>NW_020454661.1:706137-959040 GCF_003342845.1 Nothoprocta perdicaria | reverse complement strand
TGAATCTGTGACAAGCTGTCCACAAACTGCTCATTGTTATCTCAGATAATGAAGAACTACCACTCATCATTGTTTCAGATATGTATGAATCCACATTTTACATTCACCTATCAGATATAAGCCTTAGCTTATATCTTGTTCCATAATCTTGGAACAGAGTAATGATTTAGAATTATTAGAAGCAAGTTGGTCTAGGAACTGYTGTTCACCCATTCATGACGTATCTGTGTGCAGCGCGATCGCACAAATGAGGTGTGAAAAGTAGACTCTGCTAGTTACATGCAAAACATCACGGGGGCTGCTGGCCAGCTTCAGGCAACCCTTCTTACTTGCCTGCACAGATACAGCGTCATTATATAGTGTTTGGAAACCAACATTTCTCAGAAGATGTGCTTTAGCTCTTCTGCATGTGTTCGGCCCTGGTGAAGGTTAACATTGGAAGCAGTTTTTTATTAAGTGTGTTTTATTACTTGCCTTTTTTTTTTTTTTTTTTTTCTCACAAGCAGACAGGAAATGCATTGTGATTTTGTAAGCGTCCAATACTGAGTTAGTGTTGCACGCATAAAAACCTGAATAAATTAACTTTTGCAATGGTGGTTGGCTTGCCTCTTCCGTACAAGTAGCAGCTTGGATTTAAGGCAGCTCGATACCTGTCTTTGAGATCCAGCTTCATCTGTTCCACCTAAACTGTAAAGTATCTGATCCCCTACATAGATTGTGAACATCAATGAATCTTGTAGTTTAATGGGAGACCAAGAAAGTCTTCTTTTAGGCCTTTATCTATGCTCTGAACTGCTCCCTGAAAGCGTCTTTCACTCTTCCTTTGCAATGAACCTGGGCTTCTGACTGTGGTTCTGGAGCACACTCAAATTACGCAGCTGAAGGAAGTGGTACAAGTAAGTGCTAGTCTGAATATGTGACTCTGTATATGAGTATATAATGCGGCACCTTATTTATTAGCTCCTCATCTTTGCCATTTTATTAATATCCTATGCACATTTTGTAGATGTTAAGTATGTGACTTTTGGCAGTTGTGGGAAGGGAGTGGGGAAGGGTTGTAGTTATTTCTCTTCCCCAGAATGTGCTTATTTGCTTTTAATGAAAATGCTAAACATTGTGTTGAATGCATCTATTCATCATGGTTGGAGTGGATAAAAGATCTAGCTGCATAGAACTCGCAGCATTTAGGGAATAAGGATCAGTAAGTTGAGTCTGAATCAAACTTTCAGCCCTTGAGAAGTTTAATGTGACATTTTTCTGCCAAAAATATCCAGTATTGCCTTTTTTTTTTTTTTTTTTTTTTTTTTTTTAACAAATCCTTTCCCATATTGATGGGGTTGGAAGGGAGATGGCTGTCAGGTTAAAGTACTAGCCTGAAAAACCTGGAAGACTTCACGTTAGTTTCCTGCTCTGGACAGATCCCTGGCAATTCTATTTCCCTCTTTGCACTACTTCTTTCCATCATATGGCAACAGCGTGAATTATGTTAAAGGSTGTGATTCTGTAGGTGATCCTGGTTTCAGTTAGTTGTCTAATTYAGCAGTACAAAGTGTGGAGGGAAGATCCACGAGTGGCCACGGGTTGAAACGGGTGGCTAAGACAGAATACTTTGTGCGGGAGTGTCACAGTAAAATAGAAATCAGTGGCCTTATGAACTTGGGCGTTATCAAAGGAAACACTAGGCTAGCACTGGTGTCATAGAAATACCTCGCTAGAGCCAGGCTGGTACAGACAACAGTAGCAGAACGAACCTGGTACCCGTTTGGTGAAGGCAGTCCCCTTTGACCAGCCAGCTGCCAGTGACAAACCTGACTTTCACTGCGAGCTAGCAATGAAGGAGGATGTGCTATGAGCTTCCCATGCCCAGGAGAGTCAGAAAAATGAACAAGATGTATTCCCATTCTGTGGTTGTGGCTTGCTATGTTCTCCATTACCTTCAGRGAGCCTTCATCTGAGGAACCGGGGAAGGCCTCAGGAATCAAAGTAGAGGTAATGTGTAGGACAGTTCACAAGACTTGGATCATGACTAGTTTAAAAGCCTTTTAAACAGACCGATGCTGAGCTAACCCTTCATCTCCGTGGACTTTGCAGACTGCTGAGCTGCAGGCAGGGGCTAATATGAGCAACCACAGCAGTGGGTGGTGTGTTGCAGAAGAGATTTGCGAGGAGCTGGAGCTGAGATCTGCGCTAGAGGTGCCATCAGGATCTATACTGCAAGGAAATGAGAGTTCAGCAGCTCTGGGGTTAGCAGATTATTATGAGACCAAGAGCTGATGTAAAGGGTAGCTGGAGGAAGCCAGATTGCCATGCACACTAGTGTGTTTTACCAATTACTGGCTTCTATCTCCTGACGTTTTATCTATTAACAGCTATTTACCAATAAAGCAATATAAAGCACTCCTGTAATGAAAACTGATCAGCATGGAAGTCTAGACTGCTGCTGAGTTCTTACAGCATCTCTTTTAAGGAGGAATTCTCTCTCCAGCTTGCAAAGGCTAAAGATGGAAGATTTTTAGTGCATGTGCGCTCTATGACGAACTGCTTTATGGTTGTGATTACCACTGAGTGCCTTTTTTTTTGAAATGTGTTCATGTTTACCAGTGAGGTAGCCCTGTGTTGGCTTGTCATCATGTCCCATGAAGTGGTTAGTGAACCTGGTCTTTCCAATATACTAAACCATGCAGTGCGTGGCTCTCGTGATCTGAATGCCAAACAGTATTCATGCGAGAAACTGAAAAATACGTGTCACTTCACCACTCAAATGCAGTGCCCRGGAGAAAAGCCACAAGTAAATACTAAAGCCAGGCTGGGAGAGAGAAGGAAATAGAAAGCTCTTCAAAAATTATGAAACCTATGAATTTATTTCATAAGTAGCTAGGCACAAGTATATGTACACATGTACATTCTGGCAAAAAAAAAAAAAAAAAAGTATATGGAATATCTTTGTTTGTAACCRTGCAGGCATAAGTCTTTTCAGTGGTAGATCCATGGGAAGCTGTGCTTTCAAATATTGTCAGAAAAGTATGTCATGCATCTAAAATTTCTAAGGCTGATTGTCTCTTACAGATATTTATTACAACAGAGTGCATCAGAGTGTTGTGGAGTAAGAAGGATGCTTTCCTCACCATTTTAAAATGATTTGTACTCAGATAAATACAAAGCAAGTTTGTAAGTTTAATACAAAGCTGAGACAAGGTGAAATACTAATARATAGCAATCAGACTGTTGTTTTTTTTAAGTGAAGACATATGCCATAGTGGATTGCCGTTTTTATTGTTACTGCACAGTAAAGCCTAAGTACTCACCCCATTCACAGTGGGGCTGGTGCTCTGGCCCTTGCAGTTCATGACTCCCAGTTGTCCTCTCAGTAGCATCCTGAGCTATGTAKGTAAGGCTGCAAGATGGATCTCCGCTCCCTCCGAGTGATCTGTATTTCAGTCATAATGGACATATTTTTTCTTTACAGTTTCAATCTCTCCATGAACTTTTGACTCATAGCAACCATTTTCATTAAAAAAAAAAAGAGAAAGACAAAAAGTAGTAGAGAAATCTAATCCTAGATTATCCCACCTATTCTTGGGAGTACTCAGAGACTCTCAGAGGCTCTGTGGTACTTTTAACTCGTCAAAAAAATCTAATTAAGAAGTGCTCCCACGCACTTTCTTGCTGCTTTGTCTTTCCAGCATCCCTAAGGTAAACTGCAGCAAGGGAATGCCTAAAYAACAGTGTGCTGTAAGTGCTAGGAAAGAATATCAAAAATGAAACTGGAATAGGAAAAGGAAATGGCATTTTTCAAGACTTCTGGTTCGGGATCCAGTTCTCATGCCTCTTAGATCAGCATGAATCAAGACAGTAGACTATTTTAGTGTCATAATGTTCTCATGTATTTACAGAGAACTTCAGGGCAATAAAGAATCTCACACGTTATCTATTTATTTGGACCTTTCAGTGGACTTAAGGAGAGTGATTGATGGTGTGTGGGAATTGTTGCTTCCTCTCAGTGGGTTGCTAGGAAGTAGCAGGCATAAAGCTTTCCAAAGTTTAAGTTAGCTTTGCCCCCTTGGGGACCAGGTATGAATTTTATAAAAGGAGGGGAGGTTAATTCTTGCTTGTTTTTAAGAGAGACAGGAAATTACAGAATTTAAAGAAATGGTAGGTGAGACTTGCAGCAACCTGTGAAAAGCAAGTTTCATGTCGAGGGCTAAGGCAAGGGCTGAGTCTACTACCACTCTGTCATTGGTCTCCAAGGAGCTGCCGAAGGTCAAGACGGCTACTGAAATGAAAGAGGCGAGGCCATGAGAATTAATGATTCACAAAAAGAAAAYGTCAAGTAAGTTGGTTATTCTTTGAGAGTTTCACAATGGCAAAGAATAGGAGCCAATGCAGGGGCCAAGAACACAGGCAACAATGGGTAAGAGTATAAACATGTAGGGCTGACATATAGGGGGCAGGCAGCCAAGAAAGAGGAAGGAAGAAGCTAAAATAAGCTGATGAATGAACAGACAGGAAATATTTAGCAGCGAAAGAGATAACGTWTGACTTAGAGGGAAATAAGAGGAAAGAGTTACAAGGTTAAATCTATAAAATAATACAGTGGTTATTTAGGGGAAATTTTTCTGATGCCTTGATGCAAACAAAAAGGGCAGAACAAAGCGGTACAGGGGAAGTGCTGTAGAAGAACAGGCAAACAGAGGCGGCGGCGGTGGCACCTTGCCCCTACAAAGGCTGGCAGCCCCCTTTTGAACTCGGCCTTATCTTGAGCTATCAGCCTGCTGGTTTATGCCTTTTTGTCACCTGCCCTGTGAAATGCATGCACTATTTTTGGAGTGTTCTGCTTTGCTGCCTTGGGTCTAAATCCCCCTCTTACCTAAGATAGGTTCTCTGCACACTGAGCTGTGCTTTGGGGTTTTGTCAGGGAGGGTTCACTGAAGTCAACTGATTTCTACACAAATAACGTTCACACGGAGGCAAACAGCAATAAGCATCTGAATTTTAGGCAAAGGTGGAAGGAGGTCAAAAAGCAGGTAAGAGAAAATACTGATGTTTTTGATCAGGCCATGCTGGTTTAGGAGTCCTGGCAGAGTGCATCCAAAACCACTCAGTCCCTCCTCTTGGGCCAGGAAGAAGCAATGGCAGCTCCTATCTCTAAGCCCCTGACAACGCTCCGGTCCCACCCTGTCTTCCCCTGTGGATGTTACAGGCTGGCGGAACCATTCAGCCAGATCTGAGGGAGGAACAGGGAATAACCCGAAAAGCACCTTTTTACAGGTTAGTAAATAATGAGCTTCTATAGGGAATGCAGCCATAATAGTGTGCAAAATTGCGCGTCATAAAGCGGTATTTTCTAGGCAAGTTAATAGAAGGAATAGCTGGGTCTACATAGCACTCTGTATTTTCAACATAAGGTGATTCATACAAATATTGGGAGGATCTTCACAGTGTGTATGGTTCACCCGCTCCTTCTTTCTGCACTCCGTCCAGTTGGCTTGAGTTTTAGATTTGAATAAACTTGAAGTGATGAGTTTTAAAATGTTCAGAATTTGGCTGTTGAATTAGTAGCATCCTGAAATCAAGCAAGTTCTATATTGTTTTAGTTTTGGGGGGATGGGGCTTTTTTTTTTTTTTTTTTTTTTTTTTTTTTTTTTTTTGATAGCTCTGAAATAACTTTTTGGGGAGATACCAGAAAATCATCCGTCTGAGAAAACTACTCATGCACAAAAGAGGAACATACACTATGACATTAAGCAAAAGAGGATGAAGATTCTTCAGGACAGCTTCCTTATTCAGGTTTAGAAATAAGGAAGTGGAAAAGGAAAAATTAATGACTTTGCTTTGCTCAGCACAATACCATGATTTGAGTGTAGTGCCTGATTTTCCTCTTAGTCACCCTGAGAAATTCAGTGTGGTCACAATGTTAAGCTAGCAGGGTCAGAGTAAGGCCTGCATAGTTTTCAGAGATGTGTATGGGGCTGGCTGTGTGCTCAGTGCTATGTAAAATAGAAAGGAAGACACAAACTTTTGGAACTTACAAATTAAATGAAAGCAACTCCTTGTAGATTCTCTGTTCCAGGCTAAAATGAAGATCTGGAATAAGATGTATGTGGTTATGGGGGCTTCTTCTATTTTTGTGCTTGCTGATTATCTAGGGACAAGATAAATTCCTGGCCTAGCCACACAGGATGTTGAAGGCCAGATATCTGTCCAGGCCTGGAGCTAGTTAGCATAGAAAGTAAAAGCCCTAAGGACCGCCATACAGCCCAGCAATGAAAATATGAATCAAGATCTGTGAAGATTTTGTGCTTTGGTCCCTAGGAAGATGCAATGACTACTATAGATGTGTCTATCCACATAATCACACTTTTTTTTTTTTTTTGAGTAGGTAACCATGAAGTCCTCCATAAATGGTGGCAGTTTTCCAGCCAGCACCAGCATCTGGACTCTCTGTAGTGCTACCTGTCTTTCCTACAACATGCCCCTTCTTTGTTTACCCTTCCTCCTGACTCTTTGCCTGGAGCTTGGCAAGCAGCCTCGTGGCCATTTTATGCACTGTACGTGGGCCAGAGGAATCTCACTTGGGCTGGGGCTGGGGCTTTTGGATAGCAAACCATGTTGTGTGTTCCAGTAGATGCTCTTTTCAGGATGTTTGTTAGCATTGTTGTTTCTTCTGATTTTGCTGTATGAAATAGTTTTCTTTCCTTGACTAAAGCAGTGAACTATTAATTGTGAGCTCTTTTTACAAGTCCCCATCTTGTATGGAGAAAAACTAAATCCCCTCATTGATTGTCTTCATTCCCTGTAAGTGATATAGCAAAAACTGTATGGCAAAGAGTTGTGTATATTTGGGGTAATATTTTCTCATTTTTCTTTGTTTCTTAAAGTTATCCATTAACAAATGGGGTTTGATGTCAAACATGGTTTAATGCTTTGAAAAAAACAATTTTTTTCAAAAACAATTTAAACTCTGGTTTACATCTCACCAGTACTTCATTACTTCATGCAGGGGGATGCCAGGCTGAGGCAGCTAGATACTCCTCTGYGAGAAGCAGCACTAATGGCAGTTAGTTGCAGCATAAGGAAAATGATGCCAGTCACCCTTTCAGTGAGTTATGTATTAGTGTCAAAGATCAAAAGTGATTAAATGACTAATTTGCTCATAAATGAACAGAAGAGTTGCTGTTTCCATTTTCTCTTTCCAGATCAAAGTCATTCTTAAACTCTCCGAACCCACAAAGTGTGCCAGTTTTAAAACTTTAATTTCCTTGTTTTCACTTGAGAGTTTCAGCCAGCAGATCTTTGACAACATCAGTGTGCAGGGCACTGGCATAAGCTAGTATATATGGCGAGAGATTTTCACTCAAGAAATGGTGTTGTTGCACTACCTTGTAAAGCGATGATAAACATCCTGAACTTGTACACACAAAAAGGCCAAAGATCAAACAGATTTCCTCACCAGGGAATTGTCCTGTAAAAAGACGCTGATCCTGTTGTTTGCATGGTAACACAAGAGTTATAGAATGCAGATGGTGATGACACAGATTGGATTGAGAGATTTTGAAAGATCCRTGGCAGATGTTGGCTGTTTCAAAGGGAAAAGGTTATTCTGCAAATTTCATCATCCTTGAGTCTTGTCAGCTTAGCTCCTGAGTCTAGTTCTGTTTTACAATATTGGGGTGAAGTATGTGTGCTTGCTACTGGCCTATATCAAAAAGCACTCGAACAATTCAACTGGATGATATATAATCTGCATGAGACTCTCCTCGGCCTCACAGGATACAAGCACATAGTTTTAGACAAAAGACACTTAATCTCTAATATTGTTATGAAGATAGGAGTGGTTATAACCATTGAACTTAAACTCATGGCAAGTGCTGTACTGTGTCTGTGTGCATTCCCTTCAAGGCTTGCTTCCCTTTTGCTGACTCGATTGCCTTCAGTTCACTGCTTCTCAGATGGGGGAAATGCATAAAGTGAGATCAGCTCCAAGTGCAGACAGCTTTGAGGTGTCCCGGGAGAGCAGTTAACGTTAACATCTTCATAAGTTCCAGTCAGTCTGGAGTTTGCGTTTATTTGTGGGATGGAGTCAGCATCGGTTAGTTGGACCGATCACTGGCTAATGAAATGTTAGTCCAAAGCAATATTAGCATCTCTTAGCARTACTGAGACGCTGACTGAGTAGTACTGAGCAGTTTTGGTAGTCCACAAAAGCTGAGGTATGAGTAGCCATTGCCTGCATAGGGAAAATTAATTTTTCGAACAGGCAACAAATGTTGCTTGCCTAATTGAAAAAAAAAAAAAATGAAGCCAAGATGTCTCTGTTTGGGTCTGTGTGGTGTCCATAGTGGTGTTTGCTGTTCTCCCTTACTTATTTTCATCTGGCATTCTCATAAGCTCAAAGCACCCTCCTTTGAATGTATACCAAGAGACAGCTTCCTTCTCTGGAGGAGAAAATCAAAATTATTGCACAATGCAGAAAGTTAGTGTGATAAATGAGTAAAGGGTTTGCAAGAAAAATTAGGAGGCTAGCAGTGACAGGAAACAGAGCAATATAAACCACATATAAAATTTGCAGCTTTGCAGTATGTGTTAACTTTTTTTTTTTCTCTAAGATATAGAAGAGGAGAAAGACTGATGGTGCTGGTCGTTCCTGCTGGCCACCTGCTTCACTGCTATATTAAAATATAAAGGTCCACTCTCTGTACACATCAGGATGCACTCCATGCTTTCCGTAATAAAGCATCCTATGGCACTTAACACAATAACACTTTCTGTTGTGTTATAAGAAAATTAATTCCTCTCCCCTCACATACACACACAAAAAGGATCCAAGTAAAAAAAGGAGAATAAGTCATAGATCCTTGAGCACTATGAGCTTGCTAATTCTGGAGTTAACAGATGCTTCTACATGTTGTTTTGCCTTTCCCTTATACATATTTTCCAGAGAAGTGTTATCTCTTAACCAGACCATCGTGTGACCATCACTGGGGAACAGGGGGAATGGTGATGAGTGCTATGCTTGAATGAGAGCCTGCTGGTGTGGCTAGTAAAGCAGTACACACCACCACTGCTCAGACATTAGCAAATGTCAGAGTAAGTGGCATATGACAGAACATGTAAAAGAAGGAACATACATATAATTATGTATGTATGTATATATAAACTGTGTGTAAAGGGAGTAAATAAAGATCAGATTGACATTTTCTCCGTGACCATTTTTAACCATGTCTGAATATAATTTTGTTTAAATTCGTGAAGGGCGGCAATCTTTCTTTCCAAAAAAATCCAAGTACCCATTTGAGGAGAGCAGCAGAAGGTGGAGGAGAGATGATATAATCCTTTGGGTTACATATTAGGTTAACCTGTCTCCCAGCCTTGCAGACTGGTTTCTGAGAAGAGCAGAAGAGACCATGTGTGTGGTGCTCCCTGCGTCTGCAGCCGGTAGGTAAAATGACTTCACTGAGTGTACTGTATGGACTGCCAGCTAGGGACTGGCCYGGGTATATTGAGTTCTCAGAGTACAATTCACCATCGCCCCAACCTGAAGTGCCTCCAGAGCAGAAGGCCATGCCAAGCTTAGATCTTTCTGGTTCAAGCCCAGATGAGTGTCTAGCATATGGCACAATCTAGCCAGTGAAATGGTGTCAGGGGTTGCTATGAAAAAGCTGGAAAGTGTGATTTCTAAGGTAAGAAGTCTGATAGAGTCTCAAACCATSTGTGCTTACAGATTTTCCTGTGTGTAAGGCTGCTAACTTTGCCATAGCCCTCTTCCTTTACTTCGTCTCTCTCTGTGCTGCCGGAATTGGCAATAGCTATCCYCTCAATTAACAGGCGTCCCTTCTGTACCTTCACGACCTCCGTGTCACCCTCACTATCCTATCCTTTATTTTCAAACGTGGCTCACACAGCCCAGACCGCCAGTGAGTGCTCTCTGGTTTTGTACRTTTATGCACAAAAGGAAGAGCTGCCAGCTCTACACAAAGTGTGTGGTGCCTAATGTGCCCCATTAGGAAAAAAATTTTCAGGAGCTCAGAGACTTGTCAGATTTTAACAGTTGTGGTGGCTTAGTCATCTGTCTGTGGTAGCACTGAATGGCCTTTGCACTGGGGCCTCGTTGCGGTAGGCGCTGCACAAACATGGAGAAAGAGGAACTTCCAGCACAGAGGAGCGGAGGGAGCAGGACAGGCGCAGAAAGAAGAGGTGTGGAGGGGTAGAGTAATGACAGGAGTGACCCTTGGAGGAAGACACTCTTGAACCTCATGATGAAAGGACCAGCTGTTTGCTAGGAATATGAAACATGGAGTCAGTGCAGGGCTTTTTCTGCTCTGCCCCACTATTGATTTCTAATTAACAAGAAGCTGTCCATCTCTTCGTGCATGTCCAGGCATTCCCATGCACTTCAGAAATTTTCCTTTTTTTTTTTTTTTTTTTTTTTTTTTATATCTCTAAAGGGTGAAATCTCTAAGGCAGGATGAACATCTTGTGCATAGAGCAAAGCACGCAGCTCAGGAGATGAAACATTAGCCCCCGGGAGCTTCCCCCGGCACATCTGAGCACACATCCTCCTCGGAAGTGTTCCTCAGAACGTCCCACCTAAGGGGCTCTCTGTTTCCTGACTGAATGCCACATGGAAAATTAAACCTCACAGAAAATATATATAAAATCCAACACCTCTCAGAAACAAGCTCTGTGGATTGGCCAGATATTAAGTCRTTAATTCTTACCACTGTATAATGCATGGTTTATAATTATCACTATATAATATTATACAACACATGATTCTTTTAATGTGCTGATCAAATTGTAATTTATTTCACWTTCCTTACATATTCAGGGGTCCTCCCTCCCTTTTCCTTCTGACAATAGCTCTCTTTTCCTCCTCTCCCTCTCACACTTGCGTGCTGTAAGAATATATGCATTATATAGCCCTCTCCCTGCAATACATACAAGATTTCCTTAAGGTAATCACAATATTTATGTGAGGCCAACTTATCACARAAGTGTGATTCCTATTGCTATGCCTGAGTCTCCAAACCAGGGCGACTGTACTGCTTTCTGCCTTAGCACCATCCCAAACTCTGCTCTGGGGTGCAGCTGGGAACAGACAATGTGGAAAAAAATAAAATTAAATTAAGAAAAGTCATCTTAGTCATGCTTACATCTATAGGTATACATATGTGTGTTTGCATATATGCATTACACATACATAAAGGCATACAACAGAATGAACAGGAAATTTTGGCAGGTATTGGATACTACTTCAGGGTCCCCTTCCTCCTTTTCATTTTTTTACAGCCATTTTTTCCAACTCGTGGCTGAAGAATCAGAATGTTTTGATCAAGGACACRCGGCCAAAGAGCCCATTGCAACTTTTGTGCCAGCACAGAAGAACCGGAGCTGGTTCTTCTGCGCCCTGGAAGGAGCAGCCCCTTCCTGGGAGGAGACGAGGGGGTCCCAGCGCTTGGGGAGCTTTACGAGAGGTCGTAATGAGCACGTGCTGGCGCTATTAACTGCGCCCAGTTAGTACTTCATGCGTTTAGCACGGGCGGGCTGCCAAGTCTGAGCCCCCCAGAAAGAGGCGGCCGCCGCGGCCTCTTATTTTGCCTTTGCCCGAGACTCTCCCTGGCCTTCCCCGCACGGTTTTATGTAAACTCTGGGGTCCTCCCGCATGAAAGCGCTCTCTGTTTCTCGGCAGAGCTGCGGCTTTGGGCTTTTACAGCCCCGAAATTACTTCACGATGATCCAGAGCACACATCACAGCGCCGAGAGCCCTCGGGGAGCCGCGCCGGTGAAGGGAGCCGCGCGGCGCTGGGGTAGCCAGACCCAAATTTATAACGGCGACCTGGGCCTTGTCAGGCCTTTATGACACAGTGTAAAGTGAATTGCTGCTTAGTCACCAATTTGCTTGGCAAGATCGGCTGGATTAGGAAATACATAAAAGGTCAGACAGTAGGAGTTTGTCTAGACGTCCTATTTTGGATTATATGCTCCGCAGGTTTCTGTGGCAACCGCGGCAAAACATTCATATTTTAGCAATATTTTCACGGGGGCCGCTTTTCGGTAATAAGCTACCAAGGCTTTCTGCGAGCAAAATTAGCTCTGTTTCTGCGCCGGTGGCGGAGCCCACGCCATTCGCACCAGCGAAGGGGAGTTACCTCGGCGGGGCCCGTTCCAGACCACTGGCGTTCCAGCAGTGCCTGATTTATAACGAAAGGAGAGGTGATTCCCTCGGGGAGGAGCCTATGCCTCCAAGAAGCATGTGGAACTGCCATAGATGAAAGATCCCGGAGACAGAAACTGCGCGCTTTCTACCAGGCATGATGCATTTGGTGGAGCCTGCTTATAAATAGCAAATAAATAAATAAATAGCCCGCCAGGAGGAGGAGGGAGAGGAAACTGCGCGGAGCTGTGCGGGTAGCAAGTGGGTCCACGAGGAGCTTAGGTGGGCTGCGGGGGATGCTTGGAGCAAAATAAATAAATATCGGAGAAACGGAGCGCCGCAGCAAGGGAGGGAAGCCAATAAGCCGAGCAAAACGGGCTCCACAGCCAGGTTTTTCACTCCATGACATTATTGTTATTTACTCCCTCCCACGCTACCCCGCCTGCAAGGGAAAAGTGGGAATGGCTTCAAATTTAGAGCTCTGGRATTCCTTTTCCCTGGCTTTTTAAACTTTTTTTCTTTTCTTTTCTCTTCTTTACTTTCTAAAGTGACCTCAAGAGTTTCAATGACATTAATTGGATTTGGCTGGGCTTTCCAGGTAGAACCAAATAGATGCCAATTTAAATAGATTGTAGCTAGAAAGATTTTTATGCAAACCAAGGTTGGATTTACTTTGTCTGCTCAAGTAAAAATTAATGAATAAATAAACACTCCAGACAGCACTTTTGACTAGTTTCATTAAAGTAAGTGCTTGTTTTAACTTTACAAGTCCTACCATCTGATACCTCAAAACCCCACCTTTCAAATTCATTCTTTAAAGAGCTGGTATTTATTAGGGCTGGTGGGTTTTCTTTCCTTTCCTAACTATCTTCTGGTTAAATAATACTATAAAAGTGGCTTTGCATTGCTGGCTGATGACATAGCCAGCACCTGGAGTCCTGGTGCTGCTAATTGACTGGTGCAGCAGATGTGCCTGTAAGGATATAATGCACCTTCCTCAGAGCCTTCTCTTCCTCACCTGTCTCTGAGGCTGGTGGAAAAGTGGGTATCATTATTCCCATTTTACAGGTGGGGAGCAGCCTGGGGGTAAGTAAGTGGAGCTTAAAGAAGCATGGAGACAGTTTTGAAAAGATGTGGAGTAGTTGCAGCTTCTTTCTTGCTCTTTGGATGAGAGCATGGGTTTTGTCACCACAGCATATTCAAAAATGTGTTGAGAAGGTGTGTAATTAGGCTGCTTTGCTAATTTACGCTGCAAAATACCCTGCCAAGCTAGACTAAAAGCTGAGCACTGCTGAACTAAGTAAGGTTCCTGAAGCAAGACYAAAGCATGAATAGCTGCTGTGCTGATACCCTTTGAATCTGAAACCGAGTGCTCCCAGGCAGAGTGAGTAAATGTGCATTTGTAGCTGTCACGGGGGTAGTCAGAGGGATTGCACATGCGTTTGGGGAGTGCAGCAACATCCCCAGGGCTGAGGGTGTGTGCACTGATGTACGTATTTATGTGGATCAGATTCCATGGTCTAAAATAACTGTAGGCAAATGCACATTTCTGGGGCTACCTGTTTGCCAAGGCTCCCAGTTGACAGCCTATGAGTCAAATAATTTAAAACTGAAATGTGTAATGGCAGGGAAGTTCCAAGTTTGACCAGACAAATGCCTCTCTGTTTTTAAGTTGTTTTCAGCCAGGTTCCTTTGGTCCTACTTCCTTGGTGATTTGCCTACAAAATGAGCGTTTATTTAATGTTTTGAAATACTGTGTTAATAAGAGGGCTGTAGAACCACATCAGATATTTCTGAAATCCAGCACAAATCTGTTATCTATTATTATTATTATTACGCAAAAGGCCCTGCTTAGGCCTTTGCAATACAATTTGCCAAATGAGTAACAGGTCTCTGCCCTGCGGAGCTTCCAGTCTAAAGGCAGTTTTGGCGAGGCTTTCAAAGGTGCTGCGTGCCCACAGTTTACACCGACTTCAMTACGAACCTGTGAGTGCAATGACAACTCTGAAAATCAATTACTTTCTTCCTCTTTGATATCTGGAAGTCACTCATAACTTTTTAATTACAAGCCTATTATGGAGTGTTGTTATTATTTGACTTGCTTAGGCTCATCTTCCCCAAGACTGATTCTTGTTTGTCTGATAGACACATTTCATTTCTTCTCCTGCAGTGTAAGGGGAATCTGATACTCCTGCTAGGGACTGTTAGCTGCTGTTGGGGAAAATCCTACTGAATGCAGCAGCTATTGGGGTGAACATAGTGCTGTTTTTACAGGTGAATGTAAAGAAGCATTTGTCTGTTACTTGGATAAGCTGAGGACACTAGATTTCACTAATAACTGTCAATATAAAAGACAGGTAGGCAGGGTATTTTAGATCTGTGGTAGTATGTAGAAGTTGCAGCCACAGGTAGGAGAGGTTTGGGTAGGCTATTGCACATTAAAAAAGAAAAAAAAAAAAGCCTTAAAACAGACCTTCTAGCATGCTAATATGATCAGAATGCTAGAGCAATATGTTATTAGATTTAAAATTTAACCCAAGTTACTTTCAGCTCATGATATTTTACGCTGTTCACATAAATATATATATAGAGAGAGAGAGAAAGTGTGGGTTATGCACTGTATGTTCTCAGTGACTTCCAATTTCTCAACATCTTCCTTAAAGCACAGTGTAACGCAGTAAATATTTCTAAGGTGGAGCAAAAGGAATTAGCAAATTATGCCTGCCTTTAAAGGAAAGTTTTGTGGTGCCACTTAGCTGACGTTTCTCTAATTCTCTTGCAAGACTCCACATTCTTCCCTCTTTTATGTTGGAACCAGGCTATAACGTATGACTATTTTGATAAAGTAGAAAAGTGAGAAGATAAATCTATTGATCTGAGTAGTAAGCTGCAGAAAAGGAATATAGAATATCTTTGCAAGACTTGAAAATGAAGGGATAAAAAATGAATTCCCTCCCCTGAGGGTAACTTCAGTCACGCCCAGGTCTTAGCTCGTGTTTTTGTTTTGTGGATCCTGACGTGCTCTGCTGAATCAGTCAGCATCACTATCTGATTTACAGATGAGGAGCTGAGGAACAAGCTGGGAATTTCACACGCTCAGGGCTGCCCAGCATGCCAGCTAGGAATAGCACCAAAGCTTTCTTGCTTCAGTGCTGCAGGCACTGGGTCGTATCACCTCCAAATGCTGAATTCGGCTGAAAATTATGTAAAAGTATTACTGAATTATACCCAATATCATCAGGCAGACTTCAAAGCAATCAGCTTTCTCTGGCCCACACTATAGCAGAGAACTGCCCGTTCCCTCTTGTCACCTGCTTGGCCCTTCCTGCTCTTCCTCACTGGTGAGCAAAGGGCTTTCCCTCCATTCCAAACTTTCTACCCAGGTTGCCTTAAACAGTTTCCATTCCCCTTTAGGGAAACTGCTGGATTTGCTTCCTGAAGGTTTCCTAGGTGTCTGGCATCCAGCCTGCATCACATTCTTGGCACATTCCTCTTCACCTTCGCATTGTCCATCTACTTAGCTATCATTATTGTTATTAATACATGTACTATCTTACTTTGGCAGCAGTTTTCTACAAGATAATAGAAGTAGTAGATTTTTTTTTTAATGCTGCTTATCATTCTTGCCAAGTCTCTACCTCCTCCTCTTCTCCTTTCTTGGGTCTTTTCCAGTGTCTGTTTTCCCTCCACATAATTTTCCTTCTTGCTGAATATTGTATTAATCCTTTTTCTTCCTATTTCCCTCTGCCATTCCCCCCTCTTTCATATTTTCTTTCCATTTGTGACCTCCATCCTTCTTCTATGTCTCTTCCCCCCATACCTCTTTTGCTACCTGGCTTGTCCTAGTCTCCTCAGCCAGAAGCAGAAATAAGTCCGTCAGGAGGCTTGGGGAGTTTCAGAGCAAGTAGCAGCCAACCAGGCCAAGAGCAGCATCCGCGTTCTGCTGTTTCTCAGCAGTTCTTCACTTGCCTTCTGCTTAGTCTGAGGAGCTGGAAGAAGCCATGGCTGCCACATCTGCTGCGTGGTTGCTCTGGAGGAATAGAAGAGATGATACATCCATGCAGAGGCTGCAGATCGCCTGCCTGCCCTGATTGCCTCGGCTGGAGCTCACCTCCACTTTCATTAGATTTCTTTGGACGGTTAGGAAAATTTTGGGGGCATGAGCCAGGAGGGGGGGCCCATCGAATGTTTAAAATGGCCCTCAAGGCAGGTCCCTTCTGTGGCTAAAGTAGAAGAGTGAAGGTCAGTGGAACTGCAGCAACTCATAGAAATGCATGTGCTCAGAAAAAGCTTTGGTGATAGTTTTTGCATCTAGAGSTTGCCCAGTCAACACCATAAAAATACTATTTAATGAGAAATTTTCCCTCAGYCTCCCATAGCCCCATGGCAGTGTGGGGTTGGCAGGCCCTAGGAAGCTGTCTCCCTTTCAAGCTCCATCCACCACAGGTGCATCCCCAATGGGGAGACATGATGCAGCACTTGGAGTCCAGGACTGTGCCTACCCCACCTCCATTGGAAAAGCTGTGAGTAAATATCCTCTTGTTTAAACGCATTCAGTGCCTTCAGCTGTTTCTTTCTGAGGCTTGTCAAAGTGTAGGAGGGAAGCCCTAATGGCTTGTGGGGAACTGGGAAACACCAGTTTCCGTGAAATGCCTGTGGCCAGCTTTAAATATTCTTTGAGGTTTTATTTTTAACTGTTTCAGTAAGTAAGAGATCTTGGGTGATTGTTTGGAGGATACATAAACAAGGTGCTGGTAACTCTGTATCAGCTGTGTATACTCAGCCTCATAATTTTCTTTTCTGCATGTCAGTTCTTCATCAAGCCACAGAAACCAGACTTTAATCTTTGTCTCTTCCTCAAAACAACACCATGGCTTTTGCAATTTGCTCCTTGAGAAGCTGCCAACGATACATTAGCATATATACAGCATCTTAAAGGCCGTGCATCATCACAAGCTGTCGTCTTGGTWAGAAACAGTGCAGTGTTTGCGCTGCTAAACAGTAGTTAGCTGTGAAGTATAAATTTCTACGTGATGATTGTGCAGTTTGGGTGGGCAAAGAGAATGAAGTAACTCTCTGGGAATGAACGCCTGGTGCTCCCCACCACTGTGGGTTCCCTCAACATACCGCACATCTTGGTGCGATTGGTCGGGGGAGATTTCAGCTCTTGGTCATCTCCTACTAATGYTCACACTGGAACAAAAATCATAACCAAGCTGCTATTACACACAGACTATCCTTTGCCAGCCCCCAKCCCCCCCCCTTTTTTTTCTATTTAAATATTTATTTAACTCTTTAATTAAAGGTGATTTTCTTTTTCCTCCCCCATCTTTGCCCTCTTCCTTTCTCTCTAACACTGTTTGGACTGGGGCTGCCCGTTGTCTACACCAAGTCACTGAGCAGTTCACTTCATAAAAAGGCTTCCAAGGGGAAATTGTCTCTTCCTTTCATCTGACTGGAGGGGTGAAACTTTGTTCTTTGAAATTTTGTTCAAGCCAATAATACATCCACCTACTGACACATTTACAGATGTAATATCTGCTTCCTGTTCATGTTCTGCTAAGATCTGGGTCATTTGGACTGCCACCATTGATACRCTTTCATAGAGTTAGGCTACCTCTTAGGTTACTTCTGCACACAACCTCTGTGCAGTAGAAGCGTAGCTTTACACGGTTCCTTTTACGTAAAGGATTCCACCAGTGGACTCGCAGAGAGTATGCAGAGAATGCTGGTTTCGAGTGCTCCAAATGAAGGTAACTTTTCTCTTAGAATGCCCCCCTATAGATTAATATTAACATCAGTAATGACATAGACATCCCAGCACTTTGCTCTCAGAAGAGCAGAGATTTGCTTGCTTTTATATCTGAACTTTYGCTAGTTCAAGTTTCTGTTTAACAGCTAATCCTACTCAAAATTAGGCTGCGTAAAACCTGTGGTATATCCTTCTTGTTCATCACACCACCAAAGCAGTAGATTGGGCTCCAGAAGAAGAAAGYGAGTGGGCCAGCTGGTGGGTAATCACAAATGGATGTCAAGAGCATGTGCGCAGTGCAGGCATCACAGTGAATGAAGCAAGGGTAAATGGGCATGAGGAGTCTTTACAGTAGCTTCTTTCCTGGTAGCTTTAAGGGTTTGGGCTCGAAGCCCCACACAGCTTTCAGGARCCAGGCTTTGGTGAGCTACCTGTGGCCATAGGAATCGCGGTGAGGTGGATCAAAGCTCGCTGGGTTGCTGTGAGCAGAGCGCTGACCCCAGTGGTGGCCCTGGGGGCAAGGAGAAGGCTTGTGGCTCACCACGGAGGGGTTTTGTCTCTGCTGAGATGCTGCTGTGGTCGTCCCCAGCTGAGAAGCCAGCTTTATGACGCTGAAGTGAATCATCGTCGGCTCTATTGCCTGGGTGGCTGCTGGCTCAAAGGGAGCTATGGTGAGTAGCTTAGTAGGCCTTGGCAGTTAGTCAAATGAAGCCTGAAAGTGCCCTTCATCTTACGAGTGTTTGCCAAGGGGAGTCGCTGTAAGGGAGTTTTATCCCTTTTGCAGATCTCTAATTGTATACAGAGCCTAAACTGGCTAATTAAAACATAATGGTCAACATCTCAATATATTAGGTGAGGTGAATTCTGCACCAGATTTGACTATTTCTGGTTTACCACCCTTAGCAGAAAAAGCCCCATTGTAGTAATCAAACTGTTCCATCTATCCATATTTATTACCAAGGCAAGAGCTGAGAAGATAGTGCTGCTGTCTCTTTGCTCTCTGAAATCTCTCCGTGTACATATTTAATGCTGTCACTCCTGAAATCAGTCACTTGACATATGTCAATTAGTGAACATTAGAAAGAATCAATAATATGGAACTCTTTTCTTGTATAAATACTTTCCATGATCAGCAGAATCAAGTTAAAAAGTAATGAACTGTGGCCTCAATAATGAACACTTGGACCCAAAGCCATCCCCCTGGATCACTTGCCTCACCCACGTCTGGATCTTGCCTAGCTGATACAAATGGATGAAGGAGCAGCACGAGATGGCTCCAGTTTCTCCAGGTGCCAGCTGAATACTTCTTTCCAGTAACCGTGAGTGGTCGGYTGGAATCAAGCAAGCCTTACAGTTAAGGCTTTCGTCATTGCCTGTCACCGTGCCAGTTTGCAGGGGGATTTGGAGAGTCTGGCAGCTCCAGGCCTCCATTGCTCTTGGGCATCATAGGCTCCAAAATTAAGGTTAGAGAGGTCCTCTAGAGATGAGGCAAAATGTTGCCATCCTCCTGTGGTTCTTAAGCAGTATTGAGGAGAACCTCACCAGTAGAGGAAAGCCCCTGTTTTCTTTTGACCGTAGCTGACGGCTAAAGATCTCTGTGTGCAGCTCTGGGGCTTCCTAGTGAAGCCTGCAGTCTGTGAGGACCAGGCTGGCTGGTGTTCAGCCCTAAGCAGCTGCTGCAGTTAGTTTGCCATGCAAGACCAAGCTCTTCATCGGTTTCCCTGTTGTTTCATTTGGGGTTTCATAAATGAGCAGCGGCTTTTTATTTTAGGAAAGGAAAATATTGGTAATGGAAACTGGAGGAAGAAAAAAAAAAAGACTAGGAAGGCCATCTGAAATGCCCTTGGTCATTTCTTCTTTTTCTTTCTTTTTATACTTGATGAAAAAAATATAGAAAAGGGAAGAGTATAGCAAATATGCTCCCTTGACTGTACTTCATCTTGTTTTGTTTTTTTTTTGTTTTTTTCCCCCTTTGACAAAAAATCCCCATGTTGTGTTTCATGTTTTTTCAGTGGTTTTGAAAGAGTGAAGGAGCAAGGGTTAAAAAACACTTCGATTTGAAAAGGATGCAAGGCCAARTGCTGTTATAAGGCTTTTGCCAGATGTCTGCATTCAGCTATATATTTTTTAATAGACTTGATATGTTTTCTTGAAAAATAGAGCATAATTCTACCTAAGTCTTTAAAATACTTCTAACCCATTCCACCTAAGAAGTCACTGATTATATATACTTTTAATAAAATAGGGTAATAGGAATGGCCACTGATTTATGGTAAATTGGTTTTGAGTCCTAGCTGTGACATTGGAAAYTGGGACGTGCTTTGGGAAGAGCTGAAATAGTTTTTAAAGATATTCTCAAAAACGAAGATGTGATATCCATACCTCCTAGATATTCACTTACGTCTTGGTGAGTGTGACGAGGGTGCCAAAAATGAGAGAGGAAGAGGCATTCTTGCCTCATTCCCCTTAAATCAAGGGTAAGGTGGGAGGGTTTTCAAGTTGTTATCACCAAGGCATAGTTTGTTGGAAAAACATTTTTATCCATGATCTAAACTCGGAGCCAAAATTAAAAACTTCTAAAGTAAAGAACAAAAAATCTCTTGGGATCCTATCAAATGTTTTCTTGGAATCAAGACTGCGAATTAGGCTTCTATTTTGTTCCGCAGAAGGTAATGAATAATATTTAATAACCTCCTTATGTTATTGTTGGCCTGCCTCTTAAGGGATATACCCTGACTGGTCAGTATGGATAATGCATATCAGAAGTGCTAGGCTATCTGTATATGCTTTCGTGAAGATTTTGCCATCCACGTTCAAGTGCGATATGGGTCTTTATGAAGTGCATGATGTTACAGTTTCTYCGGGGGAAAAATAAAAAATGTTTTATTTAGGACAGATAGAATAATTTGGAAGAAACCCTGAGGTACACACAGGGGATAAGCAATTTCTTTAACTGGCAGAACAGTCTAATCTAGACAGATTTCACCTAATTAAAGCTTGATTTCATCCGAAGGGGTTGGGTCTGCGGAGCCGGGGCGCGCACTTCTGCCCTTCCTCTGGCCTCCCACTGCGTTGCAAGGCGGGCTCCGGTGGCTGCCCCTCGCGGGCTGACRTGCAGCCCGACAGTTGTTCAGGGCATCCTCACCTGAGCACTCGGTCCCAGGCAATGGCAAAAGCACTTCCTCAGCAACCAGAGCTCCCAAAGCTTCCTCTCCCAATAAACGAAYTAAAAGTAATGTCCCCAACACTGCTATTAAAAGGTATTGCCTGTAATGTAAGGAAGTAACAATAGTAACCTCAAAGCACATTTCGACTGTAGTTCCTGCTAMGAATAGGTCTATATTTTTATTTTTTTACTCCAAACCAATTTAAAGCTGTTCACATTAAAATGAAATGTCATGATGATCAGCTGGGATATTCCATATTTTTCTTCTTTCTTCTGTTTTCAGCAAGTGAGCAAACATGCAGATTCTCTAGATAGCTCAGGCAAGATTTCCTTTTTCAATACAGAATTTATGCATATGCATTGGCCATTCCAGTTTCTTTGAATGCTTTCCTCCTTTGATTAAAGGCCACATTTATTTATTTTTAATTGAGAGCTGTCAAAAAGTGATAGGAAGCTGCAAATGTTTTGCCCTTGTTTAGAGGGGACTTCTTATTGATGCATTGGAACCTGCTGGTATTTCCACAAGATGAGAATTTTTGTTATTTATGCCTAAATTCTCTAGAAGACTGTCTGCATTAAGCCCTGTTATGCTTTCCTCTTGTTAYTGTCACTTAAAAAATGCAGTTTCAGATCTCTGTGATGATGATTGACCTTCTTGGTTATCAGCTTCTTTGCRGTTTATTGATGATGCCTCTCAAGAAGGAGGTCTCAAACCCCTGTTGTCTATGTATGGCCCTTCTTTTGGATGGCTGTGGTGTGAGCTGAGTATTATTCCGATTCCTCGAATTACCCAGCCTTGCAGCTAAGTGAATAGTTTGGCTGAGGTCATGGTTTTGTCCTTTTCATTATGAGCAGAAGTTGATGAACATGGGGAGCTGTCCTCCCCATGTCACTGGGAGCAGATCGGTCAGATGCTGCAGTGATTGAAGCCACAGGAATACTTAGTTTCTGCTGCCTGCAAAAGGTTTTTTTTGGATTAGTTTGGTCTAGTAGATTTCAGTAGAGTTTCCAGCAAGTATTAGGGGCCTGTAGTTACTACATCTAGATGCCTGGAAATACAGATATCCATGTATCTTTCAAAGCACATCCATATCTGTTATTGCCTCAAATTACCACTAGAGACCATGTAGAAAGAAATCCAGAACTCAAGAGCCATTTAGGCAATGATGTTTTTATGTCTGTCCAGGTAGATTGCACATGTGATAAGAATATCCTGTCGTTTTTGGTCAGGAAATGAAAACCTTTTCCTTAGGTTTTTGCTTAATGCGAGTTCGACACATTCCAAATTCCTTCCACCCTTGTGTGCACTGCTCTGTACCTCTGCCTTCCTCCCTTGTCTTGGTGGGTGAAGGAGAAGGAGAAAACAGAAGAATGTGAATGAGTTGGTAGGAAATGGTTTTAGAAACTCCCTTCCRACAGTGCATTAAGTCTTGCTCGAAAGCTTTGAAGAGTTCCCTGAAAATAGGGATACTAAAGTGTGTGGCAGGGATGTTGAACCCCAGGTCAATGAGCTCTTGTAGATTGTCTAGGTCGGCTCATCTAGACCACCTGGTTCTCTCAGCCAGCCTCTTTCTCTATGGCTGCTCAGAAACAKGTGAAAAAGCTTAATAAATCTCATTGGAAGTAATTCACTACCAGCTGCCACCTTTGCTGGGGTACTGTGGGACTTCTGCTGTGTTATGACTATGTGTAGGTGTTCCTTCTGACAGCAGCTTCTCCAAAGCAAACGGGACAAGGGACTAAGTTGCTTGCCATGATGGGAAGTTTGGGCATCACTGGTGTGCAGCGTGCCTTTAAGTGCCTGAGAGAGGATAAATACCCTCAATATAATAAGAGGTTGATTCTTGCGTCTCAAAATTTAAAGTTTAAAGAACAAAGAATATTATGATTGGTTGGAGTTATGGTAGTGCTCAGGAGCCTGAATTTGAGGGCTGTGCCTGTGAACGTGAGCACTGTGCCCATATGCATGCTGAATAAAGCAAGATGTTCTTCTGCTGCCGTTTAAACTTTCAGCAACTGACAAAATATAACCGTAACAATCACACAACTAGGCAAAGACTAGAGAATGGGGAATCAAAAATGAGTTCATCAAAAACCCAAAATCATAACTCACAAGCAGATAAGGACTTATTTTTTCTACTTTCTTGATGTTAATACCAGAGAGGCGCACGGATTTGGAAAGCTGTCCTTGTATTGCAAGATGCAGCGAGTCTGTTGGGCAAGGAGCTGCTGTGGTTACTGCACGCGTCTTGGCACRGAGGCAACCTGGAAAGTCCCGACTTCTCTTGTGGCAGCAGCGACTGCAGAGCAGAATAAATGGCCATTTTCTCCCTCAGTCTTGCAGCTTCCTTTCAGGAAGAACTTCCTTGCCCTGCTCTGCCCCACGTTCTTTCCAGAGCGGCCTCCYCTCCCGCTGGCCAACACAGCTACCCTGGCAGCTTGGTTTAAGCGCTGAGCCATTTTCTGGACTCTAGATGGTTGTCATGGCTTAACATTAAGTYACTCTGAAGCAGTGCCAGAAAGCATATGTTATGCAGGCCCAACCTGGACTGCACAGCCTGGGAGATCTAATTCATAGTTGTTCTTTGGCGAGGCAGTTATGTCCAAAACTCATGAACCAGRGCTTCAAAATCATGGGAGTGGATTAATGACCATGAGAATTAATAAAAAACCAACACAGGTTTCTTTTTATTTGCTTTTTAAAGTCATCTCACTTTTATACTTTCATGTGGTTCTCAGATCAATGTTCAAAGTTCTTCTCCATAACCATAAGGACTGCAAACAGATGTAAATCCAGGAGCTGGTGGTTTAATTAAAATACTAAATACTGTGAGATTTGTAGGAGCTGCAATGGCAGCCTTGAAATCACAGCAATTTATAYTGCAATAAAAGTGGGGTATGTGAAGCAGTGCTAACTCGTGCCCAACTTCAATGTGAGCAGTGGACCTGGGAAAAGAAAGCCAGGTTGGAGAAGAGACCTCTGTGGGGTGTCCCAACAGACCACAGCATTCCCAGATCCATTCCCAAATATGGGATGTTGCTCAATGAAAATTTCTTTCTGACCAGTCTACTTTTTTCAGCTTGATGCTTATCTCTCCAATGTGAAGACCCTCTTCAATATCTGAAATGTAATGACATAGTCCCAGCTATCACAAATGGGGTGTGGAGAGTGTAAAATTAATTTGCTTTTATAGTCGTATTTGGAAAAGGGCAAAGATTTAAAAAAAAAAAAAAAAAAAAAGAGGGGTGGGGGAAGATGAATGTGCTCAAAACTGACGGCTCCCCACTTTGAATGTATGTATCTGTCCAGAGGAACTGAGTGTGCTGGAAGTCTCCACAATCTGAATTCATTACTGGCACTGAGACAGGCTGTCTTGTGAATCTTACTTCTGAGGTTGTAGAAGTTTAAAATTCAGCCAGGTCTTCAAATACAGCCTAATTGGAAGGTTGAATTTATGTAGAGCAACTGAATTTGGTCAGACAAGCTTCCTGGAAATTAGAAATGAGTTTAAACTGAGTCACTGCAAGCCAAGTTTGAAAGAGCCCAAACTCCAGCATAGTTTGATCATCATAAATCATCTTCTCTTCTTTCTCCTTCCTGCCAATCTATGAAAGATTTGGCCTCTGCAAAGACATTATTAAAGATAGGAGCATGCTGCACCACGCACATTTGGAGTTAGTTTTGGCTTTTGGATCCCGTGATGTTCTGAACTGCTTAAACCTGCTCTTGCTGAATGCTCATCCGGAATCTGAGGCTTTCTGATGTCGGTCTGAGCCTGATCTGACACAAAAAAATATGGGACACTCACTTTATAAAACTAAGATTTACTAAAACTCTGTAAGCAATGGGTAGATCTTGAATTTTTGCATCCAAAACTGTGACTTTGATATACTGAGAAGTTTGTGGAGACGCACAGAAAATATATGTGAATAAATAGTTTTGCCTAAGTACAGTCTTAATATAGACACAAAGACCATGATTAATCCACATGAGGAAAGCAACCTAATTTGAAGTCTGGGGTTTGGGTTTTTTTCCCTGTGGTCATTTCCGTATTTGGTTAGAAAATCAGCTCTGATCAAGGAACATTTTTATTTGTTTTAACCATGTCCTACTTGGTGGAGATGTAATAATTCAAAACAATTACACTAAAGTAATTATATTTTAATAAACATAAGCTTGGAGCTTCAAACTGTGCATACAACCTGTACCCTGAACCAATTAGGAGCTGCAAAATGAATCGGAGACAGTTGATTGCTGTTTGTAGAGCGCGTTTATTAAAACGGTAACAAATAATCTATTAATCTTTCTCTAAGCATCAACAACATAAAAGAGTTCCTCACCTCAAAGTCGGCCACGTTAAGTAATTTCCCGTAAACAAAATGGGATGCCAGAAGTTTGCGCGTCGCTGTATGATTTATAGCACAAATTAGCCCCTTTTCTGTGATTAAAGGCACAATTAAACTCCAATGGCAGCGTGTCGCAGGAGGGAGCAGCTTGGCCAAAAGAAAAAGCTGATTTCTGGACGGTGGCTCTGGTCACAATACCTTTTTATTGCCCACGGCAGAGGCAGGTCAGTCTTGTGGTGTGGTGGTGGCCGAGCTCCTTCCTGCCCTTGCCACCTGTAGAGGAAACGCACAGGTTTGCAACTGGAGCCCTATATATGGAGCAAGCAAAGCGCAATTGCCTGTACAAGAGCAGGAATGTTTAACAAAAGCAGTTTGGCTCAGATTGCAGTGCATGACAGGTGAAAAAAATAAGAATAAAAAAATAATAATGCAAAGGGAAGTGGTCGGTGTAAAAAGGCATTGCTTTCTGAAACTGTTTTGCTGGTGTTGCTGACCTGAGCTTTCACAGCCCTTTTGCTGCAGCCAGCTCTCCCTCTTGTCCCTCATGCCTCTGTCTTGGAGGCAGCAAAGGAGAGATGTAAAAAGCTGTGAGAATCTGTAAAGCACACAGGGAAACACGGAAGGACAGAGGGACTTGGCAGAGGTGACGTTTCGGATGGTGCCTCTCCCGTTCCCTTTCTTTCTTGGGAAGGTCTCTAGATGGTTGCAGGTTACATGGGGGCTGCTCCCACTGCGCTGCAGAAGCCCCAAGCCCAATCGCGAGGCGATGGGCACGGAGAGCTGAGGCTTTGTCCCTACCATGCCCAAATGAGCCTATTTGGGATCTAGTTGTGCAAATGCAACATCTTCATTTCGTTAGCACTGTGCAAGGCGACACCGCTGTTAGTGCTGTTGCTTTTTTGGCTGGCAAGATTTCATGCCGATTGCTTTTACTTAACAAGATAGGTGTTCTCGTTCACATGGCAGGCAAGAGTGAGTAGCTTAAGTTTGTTGCTGGTGAATCATGAAATTCTGATTTATTTGAGAAAAATGAAACAGTCTAACAAGTTATTGATCAAATTTATCAAAGAAAAATTGCCATCTGTGTATATACAACCCAGCACTCTTTCACTGCTAGCATTGGTGCTAGTGCTAAACTTAAAATTTCTTGATTAATTTACCCTCATTCTCTGCCTTCACTTTTTCCTTCTCTAAATCTACATATTTCTGCCTCTGTGATTATTATTTACTCTCTGTGGTACTGCATGGCCTTTAATGCTTTTGCTGAGAATCTCACCTTCATCTTAGGATCTCTCTGTATATATTGTTCAGGATAGGTAGGGTCTGGCAGGTGTGAAGCTGATTTGTGACAACAAAATTATGGGCTGTATTAATTCATGTAACTTACGCAGGAAGTGGAAGTGCTGTATAATAGGAGTTATCAGAATGTTTTATGCCTGCATGCCCTTTAATTCAAGGGGGRCTGCTGGAAGAACAGCTGGAAATCCAGTATGACCCCTCTGCACACAGGAACTCTGGTTTATGTCTGAGAGCGTAAAAGGGAAGCTGGTAAGTTGGATCAGGCTTTTGGACTGCAGTGAAGATGTAGGGCATGCCCTGCTTTGTGGAGAGCTTAGGTTTTGAGTTTGTTAAACACTGGACAAACCCTGTTTGTGAGACCCTGCAGAGTTTTAGGGGACAGGTTGACCGGTCTTGCAGCGGGCTTTGGGGCATCCTGTAGCTCTAGGAAATGCTGGAGCGCTGGGAAAAGGCAGCCACACATCTCAGCTGGCTCCTATGTTGTTATGCATTGGTTTCTCTTGTGTTTTTGTTTTCAGATAACTCTTTGGTTCAAAAAGGCAGCTTGGTTTCCTGACTACCCATGTCACAGCGTCTAAAACCACAGGCGTGCAGGGCATGTGAGGCGGCAGAGGCAGCGGCACAGGAGCGCGAGCCGAGGCTCAGGTGCTGCGCATCCAGCTGCGCATCCAGCTCCGGAATCCTCCGCGGGCCGGCAGGGCACCTGAAAACCAGGAAGGGCAAGAGGGGCAGCAAGCAGGGAATTGCAACTCAGGCTGTCCTGAGGAGCCAGCCAGGAGGCTTCTGGTTTGAGTTGGTGCCTCCTGTGAGGAAACGGGTTTGCTAAAAGTGGCGGAGGTTAAATGGGTAAACCAGAAAGTGGAACAAAGTTTCCGAAAGAGCTGATCCCAGGGCAGGAGAGAGAAGGGTTCATCATCCAAATTGCTGCGTGTGGTTTGCAGTTCTCTCTTTTGCATATCTGCCATCATTTATTGGTTAAGCCTTAATACCTAAAAGAGTAGAGCTGGACACTCRTTGCCAGAGCTCTTAACACAAGCATTACTTTTATTTCTTTAACTACAGATGGCAAATCTTCCAGAACATCCGCGAAAAGCCTGGTCTTGATTCCCCGCTCTCCAAATCTTAGCACTTTTACAAGGAAATATCCCCACTTTTTGCTCCCAGCAGCATCGGGCCTCCTGGTCCCAAGGCAAGGGCACCACGGCAAGAGGCAGAGCAGTAATGAGGCCAGCAGGTCTCCATCAGTGCCCTCGCTCTCCCCTGATAGTGCATGAGCTAATAGTGAACTTCTTAACCTTCAGGTTTATCAGGCATTCAGGGAGTTTAAAGGTATGACAGCGAGATATCCCTTGGATAATAGCGAACAATGTAAGATGAGCTACCTGTCATGTCTGAATCAACGGAACACTTTCACTGGCAGCCAAGCACTTTAGTGGCGTTTTACTGTTTGCAAGCAGGTCCCTCTTGATCAGGAAGCGCAGTACAGTGAAGCTATATTTGTCAATCAATCTCCTTGAAAAATCCTCTCTGAAGTATGATTTGTGGTGCTCCGTTTCCTAAAGTTTCCATCTTCTGAGCCATCAGGACTATGAGTTGTCATGGGAAGCATCCCATGATGGAGAGAGCTACAGTCAGAGCAAAACATCAACAATGTCTCAGCCTATGGAAAACTTAAAGCAGAGGGAAAGAAGTGGTTTTAAAAATACACTTTTAAGGATTTTTGTTCCTGTGCACAAAGGTTTGAATGTGTTTTAACCAGACAGCAATGCAGAAAGTTCAAGAGAAACTCAAATAATGTGTATAGGACTGCAGGCAATCAGAATTTTACTTCTAGGTCTGTGCACCCAGTGACAAATAACTTATTACTGCTTGTTTTTAAACAGTGTCTAGTTTGCTGACTGCAAAATGAGCTAGGGGCAAGTCAGCACACGGTATCCTCTATCTTACAAGTTCAAGCCATGTGGTCAGCACTTCTGGAGCGTCGGTTACATTGTGGTGTCGCATGTGGTTTGCTCCCAGCAGCTCAAAGGGGAACTCTAATTACCTGAAGGCTAGATCTGCTAATACAAAAAAAAAAAAAAAAAAAAAAAAAAAAAGCATCAAATCAGCCCAGGGACATCCAGAATCAACAGGTTTTTTCCCCCAAATATTGGCTTTTATTTTCCCGCAACTGAAGTTATCTCACTCTGCTTTTCAGGGTGTTTAATGTGAAATCATTAAAGGTGGTGAATTGCTTAGATGCTATAGTGATGAATGCAATTAAAAAAGGAGAAAAGCCAATAATTGACTGTACCAGTTTAGTGTTAGTATTGTATATGTACATTTGATTAATTTGAGTTACAGAAACTTTGTCAGTTTATCTTAATTTGGACTAGGCTTCTATTATTGACATCAACTGTATATTGTGCTCTTTCCTTGCAATATGGACAGTTAATATAATGCCCTGTACATCGCATTTATTTGAATTCCCTATACCTCAAGGCTGTTGATCTCACCATAAGGTAGTCACCTCATTGATATGAAATACCATGGAAGAATGTTTTCTTGCTGAGAGCTGTTTATATGTATTAGCTGCTACACAATTAAAACAGTAAGGAACCTACAGTAGACCAAATATCAGTGAAAATGTGAGAAAAACAGAGTGGTAGTTTTTACCCAGTGCTATGGAAACTCGATAGGTATCCAGAGGTCCAATTACTGGAAATGATTTTGCAGTATAAAATAAAATTATAAGAAATGGTAAAGTAAATGAGAACGTTATAGGCACCAAGCATGCTTTTGGTCCTGGCATAATGAATGAATGGGGAAGAATCACTATGAAGTAGTAAAGATGAAGTTCTGCTGTGAGGTGCATCTCTYTAAATCTGGCATAATTTCATAGACTTCACAGAAATCACGGCACATACAAAAATGAAAGACACATAAGACTCTCATCCCGACAAGTCTGAATTGATCATCTCCCTTGGCCTAAGGTCCACCTCCCCCTGCCTATTTAGTGCAGTTCAGGGTCCTGCTTGGAAACCAATGTCCCAAGTTCACAGGAGTCGGCAAGACAAAATTCAGCCTTTTCTTCTCATTCAGCTGCTTGGGCATGTCTGAGCATCCAGCCAACTTCTTTCTTTAGCTGCGTGTTTCAGAAAGAGAAAGGAGACAGCCTGCTGTTCCTCTCCTCGAGTAATTTTAGGCCGTATCATCTCCCTGGCTTATGTTTCTGCACTTTCCTCTGTTTGCTTGMAGACAACCTGCCAGAAAGCGCTGTCTGAAGCACACAAGGGACTGCGCAGTCGCCCTGCCCCGTCTACCTGCTGTTTCCCTCATCAGCACCCGTGAGCACCGGTTGCTGTTTAGTCTCTGAACTGTGCACYGCTAGTGCTGCCAAGTGCACTTGGTAAAACCTACCGAGCCATTCATTTAAATACTTGTTAAACAGGAAACTGCTGCTGGAAAGTTGAGTGCTGTTTCATATTTAAACAAATAGTGGGAACAGGCATAAGTGTCATTTTGTGATGTAGTGGAAAATTTGAATGGCTTGCATAGCCCACGAGTATCCCCTAGAAAACAAACTGAGAGGCTGCTGAGGACCCTGCTCACTGCTATAAGCCAACGGTGCTTTTGAGGTGATACCAGCAGCAAATGGGTTAAATGCTATGGTTGGTTCCCTGCAAATGTAGCTGTTAAGAAAAAGTGATGCACACAATGGTGTAGTCTTGGTGTTTCCCTTGTGATTGAAGAAAAGTAGTTGTTAAGGTCAACCATGCTTATTTTTGGCTGGTGTGGAGTCCCTTTCAGMCTGAACACTCCTAAGGAGTGTACTTAAGGTCAAGAAAGTTGCATATTTTAAGAGTGAAGTAAACAAGGGAAGCAATCAATGTTGGTGTGCTAAGTACCTTCTTTATATCAGTTGTAAAATATTAAGGCTTAAGAGCCTGATTTAGGCTCTGTCACCGGCAAAGCTGGGCTTCAYTGTCAATAGGGATGGCCGTGATCTCTCTCCCGCAAGCCAGAGGAGCGAGGGGGACGCCGGGTGGCGCAGGGGCGGCTGAGAGCGCGCGGGTCGGGGTCATATGGCGGCTCTGCAGCGGGATGCTCCGGCAGGGCGTTGCTCTGCACACGGATTCTTTGCCAGCTCTTTCTGTTCTGCAGGAGGGTTTTTGACTCCTGTGAGCTCTTTGCATGTGTTGTGATAGGCCACCACTCTGCAGTGAGTGCATGAACTGTGGAGAGAGAGCAGACCTTTCCCCTCTCTGTTCCTGATGCTGCTCTGTTAACTGTTGCAGAAATATCACACCCACTCTACCAGCAGCTCTTGGGTTGGGGGGGCTCCCTGGGGGAGTGTAGCCTACAGCCCTTCCCGTCCCGCTCTTGCATGGAAATGGCTTGTGCAGTTGCTCSCAGCCAGTCTTCCTCTGGGTGGCCAGAAAGCCATGCAACAAGCTCTGCAGCGACTCTTTCGAAATGTGATGGGAAGAGGCACAGAAGATTAGGCTGAACTGCTGGCAAACAGCCAAGTGGAGCATCCTAGTGACAAACAGATGGCAGACCCAGTGTGATCTATGGTGCTACCTTTTCCTACAGCTCCTTCTATCATAAGAATAAAGAGCTATCCCAAAAGTAACTATTAATCATTAGAATCCAAGCTATAGGTCCACTCCCAATTAAGGCGATAGTAATTTACACAGCTGTTGGTGTCTGCCAAGCCTCACAACACAGCTAGGAGACCTATCCTAAGAATAACTGGGAGACATGCATTAGGATAACACAGAGACACATACTAAGGGAAAAGCAGGGAGTCTCTCAGTTATCCCAGGTGACCAGCATGGTTAGCAGCTCTAGTCAGCTTCCCAGATACATCACAATATTCTTCTGTTCGGGGTCATGCTTCATCTCTTGTTACTGTCATTAGCCTCTCTCCCTTCATGTTGACAAGTGCCATATATGCTATCCTAACATTACTGAAAATAATTGATATACATATTTATGTATATATTTATGTACATATTTATATTTTTATAGCATATCCATGATATGATTTATATAAGTTGCACTTCTGTTTATAATCTAAACTCTGCAAATGAAGATGGTTAGTGGTGGTCCAATGCCAAGAAAATACTTTTTTTCCAAACATTTTCTCATATCTTTTTTCTAACTTTTGTGTGTGTATGTGCTTAGACGTGTACTGGTGCTATAATATTCTGGAAATAATTCACTTTAGTTTTAAAAGTCCTACTCATCTACCATTTAAACATATTTGCACGCCGCTTCATTAGCCTGATCTTAGAAATGCCTTGCGAACTGCACGTCTAGTTATGTCTCTTGTGAATGCTTTAGAGCACAAAATATTTTTATAGTTATGAAAATCCAGACTGAAAACCATACAGAAGGATGGATTCTTTGCAGAATGGGTAAAATATATATTTAAAAAAAAAAAAAAAAAAAAGGCTCCTTAGTGGACAGGCAGAGTCTATGCTTGCTTGTTGCGGGTGGCATCCTTCCTTTGCCTGCTGAACCCGGCAAGCCCTCAGCCCTCTCCCCTGCGGATTCCACCCTGATTCCCAGATAGTCAGGTGAGGTAATGCAGCTGTGTTGCATGAGCATGACCCAAGAGGGTGTTTTTTTTCTCGAAGATTTTTGCCAAAACACCAAGTCAGAATCAGCCCGTACAAAACACATCTAAACAATGGAACACATACAAATTGGAGTACCCACCCACAAGGCTTAATACATAACGCRTGAGTCATGCCCGGGGCCCAGTGTGAGAAATCTGTGTAGGTGGGTTTTATTTAGCTTTCTCTTGGATTGCAGTTGTGTTTCTCTCTAGCTAATAATTATTGTGCTCTGAACTAATCAACACAAGGATCTCATCCTCCAGCACATCCAGTGGCAGATATTTTGTTTGTTAGAGTTAAAATCTGATCCGCGTACAATTTCAAGTGAATTATGTTGTAGGCCCATTAAGTTGTGTCTCATTTCTTGTCAGGGAATATGCTGTAGGACTCAAAACACAACAGGGTTTAGGCTAACAGGAAATCTTCTCCCTTTTCCATACCCTAGGCAACCACTTGGCGGTTTGTCCGTGTTAAGCGTTGGAATTCAGGGCTTCAAAGGGAGATACTGAACCTGTGCTCAAACATGAGATGAAGCAAGGGGTGGTAGTCCCCAGGGGATAAAAGTGCGCATTGCGACCGTGGCCTGCACTCYGGGCTGCTTTTCGCTGTCAGGCTCYGTGGAGATGCCAAGGGGTTGGGATATGAGGAGCTCGGCCTGCCTGCTCTGGCCTTGTGAGGCTTCCTGGCACCCAGGGCCAGGGCTGGCACTTGCCGGCAGGGGCTCTGCCCTCCCGCCTCTCCGAGCCACCGCACACGAACAGCGGGAGCAGCAGGGCACGGAGTCAGCAACTTGGGGCTGCTGTGCCTGGAAAACTAGGCCGAGAACACAAGAGCACCTAGAAGCTTAAGGCATCTGTTAATGCAACTTGCCTTTGTTCTGTATTCATTTCAATTGTGAGAAACAAAATGTTTTTTCAATTCCATTGGGTCTTTTCTTTATTTTATTTTTACATTATTTAAGATGACTGAGTCTTCTAACCATCCTCTGAAGGCTTTAAAAAATTCCTGCGCTGTAATTGCCACTGACTCTCTTAATCCCACAAACATCTGGGGTTTTCCAGAGCATCCTCACGCAGCAGACACTCGCTGTAATTTAGTGGCCATGAGTATTGCTTGACACTGATGTTCCAGGAGCAGTTCGAAAGCAGTGTAATTGTGAGGCGAGGTTTTTTTGGTTATTGAGTGCCCATTGCTTGCCTAACTCTGCCTGACTTTGCTTCTTGCCAGCGTCAATGGGAAAGTAATTACAACTCTCTGTCCTTAATTTACTACTTCTGCAGGGCTTCCACTTCATTTTCCCCTTTATCCTTTTCTTCTAATATTCCCGCACCCATTCACTCCACGGCTACTCGAGCACCATCCCTGCCTTTGATCCCRCTGCCTCCTCTTTGTTTCCTGCTGTCTCTCGGGGTGTTCTCCCAGCTGTTGTCCTCTTATTGCACTTGTTATTGTCCGTAGACAATAAGGTGACTCACTGTGACCCATCATCACATTGCGACAAGCCACAAAAACCAACGCTTCCCCACTCTGTATTGGACTCCCCCTTTTCACATCCTCACTTAACCTTACATTTCTGGTCTTACTTACTTGTTCTTGTAACCATTAACAGAGTCATAAAAAGGCAGTTCATAACAAAGAATTTTTTTTAAGCAATTTAAAAGGAACAATTACTTTTTCACACACCACTTATTCCAGGAAAATTCTGTGAATGGATAGACTTGCTCATGTCTACGGTTGCACAAACTGAGTATTTGGTGACCCATGAGATCAGGCCAAGTCCAGCGTTTTCTCACCTATGGAAATGCTCATGCAACACACCCAGAGACAGTGGTGGGACCCCTGCAGTCCTCTTTAAGGTCATGGTGAGAAAAGCCCTAGCGTATCTGCTAGTATGGCAAATGCAGAACGACGTGAGTCACTTAGACCCCTGACACGCTGCTGAAATGCATGTTAGAGGGAAACCTTTATTCAGTCTTTGGGATTCGTGCAGCTTTCCTTTCTTCCATCCTGAACAGGATCACAGCCAGGGCTGACTAGTGTTTCCACACACAGCCTCCTTAAGTCGTGGTCTAGACTCAGCAGTTTTAGAATGTAAATTACACTTTACTCCCCAGCCCAAATAGGACACCACAAATAGGAAATTGGATGCTGGGAGTTTTAGTTCCAAACAAAGTTTTGATATTCCAGAAGGATTAGAATTCTTCCAAAGTGGATATCTTGCATAGCTATAGTTTTGTATGTCCTCAAACATTTTTCAGAGTATCTTAGTTAAATGGAAAATTGATACACATCACAAGCTATGAAAGTTCCCTTTTATTTGGACACCTTTCATGGCCAGTCTAAAGCCTTGGTTTCTTTTTTCACACAGCAAATGCATTTTCTTTCCTCACTCCACTATAAATGTTGTATGTTTTCCAGTCTTTCCTTGGACAGAAGTGTCACTTGAAGGAAGATGAATACTTGGCAGTTTTCTCTCGGYCCATGATACACAGCACTTCTGTGGGCTCATGCAGCTTGTTTGCTTGTGACCTGCTACCATCCCCACATTTAGCGCTCTGTCTGTCGTAAGAGCAGGAAAAGAACATCTCTGTTGTACAGAAAAATTGTAAATACCTTTTTTGCTGTTGTTGCTTTGTGAGGAATAAATGCTAGTGTTTTCTAGATACCAAGAAGAGGTAGAACACACAACCTTGTGCGGTTACATGTGCCAGATGCAGTCCACAAGTTGCTYCATTACTATTAGTTGTCCTCTCAGTAACCTCTCTCAGAGAGGAGAGCACACAGGCACCTGCACATTTGAGCACAGCAGGCAATTTAGTCTCCATGGTAGTTTTATGAAGATCCAGAGCCACTAAATGGGGACTTGTAGCCTCAAGAGCCTACCTCATCCGGAGCGCAGATCTCCTTAAAGTAAGGTGATAAGTTTAATGTATTAGAAGAGAAGAAAAAAAAAGTGTCTTTTTTCCCCACATCAGATGTTTTCCAACTGACCGCAGGAGCAAATACAGTGAACAGGACTCACTGAGATTATGGAGTGCTACCAAACTATTCCAAAGAAGCATTTTCCAGATGTGTTGAATAAGACTTTCACTGCCATAAACTGATTATGCAGAGTTCAGCAAGTTGTTGAGGTTCTGAGGCTACAAATACAAATGTTAACGGTTGTTTTGCCACTCACATAYGAGAAAACAGAGCAGGCCCTCTGCTTGCAGACCATGTTCTGCTTTCCATCCGGGCAGCTCTGCTAGAGGTTCTTGGAAGTGATATGTCACCTGAATAGATGCTAGGTCTGAGTCCAGCCTGCAGAGCTGCAATATTCAGATTCACATTTAGGGGGAAAAGATGTAGAAATGGTAAATTCAGGACACAGGCTGTGAGGGAAAGGCCAGCAAGAACTCCTGCAGCAGCAGCAGTGATGTAAGAGAAGGCAGACAGAAAAAGAGCGGGCATATTTCTAATTATGGATGTCTGCATCCTACACCGGCGGGCGCAGTAGGGGTAATGACAGATGGCGAGAGCGCTGCTGGTGCCAGGCGCAGCGGTGCCAGCGAGCAGGGAGGCTCYAAGGCTCTAGGGAGGATGGCTGGAGCAGCCGGCCCCGCGCCCGCTCTGCAGGATGTTTGCTGTGGGTGTCACTGATGTGGCACTGACTTCTCAAAACAGCAGCTCACTGAAAGGAAATAAACAGCCCCGAGTTTCTCTCGAGATGGCAGGTGGCTGAAAGCTGGAGACATGCAGAGGGACACACACATGCTTTTGATAACAAGAGATAAGGTGGTTGAATCGCTGTCTGAGGACAAAGGGAGTCGGACCATCCATACGCAGTCTCCTTTCCCAAAGGAGCCTCTGATCTCTTGCACCCTCCAGGCTTCCTGGCCTTTCCTGTAGCCTGCTCTTCATCCTGTTCTCACTTCTGCTATTTTATCCTTCCCAAGTCCTGCTGGAGCYTTGGTAGTTTCTACCATGACAGGTGTCACAGGGACCAGCACAGCTCTCTCTGATGCCCCTTTCACCAGCTGGCAGTGAACATTTGGTTGTATATCTGGCTATATTCATCACTAAAGCTGTGAGATCAGCAAATACTACCCATACCAGCTCACTGGTAGTAGAACAGATGCCTGCCTCTCTCTTCAGATGAGCTTTAACATTTTGCTAAAGAAAATCCCATTTTAAGCTGTTATTTCTATACTCTAACACTATACACTCTTGTGACAGCCTGATGTCACTTTTATTTTACCTGCATGATCTCCCTCAACCAAAATGAACTGCTACCTAGCGAAGTAGATTGTGTGTCTCTGCCTTTTGGAAATCTAGGATCAAGTAACGTTATTGTGGAGTATGTCACTTGCTAGTGCTTAGGCCTTCTAGGTAGTGTAGTAAGCAGCAGTCAGTCCAGTAGGAACATGTCAGGATGTGTCTCTGGCTYTCATCTCGGGGCCTGTCTTTAGAGGGAGCTGAATCAAACCCTGAATCACAGAATAAATACTTTTCATGATGTTGAAGGTCTGCATCCGAGTTCTAGCTCTGCCAGCTGCAGAATCCTCGTATATCCCAGAAGGCTCCCGTAAGTCAAGATGATGCTGTTCTTGATCCTCTCTGCAAAGAGAGGACGTTGCCTCCTTGCTGGGTTTCTTCCCCCCACCCCGCCGAAGCCTTTCATTCTGCCACTGCCAAGAGATGATCTCAGCTCCGAAAGATTAGCAAATGGAGGCTAGAGAAAACTCAGAGTCATGCTCAAGTACGTTACTTCTGTGAGGTCACCCTTGCTTGACAGCAGATACTGTGAAGCTGGTGAGTTTAGAGGGCCCCTACTGATGGAAACAAAAATACACAAAAATCCTGAGCTTAATTTTCTTGACTTTTCCACCTAATTGCCCTGACTGCCTGAGAATAACTTCATCCCCGAGTGGAGGTCTGTTGGAGAAAARATTGAGTTAGGCCTTAGGGCTGAATATGGTGCAGGTTTACCAGGAAACATCGTGCTCCTTACGGTTTGTGTAGCTGATAGGGCTCCCGCTCAGACTCAACTAGTCCTGTGCAGAGGAACCCCSTACTTCTCATGTGTTGTTCTTTCCTGAGTCCTGCAGAGAGATATTTAGCATCTGATATGGAAAGGGTTGGGATGAGGAGGAAGTCTCTGTTTTACACCTGCAGGAAGACTATCCGGGGCCACTGAGAAGGCTAGACCTCACAGAGGGGAAATATTGACGTTTCCCATCTCCCAGGCAARAACAGGAATAAGGAAGGAAAGGGCACAAACTCTGTGGGTGGGATTGTTCTGTGAGGAGGCTTGTTCTGCTTGGTTACTTTCTAGTGTTCAGTGACCACTGTCAGTCGAGTGGAAATGGAGAAAAAAACCATTGGGCTTCTGGTTCCAAATCGACATGCACATCACCCTGCCTCAGTCAACATTTGCCCACATCATGTGGCAGAAAGCCTTGGTTTGCCCCTGGGCTCTGATGACATCTCACAAGTTTTAAATAATATTTTAGGGTTTTTTTTTACATATTCGAACATTTGTGGCCTACTGCAAATTAACTGAACTTTCTGTCGCCCGTCCTAAGATTTAATTTAAAACATGAACCAAGATAGAGGCACTTCCTGGAAATTTTAACTCATAATTTTCTCTGAGCTGCAGTTTATTTGTCACTCGCTATGTCAATGTCACTTCTTCTAGACCTGGACTGTCAGGTGGTGGTGAAACATCTTGGAGAAAATGCTACAAAAACGGTTGCATTTTCATTTATTAAAAAAAAAAAAAATTATTTCATGGCTGCTGTTTTCCAAAGTAATTATTCTTCAAAAAGGATGAGCAGAAATGGCAACTTCTGCTGAGGGCTGGAACGTTCCTACTTGGACAGAGCTCCTGTTCTTCATACTATATGTTTAATCATAAAATATAGGTTCAGGCCTGCAGTTATTGTGGGTTTTTGTTGTTGTTTTCCTGCAAATAGAGCAAAATACATGCTGACTAAATTTTTACCTATAGAGGCTATTGGAATTTATTCAGTATGTAAAGCAAATAAAACATTCCTTTCTCCTCCCATTTAGTTGAAGCTATCTCAGTGGTCCAAGTTATTTTCTTTTACCAGTTCCCTCACTCGAAGCTAGACTTTTTTCTTCAATGAAAATAGTTTAGACTACTCTAGATAGACCTCAAATATTGCACTGAACTTGTAAGAAGTATCTCAAAGACATTTTGGTTGTGCAAACTATGAGATAAAGCAGAAAAAAAAAGTTGCTCAATAAGAAAGAATGGGTGGTGCCCTGTTTGGCATCTGTGCAGCAAGTGATGTATGATTTATTATTAGCAAGGAAAGTGCAAGAGGCAATCGTCATCCCAAGCAACCTCATGCTAAGCGCTCTGCCGTGACTTTGACTTGCTGCTGCTACCATGTTCTGGAGGGATGTGTAACCTCGAGACCCAGAAGTATTTGGCTTGTACCAAAGTGAAGTGACCAAAGTGCCCCAGGAATGTGGGTTGGAGGGCTTCTTCCTGCCACAGTGTAGCACAGGGTGTTTTTCTCTCAAAAACTGGTAACTAGTACTTCATATTAGCATGACTGCACACAAGGAGCATGGAAGTCGGTGTTCTGTCTGTATTATTTCCTTGTCTGCACCACATTGGAGAAYTCAGTCCATGCCCACATGAGATAAAGCAAAATTGTTAAAATTTCTSTTAACATTCATGGCAAACTGATTTTAATGGTATATGGACCAAGCGTGTGCAGCACAAGGATCTGGATCTAACCATAATGTGACTGCACATTTTCCGCTTGTGCGAGCTGGCAGAGAGGACTGCTAGTGGTAGAAGATTAGCTCAAGCTTCACTGGCAGACAAAATATGGAAGTAGAATCCTGTGGTGCTGAGTGTTATTGAAAACTCTAAGACAGGCAGAATGAAAGAAAATATTACTGTAGAAAAACAAAGTCTTGGTCTGCGAGATTACTGAATACATGCTAAGAACAACCACAGAGCACTGGAGACCAGAGCTGACCCAAAGCTGAGGAGCAAACACAGAGGCATGGACAGATGCCATAAATCACTCTGACAGACCTATCATTAGATCTGGAGGAAAGACCACCTACAAGGCCAGAGGGAGGGAGTCACCAAGGCTGCATCTTCCGCTGGAAAGCATTAGAGCTGGAGATACATTACTTGCTGAGAACTGTAGCCATTCGGAACATTAATAATAGTGTTTCTTTCCAGTTAGTATAATGCAGGGATTTGTTTCACRTGTGGTAGTAAAACTATTTAATTTATTACACTAGCCTGTCATAACCCAAGAGCAAAGAGTTATGAGGTCATTTCATTATCACTTCAGTATTAAATTATCTTGGTGAGCTTGTAAAAAATTATTAGATGTGTTTTCTCACAACTTGAAAACATCATGTCTGTTTTCTTTTCAAAGAGTTCTTTTGACCTACAGTACAGATATGAGTTTTCCCTGATGGGAGTAAAACAACTTTGTTAAATCATGTATATCTCAGCAGCTTTCCAGCTGAACATTGTAAGAGGACATTTTGACAGAGAGAAAGAGACTTGGCCTTTTCTCCTAGGGTCAAAGAGTGTATCTAACAAAAAATATATATWTTTTTTTCCTTTCTATGTTTTGAAAAGAAGTCTATTGTCAACTTGATCTTTTTATTTACTTATTTCACAGGGAGGAGGAATTATTTATTTAAAAGTTTACTTGGGAAAAATGAAACTATTGCAGCTTGTTTACAGATACGCTCTTGACAATATACCATGTTCAGATTACTTCTTGGCAATCTTGACATGCCATAGATAAGGTATTAGAAGGTGTCAGGAGACTGTCTGACAACTACTGTTGGTCTTTCTCCTTGTGGTGTTTGGCAAGCCTTGAGTKGGTTTCTTGTGGTCCTTGATGGTGGACTAAGCCTGCTTAGGAACATCCCGCTTCTCTCTAAAGGAGAAGAAATACAATCTATAAAATGGAGCCAAGAGAGCTTCAAGGTGAATGTTAATCTGCTGCTTGAAAGATTTAATGAGATACTTTACAAGTGGGTCATTCACAGGGCTTGGCAATYAAGTGGCCTGGGCTGGGTTCTGCATGGTTATGTTAAACGCCGTTGAACATGGATGCATAGCAAAGGATGAAGCGGAGCTGAGTGTTTCCAGCATCCCCATGAGTGCATTACTCAGCGATGGCTTGTCACRAAGTCTCATACTAATTAGGATCTGAAATGAAGGGAAGGGAGAGGAGCTGTGCGCTRGCTTTCTGAGACATCTGACTACCATTTTGATGAACAGGTTTTCACTGTACTTATTTCTCCACTTCCATAGTCAAGCAGGACTTGCATGCATCCAGCAATTCTGTCCAGCAGCATTCAGTAAAATGAGATTTCCTGGAAAGTGCTTTACAATATAATGTTGCTATTTTTGTATTTCATCCACCATAAGTATTGAGGAACCCATTCAACAGAGAACATAAGCTCTGCGCTCCATGTAGCTACAGTTCAWGAGCTAATGCTAGCTAGTTTAAAGCTAACTCAGGTGTTGCTGTCTTACACAAAATATGCACAAATTCCTTATGTGACTTGCAGATGCTCAAGGGACCAGGGAATGTAACACCATGGCGCAGTGAATTGGAAAGCCAGCTCGGTCCTGGCACTCAGTTGATGAAGACGGCATCAGTCACTGAACTGTTGTGTGATCCTCAGCAAATTGCTTAGCTAAACTTTCTTCTGAAAAAAAAAAGTCTCTCGTTTCAGACATACAGAACTGTATTGACTGAAAGGGGCTGTAGGGACCACAGTGATTAGTTTCTAAAGAATTTCTGTCTATGTGATTGCTGTGCAAGCTTAGCTTGTATCTCCTGTGAAAGAAAGGTAGCATTTCTGTTTCATCAAAGATGAAAATATTTTCTCATTATGATAGTCCTTAAATTTAATCAGGCGCTTATTTTTTCCCATTTCCATTTTTATTTGTTTAAAGGAAGTGGCAGGTTTTGTTGGTTCTTTCTTTGGTCCTCTTTATCACAGCACTGATCTGAATGGGGAATGACTCGGACAACCTATAATCTTTTTCCACAGCGCATGATTCTTTGAATCAGCTGAAACCCTCCTGTTGTTCCATGAAACTCGTACCTAAACTCAAAGTCTGCACATGATAGATCTCCTGTGATGGTTCCGTTTTCCCCGAGCTTCACCAAGTCCAGGAAAGCAGGACTGACCTCGCTGGCGTGCCGGGGCAGCAGCTGCTCCGTGTCGGCGCCCTGGCCTGCGGCAGTGCCGGGGCCCGCACGCGTACGGGGCGGCAGGGCCCGCACAGCACCGCGGCCTCCCCACTGCAGCCCCGTCCGGGTCACCACACTCAACGGCTTCTCCTTACAGGGTCTCCCTCTGGCAGTCCTCCTCATTTCACCAGCCCGAGGTAACGGGCCGAAYGGTGGCAGTTGCCAAATGGCGGTGGAGCGCTGGGCCCTTACCTTAGAATAGAGATGGAGAGCAGTATCCGGAGCTGGGATCCCAGTTTTAATTGGCCGAGCAGTTAAAACACCAGAGCACTTGGCACATTTTTGCTGCAGAGAACCGCTGCTGAGAGGGTTTTGTCCTCCAGAGAGTATCCGGCGCCCARTGCCACTTCCATGTGCATGAGGCTAAGCTGAATTGCTCCAACTCCCTGTGAGTGTCTGCAGGGAAGGGGCAAAATTAAAGGTTTGGGGGAGATGTGGCCCGGCCCCGGTGCACCTGCCCGCACGGACAGCTCGGGCACTGCGACCAGCTTGCGCTCCCTCGGCTTGGCCTGCCAGCAGCGCACGCCGCGCGGCTCCCGCCATCCCAAAGCGCCAAGCGGCACTAAAGCACAGTTCCTTTGTTCTCACTATCATGTTCTTTCCCTGCCATCGGCCTGCTGCAAGTGTCTGTCTTCTCAATTTGTGAATTCCCTTCTCAAAATAATAGTGACTTGACATTTACACTGGGCAGGATTGAAACCAGGGGAACACGACGGATGTAAGAGCTGCCAACTAGAAATAAATAGTGGATGACGGAAAATATAATTAGAGAATATCAAGCAAAGCTCTCATTTTCCAGGAACACAAAGTGTTTCATTCTATTCCTCAGCTAGACCTCAGTATCACATTGAGAAAACTCTTTTTTTTTYCCCCTCTTTTGCTCTCCATTAGTTAGTTTTAAGGCCCACGTGCCACCTTTGCTTCCTGGATGCCAGACACAGCACATCAATCTTTCAGGCAGATTTTCAGCTTTGGGAAGCAGAAGGGACACGCAGCAATGTGGCTTGCGGGTGCAGCAGGCTTTCCTGCCTAAATTACTTGTGGCTCTGGCGTTCCAGAACCACATGGAGTTTCCAAGCTTCTCCAGGGAGCCTTCGCTCCATCCCTTCCTGAACACAGATTTTCTGTTCCCCTCTCTCCCCTCGCATCCCTCTATAACTTATATATGTTGTGTGTTTGGGGCTGAAAGTCCTTCTTGCTGATGTCTATCTCTGTGTACTGGCTGTTGCTCTCTCCTCGCCTACTTTTAATACTTATCTTTAAATCCAGATACTTGCTGGCAAAAGAGAGCTCCGGAATGAGTGACAAAAAGTCCTGGGGCCCCCGGCAGCACACAAGGAAAAATGGGATGGGACTGGGACTCTTGTGCACACTGCAAGAGCAGTGGCTGGCACCGATTTGGCGTGCAGCAATTTCCCTGTGTCTCTTCCTTTAAAAAGTACATCTCAATAATTTATTGCGTAGAGGTGCCAAAGTTAAGCTTGTGTTGAAGTACTTGCAGGTCCCCTAGTGGTCACAGGGAGCCTTTCTCAAAGTCTTTGCCGGAGTTTTGCTCCCGCTCCAAGGGCTCCGTGGCTGGAAGTAACCGCATGCACTCCGGATTTTCCCCCTTGCATTTCTAATGCCTATTATGTAGTTGTGTAATGCTTCTTGCTGCTTTAACATTTGCTTCTGCTTGTTACTTAGTTATACTCGTGGAAATGGATCAGACTCAGGAATTATGTCCTGGCATTTTATTTTGGCAGATCTAAGAAGCTGTCTGAGCTAAAAATAAGAGAAACTGAAGGCAAAAGATAATGCAGGGCAGTGCCCACTGGAGTGGTTAAATTTATTGTCATACAATTAGGACTGGCGTTTTTGATAAGGAACAAAACCTCATAGTGGCTTCTTACTTTGGCAGATCAACAACAGTCATAAGGAGCAAGGTTTGAACCCAGCCTGATTTTCATAGAAATGTAAAGTCAGGTCTTTAAGACYATCTTTAAAGTCTGCAGACTCCCTGATATTTTGTTTAGCAATCTTCAGTTAATCTTGTCTGATCGCTCTGGCTGTACCCAGTAAATCCTGTCAGTGTGTGCTTAAAACACATATGCTGGCCCAGAGTTTGCAGCAAGAGCATCACAGAGAGTATCACAGGAGCAGATGATTTGCTACAGAAGTGGTGGAAGACAGAAAAAGAAAGTTAGAAAAGCGTGCTGGAAATTAGCATGCTGTGGCAGACAATGTTAAACTATTTCTTTTCCTGTTCTTACCATATATATTAGCAGTCTAACAACATAGGCATGCTGTTAGTTGATGGACACAGGGCAATGGAGATCAGACAGTTTAGACCAGTGAAGAAGATGATCCACAAACAATAAAATTATCCTTAGTTTTATCCTGCACCAAGTACTACTATTTTCTTCTCTCTTTTCTTCAAAGAAAATGCAGAATGAGAGGCAGCAAGGCAGTAACATGTACTGAACCATGAAGCTGTCAAAAGCAGCTTATCTGTCTAGAGGAGCGTTGCCCTGACTCGTCCCACAGTTTCCTGTTCTGGTTGGGCTTTTTATTCTGTAGCATTTGCACTCATTAAATGTATTTTGAATCCCTGATCTAGCCAGATGCTCAGGTAGAGAATGAACCAGAAACCTCGAAAAATAATCTATTCCCTTTTAGCAATGCATTTAAGTATTGTATTTATATTGAGCATGGTAGTATTTCTATGGGTGATAGCACCTTAACTCAAGAAGTCTTGGCCATGACTCAGTAATACATTTATTCAGCAAAGCATTTGAACATGGTCTTTAAATTCTGTGGGTTTCCATGAGATTTAAGCCTATATTTAGGAAGGTTTTTCTCTTCTTTTCCATGCAGAAATGACTTCTTTAGGCTTTTATTAATTTGGAAGGGAAAAGGCTGTATGGTTCATCACAGTCCATCCCTATGCTAGGATGTCAGAGTAATGGGTAGGAGACACAGAGCTGAGMTGTAGACTGAATTAACCTTTGTGTCACTGGGCTCCAGGGGCTGGGCACTAAAGCATCTTTTCCTGAGTCTTCAGGTCATCTCTTCACCATCCAATTCCCCCTCCCCATTTATCAGAAGGCTTCATGTGTCTCCCAAGACCTTGGTATAAGCAAAATTTTACTGTCGAAGCCATTTGAAGTTGAAGAGAAGCCATTTCTCACTTTTTTAATAAATAGAGATACTGTTTATATGAATAAAAGTGAAAAGTACTTTCCCTAGATACTTTTGAAGCTTCCAAAAATAGTCCTAACTCTCAGCCAAAGTAACTGTTGCTTAGCTTCCCCAGGAGAGCATCAGTACATGGTACTGCTGTGCGAAACAGTCTCACTGCCAGCTAAACTGGTGAGAAATCACGTTTTGGTGGTTTTGTAATAAAACAAAGTATTTTGTGGCCTGGCCCCTAACTCCTGGCTTATTTCTAGAGAAACAAAAGGCTGTTTCCTTAACTACAAAAATAGGGAAACATTTCTGTAAAAAATTATGCTGCAATCTAAAATTGAGAAATGTCACAGTTTTGCCAGTAGTTGAACAGTGGTTTGACCTGAAAAAAGCGAACCTTGCTTTGTTTGCAGTAAAGCAGCGCGCTGCTGGAAGAGGCGTTTTCCTTCCTATCAGATTAGAGGCGTGTAGGTGGGCAGCTTTTCACACGAGCTGCTGCAGCCCTGCACAGTGCCCCGGCGCCTGGTCCCGCGGGGCGCAGAGCRCTCCCAGCCCCCTTCTGTTCGGTAGGTGGGGAGCTCGCCCAGGAGCTCAAGTCGGTGCGTGTCCTCACCTCTCATGTCCTTTCTTTTCTTCTCTGGAGATCTTCAAAACCCGCCTGGACGCAGCCCTGTGCCCCGTGCTCTAGGTGACCCTGCGTGTGCAGGGGGTTGGACTAGATGAGCTCTAGAGGTCCCTTCCAACCTTAAGGATGCTATGATTCATGGAATCATAGCATCATAGCATCCTTAAGGTTGGAAGGGACATCCAGAGGTCAGATTCTATGATTTTGTTTCATGTTCTATGATGGTAATTCTGTGATTTTGTTTCATAGCAGAGGCAGCCAGATTTGGGGCTTGCTTCTGCACCCACTAACTGCTGAGCAATCCCCAAGGATTAGCAGATGACAGAGAAAAAGCTGTAGTAATGGGCCTCATTTCCCAAATAGCAGGAGCTATGAACGTGAGAGCCACTCTGACAGACACCAAGGGCCAGGGGATGTGTGCAGGGATACCTGCTTATTGCTTTCTGTAACGGAGAGACTATTTACTAGGCAAACAGTCTTTAAGGCTGGGTATAGATAATGTGGAAAATATTAAGTAGATCAATATAGGAAAGTAAAAAGGAGATCTGCTGGGCACTAGTATCGCTGCCAGCACTTTGTTTCGAATGACATAACTTCTAATAGGTACTTCTTAGGTAGTAAATCTACCCGTGAGCTTATTTTGAAATATCTCACTTATCCAGTAGGGCTAAGAATACAACTTTMTATGCTTGCATGTAAATGCATAACTCTTTGTTAAGCAGGATTTATAAAAATCATCAACATATTCCACTGTTTTCCCCTAAAAGCATATCTTTAACACACCCATGCAAGCTTCTATGGATGTGTAAGAAGCATTATGATCACTTATCAATTTACAGTGTATTCACCAACTAAAGCACTGTATAGCAGTGACTCCCCTTACAGAWAATTCATGGTTACTTTTTCAAAGACATGACTATCACTTAGATAAGGGGCGGAACAAGCGCTGCCTTCCTCCTGACTTTTCTCAACAGACAGCCTAAGATTATGCGAACCATCTCCCTCACACTAGCCAAAGATCTTATGAAATAATTTCACACTTCGATTGTGCTTCATTACAAATGGGATTTTTTTACAGCTTCATCATCGTAACTAGGTTCCATTACATGCTTCAGCACGTAACTTCACTTCACTCCGCTTATCACTGGAGAGAAGCCAATTTTAGGGATTAGAAAACTMCATTATCGCTATCAGTTCTTGCCTTGTATTATGGCCAGGGAGTTGTTTTTTAACTCTATAACTACTTTAAACTCAGGACTCTCCTTCASTAATGGGCATTTTCTATTAGCAGGGTGGAGGGTGAAGGCCGCTGTTATAGCGGGGGTCACTTACACAATTTATTTACTGCCCAACACACAGATGCTTGAATGTTCAGCCACTTCTAGTGCCCAAAAGAAAACAGTGCGTTATTGCCGGACTCCGACGGTAACTAGCTCAGGCTCTGTTTTTCCACAGGTCGGGTTTGGAACAAGCGCTCGGTGCTTGTCTCTGGTGCCCTGTTGACTTGATGTAGGCATTTCTCATTGAAGCACAGTAATTAGATTTGCTCTTTAGTACTTTATAAGGTAAACCAGAGGTTCTGCTTAGAGGGATATGGCAAACACGCAAGTGCTGTAAGCCGGCTCCTCAGGTGCTAACTGCAAGCATATTTTAACCGTTTCTGATATTGGAGGCTTATTTATAAAGCACAATGAAACTAGGTACACCTAATTAGCTCATAAAAGAGAAAAGCCAGCCCATCCCTCCTCCAAATTCTCAAGAAAACACATGAATTTAGCAGCACGCCTAGCAGTTGAGTGCAGCTAATCCCAGGACCCGGGTGGCTCTGGCAAACCAGGCCCTSCTGGAGTTCTTGGCTATCAGCAGAGCTCCCACCCAAACACCTCCGGGGCTACGCTCTGTTGCGAGGAGGGAGCCTGAATCCAGGTCTGTAAAGGCCTCGGCACCCACATCGAGCCTGCATCCCGGCCTGTAAAGGCCTTGGCACCCACACYGAGCCTGCATCCAGGCCTGTAAAGGGCTCGGCACCCACACCGAGCCTGCATCCAGGCCTGTAAAGGGCTCGGCACCCACACTGAGCCTGCATCCAGGCCTGTAAAGGGCTCGGCACCCACACCGAGCCTGCATCCAGGCCTGTAAAGGTCGTCACCGACACCCTGCGCCCCGCCGGCAGCCACGTGGCAGATCATTCACACTCTGAATGATCTCGAGCCGTAGCCTGAAGTGAAGCGCATTGCAGGAATCTAATCTGGCAGTGACAAGATTGTGAGAAAGCGTAGGAAATTTTGCTTAGAAGGATTTTCTTTTTCAATTCCAGGCGGACAGCAAATTCTGGAATGGGAATTAAAACGTGTGTGCACCTTTGAATGCGCCGCCACATGCGAGGGAAGGCTGTTGAGGGCATCGAAGTGATTTGATGTTAAACATTCTTGGGATGAAACAAGTAACGTTTAATTTTTCTACAACTGCTACAGGTTACCTATCTATCTGTACATAGCTTTCCTATCTATCTGAACATATCTATAATTTCTTACCCTTCTTTTCCAATACAGTATCAAAAGCATCCTGATTCTGCCCAGGACTTCTAGTGAGTTTACTACATCACCTTTCTTGYCTGAAGCATGAACAATCAGTTTTTGTTTGTATCTCAATAGCAGAATGCTGCTCTTGTTCCAATTGGCTACAATAGATTCTCAGAAAATGTGTAAAACCCACCCTAATAGACTTGGGTATGCTACTCACAGCAGTAGATGAGTTGCATATAGAAATGTGCATGTTATGTTACATACAGCCTTTTTGGAATATAATACCCCAGTAATGTTGGCTCAACTCCCACAGTCTTCAAAGCCCACGACTTTTACAAGATAAATGGGGATTTAAATTGTAGGAAGCAATTTGCTGCGTTGCATGAAAAATAATGAAAATCTTGCTGCTTCAGTAGTGGTAGACAGAGTGGTGGGAAAAAATATTTAGCTCTGGGACTAATTAATAAAACAAGGGATTTGAATACATAGGGTATAATTGACTAGAGATTAATTTGGCCCACATTCTGCAAATGAAGTATGTATACTTCCTTTTAATAAGGATATTAAATGTCTTTATAATACAGCACTGTAGCATTCCCACACATTCAACAGAGAGCTGCACCGGTTGCCAGCTGCTCAGACTCGCGGCTTTTGCGGAGATGGTGGCAGAGGTGTGGTGCTTCCTTGTGCTTTGCAGGAGATTTTGTCCACAATTTTATTTTCCTCTGTAATACAAGGCTTTATGGTTAGAATCTGCCACCCTTTCTAAAGAGGAGCAGTATCTTGTCCCGTTGCTTTCAATAGAGCTTTCTGCAGGCAGTCAACATAGTTTTACTTGGAGATTGTACGGGTGGCAGTGTGTTAGCAGGGATCTTTCYCTTTTCAGAGGTGAACTGGGAAGACACAAACACATTTGCTGTAGATACCTTGCAGCAGTGGCAGCCCATCTCAGCCAGGCAGGAACACAGCAAGAGGAACAGAGGCAGAAGAGGCACAAGGTACTTTTCACAAAAGCAAAAGATGATACCAAAAATTAAGGACAGAATTACAAGGCAAGCTCTGCTGTTGCATGGCCCTTTGGTTAGGCCTGTGCTCATGAACTGGGTRCCAAAGCATGTGAAATTATCAGTGGCACACATTGACCAGGGCCAACTGACACTCCCCCGGATGATTCTTAGACACGTTCTGGGAATACACATGGACTGGGAACCATTCCCAGGAGGTAATTTGAAAGTAGCCACCCTGTTTTGGCTGAAGTCCGTGTGGATGCAAGATATGTTGTGACAGTCATTCGCAAGGATAGGAAATGGGCAATGTCTCATTTTTTTCATTAGCATAGAATTATTGTATACTGGTTATTCTATGTCCATGCTAATAAAATAATTAGCATAAACACAGCTTCAGAGCTCAGCTTGCTTCACTTCATTCATTCTGTAAAACAGTGATAACCACGTTTGTGTATCCACCCTCCTGACAAGGATGCTGTAAGAATTTAGACTCTRTTAAGTGTTTGTAAAGCACTGGAGTGGGGTGGGAAGAAGATATTAAACAGAAGTTATTCATTTTACACTGACTTGGGCCTTGCTTATAAGTAGGCTAACAGCAGCATGTTCTACCTTGTACCAAATATCTTTCTTACCATTTTCAGGATTTTTTTTTAACTCTGTCACCAGTGTAAGAATGAAATGATGGGAGAATGTTTCTTATACTGGATGAAGTGGAGACATTTGGGTTAAAATTATTAGACTCTCAGAATGAGGGACAATCCATTTTTAAAAATTAGCATTTTTACTGCGCTAGACAGTTCATAATTTGGAGGCTCTAAGGTTCTCCAAAGGAAGGATGTGGTGTAATAAAACTGCTGTTAGGAACGGCCTAACTGAAATRTAGGCCATGGGCAGAAGAATAGGCACAAAAATATTCCAATATACAGCAAGACCTGCTCGTGTAAAGGTCACATAACAAATATTAGCTATACAAAATAACAGGTTGGCTATCAGCTGTCCCTAGGGTCTACATTCTCCAAGACCTTATGAAATCAAGTTGGCAGGATATGAAAGGTATGTTCTTGCTCCCACATGTCCCATGCAAAACTTCAGGAAATTGCATTCATGTTTCTTACACCAACACTCACCAATGAGATTCACTTTTTCAGTGCAAGGACACTCAGAAGTACATATTAAAGGCTGCTATCCTCATACACTCAGAGATTTCACAATATTAAGCATAGTCTGCAGCTGAAGCAGTGAAAGCCAAGAAGATCTGAAGAACACTAGAAAAAAATAAGAGAAAAAAAAACAGAATAGAGGGCAATTTGTCTCCTGAAGATGAGAGAAATAGAAGAGGATTGAGGCAGCAGGTCAGTTGTTCCATAAAGATTGTAATAACAGGCCCTGGAGAAAAGCCCTTGCGTTTACCCAGCGCTGGAGTCAGGGCTTCTGCAGGGCAAAGAGGGCAGGACTTTCACCCAAGCAGAGCACTCGGTGTGCGTGTGCTTTGTGTGCAGGGGCGGTGTGGGGGAGAAGATCCTAGGTGATAACTCTCAAGAAAATGCATCTACATTTCCTAGTATTGTTGGACTGGTTAGATTTGCTGTAGGTGCTGCCTTCTTTTTTTTTTTTTTTTTTTTTTCACAGCTTATATCTCCCTCAAAAGGGCTTAGAGGAAGAACAAGCTGAACCTTTCCCCTTCCCCACCCCCACAGATATCACAGATAGTGAAAGGAAGAAACTTTTTTGGGGACAAGATTATGTAGAGAGAAGAGACATGCAGTCTGTTGTGTGTCCTTTCTTTCATCAKTTCAAGGAATTAATGCCTTCATCAGGTCTCTAATCACATACTTCATCGAATCCCCTAATGCTGATGTGCCCAGAGCTGATGTGCTTGCTTATGTTTTTATTTTATTCTGTTAATCTAACCTTTTCAGTTAACTCTGATGGCCCAGTAGATGAGTCATGTGTATACTTCATTATTGGAAACCACCGTCTGGAAATTATTAATTGTGTGGTCATGTTCAGCCACAGGGATTTCAGCTCATTTTCTTCTTTTGCACTGAAGTGGACAGAGTCCTCATATAGTCAGTCGTGATCCCTCAGACAAGGAGCAGGAGGAAATGAGCGACGCTGGGAGGACAGGTTAGCTTAGACTGCACCTGCTTAACTGATGGTGTACACAGAGTTTTGCTGCATGGAAAGAGTCTCTTTGCTATGTGAAGCTAGGCTAGCATATGGTTAGTATATACCCAACTGTAACTGCTGGCTCAACACAAGGACTAACCAGGTACAGAAGAAATTTAGGTCTGGACCTGTCTTCTAATACTTTGATAGGGACAGCTGTCAGAGGCTGACTTGAAAAGTCAACCATCTATTCCTCTGCTGGTGCTTGGAGACCTCTCGGCTCTAGACCCTAAGTCCTAAATGTGCCTGTGAATGCTCAAGTTCAACCTAAGTGATCGAGTTCACCAAAGAACATAGGTGAAAACCTTGGCTTAAGGGTCACATGAGATGATGATAATTGTTCCATTACCCCTCAAAATCTGTGGGCTATAAAATTTTGCAGTCCATAGAAATGCCTTAGAAGATTGATTTGTCAGGAAGGCTCTTCTAATGCACGCACAAAAAGTAACAGGCACCTCCCATTGCTGGCATGTGATGGTTGCTTAGCTCAGTCTATTGAATTGCCTCCATCCTTACAGAGTGTTCTCAATTACCACAACGTGGAAGCTGGAACAGCCAGCCTCAAAAATGTTTTGTGGTGGTACTTGTTTGTTTATTGATTTTATTTTTTTTAAGAATGCTTCTTTCAGAARAATCTCACTCAGTTGCTGGGTGTTGCAGGCACCTGAGCAACAAATTAATCCAACTGGTTTATAGTTGTTATTTACTGGTGACAAAGCTGTGAAACAAGGTGACAGTGCTGGGTGTTCAGCCAGCTGCTACAGCCACACTAAAAAGACACTGAACCACAAGAGCCAGACTGAATTTACACACTAAAGGAGAGCAACAGAGTTTGTAGTGAAGGAAACACCAGAAACCAAAATGCTATGATTTCATTTCACAAACTCATTGAAAAAGAGGCCAAAGAAGTCAAAGCTGAAAGTGAGTTTTGCCTAGTGATTTTTTTTCTTGACGCAGTGTAGGGCTGGAGTGACAGGAAGAGGAAGGTCTGAAAGGTGACTCACCACCGGGCCTGTGAGCAGAGAAGAGCACTCAGTAATTATGAGGGATAGGAAATTAATATCTAAACAGCCTAATTGCTGCCTTTTAATATTAAATAGGAGTATTTCTGATGGCATAACGCTATATATTTGAATTGACTGTTCAGTGAGGAGTCAAGCATGTACCCTAGTGCAGCAGAGACAATCAGTGCATATCATTTCTGAGTTTCCTACTTATAATAGACACAAAAAGGAAGGATCAGGGCCAATTTTTACTGCTAGTAAAGAAGGAGTCATTCCCTAAGGCTTTTGAAAACTCATGAAAAGCCCATATGTGAAAGCTCATATATCATCAAAACCAAGAAATTTAAGGAAAAAATAAACCCACAGTTTTACCAAGTGAGCAGAATGGTCATAAATCTTTCTGTCTGTCTAGGTAGGCAAAACCTTTCCTCCRAAGAGTTCATAGGGACACAGAAAGGAATCTGGCTGCATGTACACGTATGTGGAAAAAAGGGCCCGATAAAAACTCTGGATGTCAACYGTGTGGGCTCAGATTCCTGCTACTCAGGGTGACACTGTGCCAGGGCAGCCTCTTCTTTCAACTCAGCTGATCTTAATCATCACAGCGAGAGGTAGGTCAACAGGCAATGCCACAGATTCGCCCTATGTTATTTTGCATGCTCAAATGGTCACGAACTCTGCCTGCTGGCAACGCAGCTAGCCACTTAGTGCAGATCCCCAGGCAGCCCTGGCACTGCTGGTGCATGGCCTGCATGCTACGCGCTGCCGTGTGGCCACGCTCTGCACCACCCGTTGTCTCGAGAGACGTGCAGTGCCTTATGGCAGTCTGCTTTACAGTAACGCTGAGGACAGTGAGAGGCTAGTCTGGAATATAGGTTGTGCTTTCTAAACTTTTCAAGTTGAAAAAGTATTATCTGATTGCCTCTTCATCTCATAGATAGGTGAAACATGACAAAACATACTGTTCTGAAGCTGGAAATCCCCTTGCATCAAGCCACCTGCAACAATAGGTCTGCCATCATATAGATGACAGCTTTTAGTTGTCCTCCTTAAATTATTCCTCAGATTCATCTGGATTGAATTCAGATCATTGACACTCATTGCCTGGTCTCAGGCTGGTGTCAGAACAGCATAAAGAGGAAACTATCAGAAGAGATTATGATGCAGATCTAGGTGCCATCATCATGCAAAGATTTCCGTGGGCTGTGACACTGGATCAGGTCTCTYGGCACATTTATGTGTATAGTAAGCAATGATGGTGAAATCAGGCCTCATTATTATATATGCCAGGACTCTTTGGGGTGTCTAATTTATCACTGAACATTGCTGACTGAAGCCTCCTCTGAAGAAAGATGAAGGTCTCTAAATGGATCCTGCCCAGCCTAGCTAATTGATACAGACAGGTTATCAATATCTCATAGTCAGTGGTATCAAAAGCTACCTAATAGATTAGGTGCTACCTTTATAGAAAGTTGCCTGCCAGACAAAGTTATCCCAGTCATTAGCCTTTTTTTGCTAGACCGTTGTCCGAGAACAGAGTAGAAGTCCACAAGACAAAACCTATTATGTCCAGGTCTGCTGGAATTATTCACCTTCTGCCAGCTGACCTCAGAAGTAAGCAGTAGGGAGCTCTCTAGACCCCTGACGTGATTTCTGCAGTATAAAGTGACAAATGACATAATTTAGATAACCTGACGTTCTGTCCTATCTGTAGAAAACATAGTTTGATAGAACTAATGCACTGCCTAAAGTGTCTATTTAAATTCCCCARATCCACTCTGCAGATTACAGATACCTGGTAAAGGTGCATAACAGGGATCTCCAATGTGCTTGTTTGCACTGTCTGAGCATTTGTTTGTTATAACTAATTTCTTGATGTCCTCTCTAAAATTATGACAGGCTTGGTGCAATGCTCTGAATGTATTTCCTAGGAAAAAATCTCTTCTTTGCTGCCTCCAAAGTTGTTCTCAAGGATCTGAGAGAATTAGATAGCCAAATAGAGAGATCTTCGRATAGATCTATCCTTGTTGCACCCACACTGTGCATAAATAAAAAAGGCAGTTTTCAGAGCTGTCACCTTTTGTCATTAGGACATTGCTGGGAGAAAATGTTTTGAGGAAAGGTTTATGATTCTTGCAAATAATTAATACACACATGCTGGCTTGTGTTGTGTGTCTTCATTTCCTGTGACTGCACACTAAACATTATACAACTAAATAAGCATCTGCATAGCTTATTTCTTTGTTTGATTAAGTCAAACTCTTCTGCATATAAAAGTTACTCTTTAAAATATACCTTCCTAAATAACATCAGAGACCTCAGTAGACTAACCCATGGCATCTATGTAGTCATTTCTGTTACTTTTCATAAAACTTAAACTGCAGTCATGATGATAAGGGGTTTCTATGACAGATGTGCTTACTAGATCTCTTTTTTTAATTAAAAAATCTCAATAAAATGGTGTTTGAAAATCACCAGGGACTTTCCTCGTCTGAGTATTGTCACTTCTCTTACAAAGACATTTCAGCAATCACATAGAAAACTATTTAGAGAAAAAAAGGAAACAGCACGTTTAAAACAAGCTGAAAATAGGCATGATTGATCAGAACTTCTCTTTTTTTTTTTTTTTTTATTTCAACAGTTTGTCCTTCCCATATTGTTCAGGAAAAATGTGTCTGTGTGCAAAAGTGTAAGGTGTCTAATTGTTTCTGAATGTAGAGTTCATCTGTAAATACTTTAGAAGGAGAAGGTCATGACAAATCTTTCCCGTTACTCATCAGGATAGACTTCTTGCTGATCGTTAGTGCATAGTTTCCTGAGCTATCACAGTCCTGTTGGTTAAAGGCATATTTCCAGAGTACCAGGTATCTGACTGGTTTTGTACTTAATTTATGGCAGAATATTTAGAGTTAGTGGGTGAGTAAAGTCTGAGAGTGCATTTTCTTGTGCTGGCATTTGTGCTAAACCAGAAGAGGTGGGGTGAAGGGAAGCAGAGAATGGAAACTGTAGTTTTTTAATATTTAAAGACAATATTTAAAGACAATATTTTAAAATATAAATTAAGAAAATAAAGTTAATATAAGTGAGGAATGTAACATTCATAATGGACTAATGGAAGCAGGTTTAATAATATATTTCAAAGCTGATGAAAAGTTGCAATATGTACCTCAGCATTACAGTTTTGTAATATTTTGGTAATATTTTTAATAGTATTTTGTTATGGCTTGGTCTTTCTTCTGTCCCCATTTTTTGTTCTCTTTTCATCTATGCAGTGTAAAGGAATTGGCAGCTAAAGACTGGACACACAAAAGGTTAAATTTCAACTCAAGAGTTTTTGTGGGATCCAAGCTCTTTACTATCCAACAATGGTTCTTGCACCCAAAGTCATTATCCCAAATCTTTAATTAGAAGTACAACTTGGGGGTGAGATGGGTATCAAGGGATTTGTTTCTTTCCGTCTTTGCTGTGGGAAATGTTCCATTTCATATGAATTATTGATGAGACTTTGGTGCAGAAAGGCTTCCATTTCTAGGCAGAAGAGAGCAGGCAGAGAGAAGGGAAGACACCCTGGCTCTCCAGCCATTAGTTGGGAAATTCAGCAGAGTTCAGAGTTCAAATACCTCCTCAAATAAATACTTAATTATTGATGTTTAAGTGGGACACCCTCACAAGAAAGGATGAGAGAGATTTATCCCATATTAGTTAGTAGCCTGATCATCTGGTTGGAACATAAGAGATTAAGTTCAACTCCCTATTTGAAACCAAAGCTCAGTTGTTGTCGTATTTTAAAATGTATCTTTATGTTCTACTAGACTCTTGGTAACTTGGTTTGGGTTGCCAAATCCTTTGCTCAGTAATGGAAACTACTTTTCAAGAAATACACCTCATGAAATGTGCAATATTAAAACATATTTAAAGAAATATAGAAATATAATAATATCTGCTCTGCAAAAAAAAAAAAAAAGAGAAAGGTTCAATGGGTCAGTCAATTTTTCTGCAAGTGACATCTATTAGTGCTGTTCTGGGTATTCCCCTGGCATGAGGAAGTAACTGTCATCTTTCTACTAAGGATGCATTCATTATTCATCATCCTCACTGACCACAAGGAATGAGTGTAAGGCACTACTTGGGTACCTATTTGAGGAATCTTGGACTGGGACAGTGGCTGGATTTATATATGTACCTATTTTGTGGGGGGAGGGAAGAAGAAGGGCTGTTTGGATTACAGAATAAGCACCCACTTAAGATTTAGAGGTTTGCTGAATTACTTTCAAGACATCTYTCTTAACATAAGCAGTAAGTGTAGATATTACCTCAGCCTGGTGCTTTCAAATTTGAATTTGTAACTATTTATCTGTTCAGTAGCTAACCTATCTTCTGACAAATGCTGTTAAAATATTTTAATAATGAAAAAGCCAAAAGAGAGGATGTAATGAATTTCTGTTTAGATCGCAGTACTGAAACCAATGACAGCTACAAACATCTTCTACCTTACTCTTCAATATGTTTGAGATTTAAAGGTAATGTAACGAATCAGATTCTTTACCAGAGACAAGCGATATACATGTTTCAGCTGATCTACACTTGTACATGAGAAGAAAGATGAGCCAATGATAGGGAAGGGAATGAAGGGAATGAAGCTATTAGTGAATTGTCAAAGGAAAGGAAGTACTGGAGAATAGGTTTGGGAATTAAGAGGTTGATAAACATAAGTTCTGGACAGAAAATTTGGAGAAGGGATTTCCCATTAGAAAATTATCATCTTTCAACAAAAGACTGATAACTTCAAAACTGTGATTTAGAAACTGCAACTACAGTAGCTCATTATAGTTCCGAGTGCACTTCTGCCTCCTCCACCAACCACATGTCCTGTGATACACTGCAGTTGTCACCTTCATGGACAAAAGCCCTCAAGGGAGCCCAAAAGGAGGCTCAGTACAGGAGCGGAGGCCTGTTCATAGAGGAGAAGCAGGAAATCAAGTCACTGTTTTATACTTTCTAGGAGGTGTTACTGGGCCATATTCAAATAAAGATATTTTAGCTTGAATAGGTCGGCTGAAAAGTTGCACTTCCCCACATTTTCAGGCATTTTTTTTTTTTTTTTGTGAATTACAGGATAAGCAGACACTTTTATTACATCTATTCAGCACACACAAAATTTCCACCTGAAAATTTCCAAAATTATATTTGATATGGGATTATGAAGCACTTGTTATTTATCAAATAATTTCTGAAATTTTGGTTATTCGATTAGCAGGCTTTCTCAGAAGTTGAATCAATGGCRTTTCTTAACTTTGTAAAAAGCAGCAGTCCCCACGGTGGATCTTTTTGCTAGTCTGTGAAAAGGGCTTTCTGATTATCTCTGTTTGGCTGGCACTGATAGCGAAAGCACAGCAGYTGACCTAAGTTCTTCAGTAATATGAGTGATTAACCCTTAGGTATCACTCTAATTACCTTGGGGCAATTTTGAAACAATGGTAAAGAAAAGGACAACCCATTAACTCTGGCATTTGTACATATATCACCCATAACACTGAAGACTTGTCACTGGATCATCTGATCTGATACTTGTTATTTTTGGTTTGAAGCTTTGAAAGTCTTAGTGAGAGAAAATACGCCCTACCATCGAGCCAGTATATGCTGCATGGTATGTTTTGCAAAGATGTGGCTAATGTGGGGGTGGCAGGAAGGGGAAGCAAAGCTGATATTTCTTTCTTTAATTTCTTACACGGTTCCATCAGAAAAGCCATCTTGCTCTAAAGTTTCCCCTGATGTTAATCTAATGGCTTGGTTTCCCTCCACCCCATTGATTCATTGGGCCAATCTTTCTTCACATTTGTTCAGAAAAATAGATGTGTTTTCTCATCTGCAATAGAAATCCCTGTGTTGGTTTTGTGCCCTTTACTATCAGAGGCCTACAGGTTAATGCTTGATAAAATGGAAGAGAAAGGTATTATTTGTCTCTTGTCTGGAGAGAAATTCTTTGCCTCACAGGGACCTCCAAGGGAAAGCATCTGATTCTGTTGCAATGATTTTTCTTTTAATTGGAATGCAAAGATCTTATCTTTTTATTACTCCTTTATTGTTGATAACAACTCCACTCCTTCACTCTCCACAAATGTCCAGCTTATATATACAACTTGGAAGGGGGTTCATTTTTCCTCCTTTTAGCTTGAACCATTTGCCTAACAACCGAATTGTACTGGAGTGGTTCATATATCCCTCCCTGGGCCGCAGTCCCCTGTTCGAGTGCCTGTTGTGTGTCCGTCTGTCTCTAATTTCCAGGAACAGATCAGCCCGTGACTGCCTCCTTCTCTAAACTGCCTGAGGTGTGGAAGGCCGCTTGATGGGAATTCAGTCACACAGGGCTATGCAAAAATAACAGTAAACGAGAAACGCACCGCGGAAGGGAAACATTGCGCACAAGACGTACGCCCACTACTCTCTTAATTTAGTTTCTCTGTGGCTTTGCGCTGCCATACGTTCTCTAATGTAAGCTGACTGCGTGGGGGCGCCATGCCCTTGTGGACAGGGCCGAGGCGCAGGAAAGCTGGCCTCTATCCTGGGCTCCGGCCTGGTCCCGCGGCCCTGCCAGCCCTGCTCCCTCCTTCCCTTCCCCACTGCCCTGGTGCTGCCGTCCCAGGGAGCTTCATGAGGAGAGCGACGTCCCAGGGAGCTTCATGAGGAGAGCAGCTATGGACACAGCCACAGGCTTGGGGTTCGCCAGCCAGCCTAGCGGCCTGCCGCATAGGAGGCATTTGGGGGCCGATTTTTCTTTAGCGAGGAAAAAGGGATGGTTTATCCATGAGGAGGCCTCCTTCACCCCCAAGTGCTCAGGTTGCATGAGTGCTGACTTGTGTGAGCACGCGGTTGTGTCTAGGTGATGCCACTTGCCCTGTTGCTCTTCAACTGTAGCTTCTCTCCAAGTCCCCCCTGCCACGGCTGTAGGTCCTCAGCTGGCATCATCTGTATCTGTCCGTTTTCCTCCTCCCTTTGCCTGCTTTCTTTTCTAGGTTCAATCATCTCTTCCTCTCCTCTCCTCCATCCCCAAATCCCCCATCTTGTTTCCATCCCTTCCCAAGGAAAGTGTTCTGAAATAGGAACAGTAAAACATGAATATGGATGAACAGATGTGCAAAAATGGTATGTTCTGTGTCATTGCCCCCTTCCAAATGAGTAGATCTGGACTTGGATGGGATTGTTTTGAAGGGTTACAACTGTTTTTTCATACAGGCATGGACTCTTTGTGCTGCATGTTACTGTTTTCTGTATATGGAGAGGAGGCAATCCTAATTATATCATTATAATGATAATATAATCTGGAAGAGAAGGAAAAAACTTTGTGTAGTTTAGGGTGAACAGATAGGTGGGGTTTATTTCTCAGTTTTATTTGGACAATGTAGCATATAGTCACTTCTCATACTAAATATACATTTCTGACCACCGTTTCAGTTGCTATTACCCTACTGGAAGAGATGGAGAGAAAGGTGTGTCCTGAAGAAAAAAGAATTCTTCATTATAGAGCACAAGTGAGATCTATCTGAAGTGCCCTACAAAGTAAAATACAAGATTTTAGAAATGTTTCTGATGTGGGCTGAAATCTAAGACTGACAGGCAATGTAAAAGCAGCATCCAGGATCTTAGCTATATAAAAGGCATTTTTCCTCCGTTAAGGCTTCCAATATACATTCGTGCTATGCACAGGCTGGTACTGGAGGCAGCAAGATCATATCTCCATCATCACAGAAATCTTCTGAAACGTAAAACTGTCTTCTGATGAGAAGGGAGAAAGCAGAAGTAAGTGCTGCTCTGCTGCGTTTATGTGGAGCCTTTATTATTACATTAGCAGTGCTGCTAGTAYGGTATGTTTTGTTTAACTTCCAGTGGACTTAACATGCCTACTGGGACTATTAAACACATGTACCTAATCTTAAAAAATTAGCAACATTGACAGAGAGCTACCACTTGAAGAATCTCCCTGACATGACAACAAAAAATCAAACTGTCTGTTTCCAGTGGAAGTCTGCATGAATAGGCAAACATTGTTCATGCCCCTGCTTCTGTCTTTCAGAGCCCTTYTTATCAAAGAGAAAATGAGTTCAAAGTAAGAGCCTGAGAATGCCCAGTCAGTCTTCACTTCTCTGTCTTCAAACCCAAACACACTTCTTCTCTCAGTCACTGGAATGATGTGGAAGGAGAGAAAYCACAGGATTGCCTTTCCTGGGGATTAGAAAGGCATAAATCAGGTCCCCAACTTCAAATCATTACCCTAAAAATGATGAATTTAAAAAAAAAAAAAAAGTGACTTCATATTTTTGAGAGAGTAAGTTCATATTTTCAACTTTTTGTTAACTGTGAATTTTTGTAGTAGGAAAAAAGAAGATTCTCAGTGGCTGTGAAATTACTGAAGCTGTCAATACCCATTCAGTGTCTCGGAGGTTGCCTGCATAGCCTTCTTGTACAGATTTATTTTTGCAGTCAGTGCAATCCACTAGTATGGATACAGACATATTAGGGAAAAGGGGCACTTAGGTGTGTTTCAGCAAAGGTTCAAAGCAGAATGCCCTGTGCAATTCCTGCCTTGCCCCTGGCCAGTGATGATRCATTGCTGTACTGCCTCCTACCAAGATGGTACAGGGCAATCTACATAATCAGCATTTCGCTGTGAACCCTAGAAAATAGCATCCAAAATGGCAAGCCAGGGGAACCAACGACCCGTGGAGCCCAGGCCCTAAAGTTTTCTTCAGCGCTGCAATCGTGTTGAGCAACCTGAAGTGCAAGGTGCTGCTGGAGCGGGTGATCCATCTCTGTGTGCCGCCACTAGCATCCATGCAACAAGCCGGAGCAGAGAACTAATCACATTAACAACTAATTGATTGGTTTTGCCAGCTCTGTTTTCAGCCAAATCAAATTCCCTGACACGCTTTGCCATGCAGCTGTGCGAAGGCTAATGCCAATGCAAAGGAGAAAAAGGGAGTGCGAAGTTGGGGACAGAGGGCAAAGGCCTCCATGGTGCCCCTGTGGTGGCATCTGGCAGGGCTCAGCTCCGCACACGTGGGCTGAGCGCGTGCGTGTCTGAGTGTGCAACCCCAAGAGGCCGTTTCAGGGCACCTACCCCCCAAATTCCAAAGTCCCTCGGAATACAGCATCCGAATGGCCACCAAAATGTCACTTGTGTGCTGTAAAAGGTTTTTAATCAATTAACAGCAGAGGCAGCATAGAAACGAAACCGAAGTGCTGTTCTGAAATGCGGTGTTTAATGGCACTGCTTTCTTACTGGCTCTGTGTTTTCACAATCCAGCCCTATTTGACAGGAAACTACTACACATCTTTGTTTTCAGAATGGAAARAAAGCTTTACTGTTTTTAATTTTCAGTCTAACTACATTGTCACACGCACAAGACACGTATACATACAGTATAAACAGAGGCTGAAAAWTAAAATCTTGCACTGCCATCCTTTGGTGAAAGTTAGGAAAACATGACATCGTCCAGCCCTCAAACACCAGGCTCATCCTCGKCGGCATCTGGAGGCTTTGCAGCACACTTAGCAGCAGCTCAGTACCAACACGGGGATTAGGGCAATTAGTGCTCCCTAGGAGAGAAATAGGAAACGTTATGAGGATGGGATCCTTGGYTTGGTTTTGTGTATTCACAAGCAGCTCCTCACAGGTATTTTCGCTTCTTTGCTGGGGTTAGGGTGTTTCTGAGTTAAGCGAGGCTGCTGCTAAGTGAGCAGATTTCTGGTGTTCCAGGCCTCTGTTTGCAGGCTCTGCTCTCCGTTATGSCAGAGTAATTCAGCTGATGACTCAGGGTCACTTCAGACATTGCACCAGCGTAGCAGAGAGCAGAGCCTCGACTGCTGCTGTGATTTCTCACAGTTGTTTTTGCAATGTAGTATCTTCTCCCTTCCAAAGACATGCTGTCCATTCCCAAGAATAAACCCTTTGTTAAAAAAGAGGAGAGAGGAAATATTCCCATGTGTTATTTTGCCCTGCAAAGAGCTGAGAAAATAGCAAAAAATACACATGGGACAGCAGGCCAGGTGAGGTAAGTCCAGAGAGGCTACAGGTTCCTCAGGAACCACTTGAAGCCAACATGGTCAGATACAAASGGCAGTTTGGGGACTAGCTTTTGGGTAGACCTTGGCCTATGAAAAATACAGTGAAGTTCACTTGTAAATAGGTCATAAATTCCTACTCACTGGCTAAATGGATTTTTTTCCAGTGAATCACCACTAGGCTTGAAAGGAAAAAAGGGGACAAGCCAAAAGGGCATGAAGTCAGCCAACAAGGGAAAGAGAGAAAAAGAAATGTCATGTAAACAGTGTGCAAACTATGCAGCTGAAAAGTAAAATGTTTACCAGAAGGTCTCGACCAAAGCTGAGTTCTGTGTGAGGATGGTTCTGGGCTGTGCTGTCACACCTGGGGCTTGTAATTCTACTGGGCCACGACTTGCTGCTACAAAAACAGGAATTTAGCATACTGATCACTGTATGTCCTCCTGGACATGTACCCGATTCACTTGCATTTCTGAGACAGAGGCATTTCAGTCAAAATGAGACATCTGCCCCCAAACAATGGCACAGTAGCCCAGGAGACGGTGCCTTCCGTGTTCTCCGTGTGTCTTCCTCAAGGGCACCCTCCTGTAAAGCCGTGTGCAGGCCAGGGCTGGTTTGCAGCTGCCTCCACCCGTGCAGTCTGTGAAGGGCTCGGAGAGGCCGGGACGCGGAGCGGAGCGCGTGTTGACGGAGGCTCCCCCATGGAGCACGGCGGAGCCTTTCTGCCCTGTGCTCCAGCGCTGCCCACTGGCGTGAGCAGCGGGAGCCCAAGCGCTGCCTCGGCGAGGACAGAACAGAACCCCTCTTCTCCCGGAAAATAAACTGGAAAGAAGGAAACAGGAAAGTCTCAGCACTACCCATACAGAGGACTSGCAGACAGAATAAAGAGGGGAGAAGGATTTTAGTCTCATCTAGTGCAGACACCCACGCTGTTTCCGAGTGTCTCAATGCATGATTATGGGTTTCTTAGCAATGCACGCCGAACTCCACTCTCCCCACGTCACACACTTATAACTAATGTTACCGACATAATTTATGGTCTGTAAGATCATCTCATAAAGCTCCCCTTCCAGTCTCTTATGCTAACGCAGTATATCRTATGTCTTCTTTGATCATTTATGTGGTTGTACCATCTTCCCCTTCCTACTTCAGAAGTACTTGTTTTCATCCCTGCTTTGGGGAAAAAAAATGGTGCTTGCCTCAACCCATTCCCAGCTGCTAATGGCTATTCTGTCACCAGGCACTTCTTCCCTCAGCAAGACACTAGTTCAAATGATTTTTTGTTATCACCTCCATCTGCCCTCCTTTCCTGATCGCTTATGACTTGGCTTATCTCCTCTGCCGTGCTCCGACTTTTTTCCCTTTGATTCAAGATCCCCGAGTGCAGCCACTTCATCTTCTTCCCCCTCTGCTGCTGCTTTTGGGGCTTTCTGAACTTTGCTTCACGCGCTGCAAGCGGGAAGGCACCACCTGCATCCCCTTCTGAACTGACCAGTGCCGCCTGTTAAACTCTACCTGTTCCAGTGCAGGTGAAACATCACCGAAACATCACACTTCTCATCTCCTCAGCTGAGGGGCTTCTTTTCCCCCCGCCACCTCATTGCTCTGTGTGTTTTTTTTTTTTTCCCTCCCCTCATCTAAATAAGAGGGTTGTACTCAGTATTTTCAGCCTCACGTCTCTCCCTGGGAGGCTGCGGGGGAGGCGGAGAGCAGCCCGGCGGTGCCACCGCGCGGGAGCAGGCGGCAGGCGGCCCGGCTCGCTCGGCAGCGGCGCCTCCGCGGCCCGGCCTCGCCGCGCGGCGGGTTGCTCTCCCGCTGCCGGGTGACACGGCGAAGGGAAGGCGCGAGGCCTTGCTCTGAATAACCTGTGGCGGGACGTGGGAGCTCGTGGCTGCTTTGCATCTCTGTCCATCTTCCAGCCGAGGCGGGTGCCCCTTAAAAGATTTCAGGCCTGGAGACAGCTGGAGATTGGAGTGTCCTTCCTAATCACCATCCGTGGGCTCCTTCGGGTCTCCAGGGTCAGCAGACCACAGGTGCAAAATCACTATTCTGAAATTTTGCAGCTGAGAGGAACAAATGGCTTCAATTACAAAAATTCCCATGCTTTTCTGGCAATTTTACCTCTCCGGAGCACGCTAGTGGTTGGTCAAAGCATGCTAAAGTCATGAAGAGCTTCTCCTTGAGTTTCCCACTTTTGAAGCAATTCACTGCTGTGTCCTGCTCTTACTGAAATGGCCTAAATTTGACAAGCTGCCTGTGTGAGGAGACATGTGGACAGCCCAGGGGCAGGTGACACTTCAGTCACTGTCAGCTCAGCCTCCCTGGACCCCGTGCAATAGCTGCTGTGAGTTTTGAGGTGTCAGCAGGGAGGGCTTCCTGCCTCTTGCCTTCTAGAACTGCAAAGCTAAATACACTTTATTCTTTTGCAGACTGTCCTTTCTGCTGAACGACACCGTCTGAAACTTGTGAAAAAGTCAACTTGTGACGGCACAGGAGTTTCCATCACTAGCTTCTACTGTCTTGTCTCCCAAGGAAATGAAGAACAAGCTGAGGCAAATTTTCCTGCTGCAGTGGAGGGAAGGGATGCTAAGTCATACGCATCCCTGCTAAAGAAGTGTTGATTCATGTTTCTGAATCACACCTTTCAAAAGCAAGGGAGCCTCGAGACGTTTGAAGCATGACTCTCGAGGCATCAGGGGAGTAGCCCCAACCAAGTAAATAATGATTTACTCGGTGAGTAAGAGCAATCTCCTCCGGGGTTTTCAAGGGCAGCACCAAAAGCACGTGTCCATGTTGGGGTATGCAGGGGTGGTCACACTCATTATACATGTATATGTATTAACCTCTTCTAAAGACGAATTGACGTGAGCCAGTCTGCACACTGATACATAGAAAAATGTCCATGCAAAAATATTTGAACTGCTGCAAATATACTTGTGGAGCTCCTGCGGTGTAAAAATAACTCCACCGTAGAGCAGTAGTAGGGAAAATGTAACTAACTTTCACAGACAATTTCTTTTTTACATCCTTTTCTTTCAGGTTGCCCAAGAAAAATAAAAATTGAGAAGCTAAATTGGTCTCTGCTATATTTCCACTGAAGAGCATAGTTTTGCCAATGATATTTGCCAGAAAAAAAAAAAGAAAAAGAAAAAAAAGGGGGGRAAAAAGGAGGAAAAAAAGGAAAAAAATGATGGTAACAGAGCACAAGGATCTGATTTCCAAAGACACACAAAAAAAGCTTGTGATGTTAAATACAAATTTAAGCTGCCTGATAATTATTTTTTTGATGCTAAGAATTTGCAGGGTCGCCTTTTGAAGGCACTTAACATTGGGATAGATTGGGATCCCACTGTTAGTGGGATTGAGCCCCAGATGTAGTTTTTATTGTATTCCATGTGTTAAATTCATTCCCTGAGTTGCATCTGTAAAAGCCAGCAGAAACTCTGGCAGAAGGTCCTTGGCTGAGAAGTCAAGAATCTAGAAAGAGGAAAGGATTGCCACAGTGGAAAATACCCAAACCTCTTTTACGCAGGGCGCTCACATACAGCAAAAGCGGTTCCAGTTTCTGCTGGTAAGTCCTGCAGGCTTTTGAGGAGGAAAAAGCTTCCCTTCTTACTGGAAATGCTTGTGGGAGGAGGCTACACCACTTCCCCAGATAAAGTCTATCACGGGGCCAAAGTGCATCCATTGAAATGTCTGGGCATACACAGCCTGGAAGAGCTGTGAGGGCTTGTGCAAGTCTCCATATTTTGTTGAAATATTAAAAAATAATATTTTGTTGCAGAGCTGTGGCACTGAGAAATTACAGCTAAATAACCAGAAGCTCCACGCCATAAGGATCTGTGATTCTCGAGAAATTTTGTGTGGTTCAGGAGTGGTCCACATAGGGCCCTCATGATAAAATGACCTCCTGCAGTTGGCACTGGGGCCACCCAGCACCGAAAGCCTGGCTGATTCAAAGCGCCAGCTGAAGAGCTGGGAGGGACACCGCACCCAGCTGCACACCCAGCCCACAGGMCAAGGAGCATCCTTGGACAGAGCCGCCATCCTGTCCTGTTTGCAGCCGCCCTCAGAGCTCTCATGGACATCACGAGGGATTTAGTGGCTCCTGCCCATTTGCAGCCTTTGCTAGGCTGCCTGTGCGCTCCGCGGGGTTGGCCTGCTGTGCTCCAGAGCCTCCCAGATTAGCAGGATACAGGTGTCCATGTGGTGTAAATGTGCTGTGACAGGCTGGAAACATCAAGGTCATCCGTCTGCATAGGAAAGCGGCCTTCCAGGTGCTTCACATAAGGCATTGCAGAAAGGAAAGTCACCTTCCAGGTGCTTCACATAAGGCATTGCAAGTTTCCATTAAAGCTGGAATATCCAGTGTAGTGTAATAAAGGTTTTATTTTAAGTTTGGCTAAGCCTATTTAAAACTTGGGTAGGTGAAGTGCAAGGTATCTCCTTTACCTTCATGGAAGTCTGSCATACCTAATGCACGTAGTTTTTAAATTCTTCATTTTTAATAGATGCTTCTCCATGAGGTCATATCTACCACCCCAGTGCTTTCATTCCCCAGTTAGATGAAAGAGATATTTACACTATATGTTCTTGTTCACGCTATATACTTAAATACATGGGTGTGGTTAAATTCTTATATCAAGAGGCAGAAAACATCTGCCTCTTGATATAAGCAATCTGGTACATACCAGACATGGAGTCAAGCATTTTAGCGTAGTATATTCCTTTAGGATTACGCTTACCTAAGGGAATTTCAGATTCTTCTCCCTAAATTCTCGTCACATGACATGTCAGGGGTTTTCCCTCCATCTGTCTGGGATTGGTCAGTGCAATTATTTTGTAAAACGTTGTGTTAGTGCTTTTGAAATGACCAGAAATACTTCTAATCAATATGCAGGTTTTGTTTATTCCTCTTAAAGATGAAAWTTTTGTGTTAAGTACAGGTGCAAAGAAAACTACAAAACAGCTTTTGTGGAAGGAGGTGTCTGCAGGCTGAGATCAACATTATTGCTGAAGTTTGCTCTGTTCTAGAAGTAAAGAACTAGTGTAGCGCTGTTGTTAAGATGAGGTCTTGTTCCCTCATCCCTTCCCCGTGAAGTAACATCGCCAATTCTGCGATCAAGGCAACAGCRCCCTGAGTGGCCATGTAGCGTCAGCAGGAATTCTTACATGCATCCAATCTGTAGTGGGGGATCAAATATTATCCATCCTTGGGCATCTACAGGCATCTGATCGGGTAGATACGACGTTGCAATATAAATTAGCTGTGTGGTAGGTCAGCTTTCAAAAGAAAATTGGCAATGGTTCAGAAAGTTGTGTGACCTTAAATATAAGAACAAGTATTAGGTGAGGATTAGCAGGCAAGGGGATGTCAGAGTCCAATTGTCTTTTCATGATATTTTTAGGGCAAATGAGGCCTCGTCTCTTTTATCATATGTTTCTGTTATCACCACCCCATACAATAACAGGACAGTTCTTCCTCACAAGAGGTCAATTCTGGCAAATAGAGTTTGCTTAACCATGGCAATCTTCAAGCACAGGTCAAGATCATACTCAGGGAATTTGGASAAAATTTTCATAGTCTCTGTAGGTTTCCATAACGATGTTATTTCCTGTGGGAGAACCTCCTGGGGAGAGGGAACAGAAAGTTACCGAGAAGCTTCCCACTTGGACATTAGGGAATACCAGAATTGACGTTGCTTTTCCATACACAAAGCACATTTGGAGCTCRCACAGCTAAACCATGTCCAACTTTAACTTCCATGTTCAATGTTTAMTGAACCCCAGTGTTTAATGAACCCCATCCCGTTCATTTCGCACCCTCAGCAAATGGCGGGCGCGGGGACCCCCCCACCCGCCAACGGCCGCCAGCGGGCGGGGGAGGGGACTACGACTCCCGGCATGCACCGCGCGCTGCCGCCCCCGCCCCCGCGGCGCCTGTGGGGGGGGCAGCGGCGCGCTGCACGCCGGGAGCCGTAGTTCGCCACGCGCGGATCCGGAAACGTGCTGGGGGCGGGGTGGGGCTTAGCTTTCTCTCCTTCGCCGAGCGGGAAGAAGCGGGCGCGAGTCTTGTTTTTATTATTATTATTATTATTATTATTATTGTTATTATTTTCCATTTGCTTCCTCTCCTCCTTCGCCTCTCCCTCCCTTTTCCGCTCTCCGCGCGGCGCGGCGGCGGCGCCTTTAAGGCCGCCCGGGAGCGCGGCGGGCGCGCCTGCGCAGCGGGGCCGTGACCCTGCCGGCGGCTGCCGAGGGTCCCGCGGCGCCCGCTCCCGGCGCGGCCGTTGGCACCGCGCCCCTCCCCTCCCCCCGCCGCCGCCGCCATGGAGGGGCCGGCCGAGCGCGGCGGGACGGCGGGCGAGGCCCCCGCGGGGCTCATGGCGGAGATCCGCGCGCCGGGCCCGCGCCCGCTGCGCCTGCTCGAGTGGAAGGTGTCGGTGGGGGCGGCCGTGCAGATCGGCTCCGTGCTGGCGCTCTGCGCCCCGCTGCCGCCCGCCCCGCGCCCCGCCGCCGCCGCCGCCGCCTCCGCGCCGCCCGCCGCCGCCGGCTCCAGCCGCGCGCCGCGGGCCGCCGCCGAGCGCAAGGTGAAGGCGGAGCGGCCCGGCGTGGTGCGCGAGCTGTGCGCGCGGCCCGGACAGGTCATCGCGCCCGGGTGAGTGCCGGGCCCGGCCCGGGCCGCGGCGGGCAGGGGGAGGGAGCCGCCTCGCGGCCGGGGCGGCCCCGGGGGGCTCCGCGCGCTGCCGCCCCTGCCCCGGCCTGGCGGGCGCTGGGCAGCGGGTTCGAGGAAAGCCAGGCGCCCTCTCGAGCTTTCCTTCCCCGCGAGGAAAGTTTTATACCCCACGTGCCAAGCGGTCGCCCTGCGTGCACAGAGCYGCGCTCCAGGGCCCCGCGCTTCCCTGTGAGCCCTACCTCGGAGAAGGGAGCACCCCCTCCGCGTGTCTCACAGCGCTGTGGAAGCGGCTCTTGCTAACCAAGCTACTCGGAGATGCTGCTTCCACGCTTCCCAGCTTCCTGCTTGGGCTGTGCAAAACTCAGCTACTGAAGGGACCACTTACTGATTAATAAGAGGGATTTTAATGCTTCACCAAAGCAACTTACTTTCACTGATAAATGTCATACATACAATACTAGCAGTCTAGATGCTGTTAACCCCACAGGTATTTTAATGCATATGGTGTCACAAATACAAACTAGATAATGGAATTTAAATTATCAAAAGAGTAAGGCACTAAATATGAGTTTGTTTGTTTTTCCATGGTTCAACARTGGCTTTGCCCTGGTAAGATTGCATATTGGTTAACTTGCTTCTTAAATGGCTCGTAGGGCCTCTCACAATTTCTATGTTAAATTGGGCTAATAGCTTGCTATCCTGCACTTCAAGCAGATTTCTTTCTCRACAGGAAACCATTGAAAGCCTCTACTTCCTCTGTTTTATGACAGCAGGTTATTTTCTTTTATTGCCATGCTCTTGGTTCTTGGGTGGGTGCAACCAGGCCTAAGCTTTCCTGATTGAAAATCAGGAGTATATGCAAAGCAGCTGTGTGCAGAGGCATTCTCAGGGGTTCAAAACCAGTGAGTTTTTATCAGTCAGAACAGTGAAATGATAGAGAGCAGATAGAAACTGGATTTTTTTTGTCTTGCTGCGGAGAGCACTGTTTTTGCTGTAGTAAGGCTGCAGCTTTTTCCTTCTGCTGTGCTGTTCGACCTCTTGCCTGTGGTGCAAGGCAAGGCCCTTCAGCATCYGCTTCAGAACCTGTGTGCCATGAATGCTGACTCTGATGAAAAGTGTCTGAAAATACACACTAAAATTCCACCGGTGTGCATCTATGGGATGGAGGTGCAGTGCCCATCTATCAGCTGGAGTCGCTCTTGCTAGCGCTTYGTGGGAGGACTGCTGAGTTGGTCTGGTGTGTTTCCATTCTGTTGACTAAGCACCTTGGGGGAAAAACAGAAGCAGGAAGGCATTAGTTAGTAAGCAACTGAAAATTATGCTGGGATGAGGTAAGTGCGTTTTAGCTTTGCTAAATGTGAACTTTAGGGCTTTATCCACAAAACTCTATGCAGTGCTTATGTTGGATTTGTTTCCTCAACATGGATTCACTCAATAGATGACTTTACTGCTTGTAGAGAATGCTCTTGTCTGGCTGTTTCGCTTGTAGCTTMCTAGCACACTTTCTTACACGGCTAAAAGTTAGCTTCCTGTTACTGACTGTTGCAAGACTTTGCTTTTCTGGAATTCTGAGTTGCCAGCTAGCGTTTGCTATTGCAGGTTATAATGGTAGTTATTGGGAAAATGGGAAAGCACCATCCAAGAGAACYGCTGGTGGGAGGATGTGTGAGGATACCAGCGCTAGCTCAGCAGCTGGAGGCMGAAGCGTAGCCATTGCCTACAGGCTGCGTGCAGTCACTTAGGAGTTTTCTCTGTGAACGTTACATCTTTTGGCTGTGGTTTCCCCTTTTGGAATGGGAATAACAACATCTCCATACTTGTGAGCAGCATTTACTRTTACTTTTGCAAATAGTGTTAAGGTTACGTGGTATTAAAACATAGTAGTGGTAAAGTACTAATAGAAGGAGAACTACTATAGTAGTGATAAAGTAGATCTTTCTTTTTCTTATTGCTATGGGATAAACCTCTTTATCCCTATTATCCATGGTGGTTGGTGCCAGGTGCTGCCTTCAAAAGAAATCCTTTTGGYCAGGTTAGCCCCTAACTCACTATGAGATAAAGATGCATGCAGTAGTTCAGCAAACACTGCACTAGTAAGCGATTACACCTGGCATAGAATGAAATATATCAGGATATGAAAGTGATGGACTATATATTTAGCACTTAATTTTCCTATAGTTTGGTTATCTACTTGACAGTGCTGTTGACTTAAGCAGTCAAGCCCTCCTTTCTGCATGGTCCCATCTGACATCGCATTGCTTTGGCAACAACAAAATGAAGTTGGTGTGAGTGCTGTGGCCTGGGAGGAGGAAGCTTTTCCGACGTTTCCGAGCAGGATCTGCAGTGCTGAGGGCTGTCAGCCCAGGGAAGTGGATGGTGTGAGGTGGAGCTGGCAGCTCGGGGTGGGCAGAGGGTCCCCGTTGCAGGTMCTCGTCCAGGGAGGCTTGCATCGAATCCCGGGGCGGGCCTGGAGAGAGCAGGATTGGGCCTCTCAGGAGGGTGAATAGCAGGGATGATGGCAGGCAGTTAATGAAAGGCCTTTGATGTTAAGGTAACTTCGGTCAGCGCCAGCAGCAACCTATAAAATGTCAAGAGCTGCTGCCACGCTCTTTATGTTATTAATGTCACTTACACATCCAGGTTAATTGCTCGGAGGCAGCCAATGGTATGGCAGGATTCTGGGGTCGGGGAATATTTTGTATTTTATGGAAACATTTACATATGCATTCGTAATATGAAATGGTTGTTTCCTTTCAGGCCCCAATGATGGGATGGACTACTTAACTTCTCATATGTGATTCATGTTAGCAGGATCTTCTGAAAGATTTATTACCTGCGCATCTGAGCTGCGTGCCTTTGTGTCATCTTGCTAGCTTTGTTAGCTAAATCTTCACATTCTTAAATGTTACTTTATGTAAAGTACATGAGGGTTGTATCAAAATCTTGTTTGAACATACCTGAATTCTAAAGAAGCCAAATTTACATCATTTTTTTTGGAGAAGTTAGCAAGAAAGAGGAGGGAATCTCTTCCTTAGAACTGCACAGTGTTGGTCTTGCCACTTGGTGTTTGTTGTATCAAAAMCTTCATTATACAGAAGGGAAAGCTTCCTTTGCTTATCTAATGCCACTAAGCTTAGGGGCCTAGTTTGCCACCCAAGATGAGAAAGACATTTAACCTTAGGCCACAGYGCCTTTCATCTAGCAGCCTTCAAGGGGAATAAAATACTGATGAGTTACAGTTTATTTGATGTGATGACATTTGTAATAAACTACAGAAGAATAACTTACTGCTTCAGTTAGACATAAATGTTTCCACAATGTCCTGTCAGATATTTAATGAGCTTATTAGAGCCTACAGAAAAAAAAAAAAAAGTCTTTAAAAACCCAGGATTGCTGAGTAACACTTGACAGTTTCTGTTTACTACATCTCTCACCTACTTTACTTAAAGTGAATAAAAATTATTTTTAAGTAAAGTATCTTTCCATCTTATTTCCTGTGTATTTCTGCTGTCCCCCCTGCACCTCACCCAGCCTGTATACTGTGAGCTTTGTTACCAAGGAAGCCATTTTTTTTTAGCACATCTGTCTTGGATGTGGTTGAGTTCAATACTGGAAAAGGTCAGAGTTCTAAATGAAGGGTTTCCTTCTTTAATCTTTTTTTCTCTCTCTCTCTCTCTCTCTCTCTCTCTCTCTCTCTCTCTCTCTCTCTCTCTCGCCCCCCCCCCCTTACCCTCTCCTTAATTCTCTGGAAGTTTTCTCTAACAAGCTGGGAACTCGCCCTGTAACAGCTTCCTTATCTCAGAGCATCAAGTGCTCAGCCAGGTTTGGCTGGAATCGGACCAGAGGCTCGGGAGTCACCAGGAGAGGTGGACGACTCTGCAGCGTGACACTTGCAGCTGCCTTGTAGCACTTTCCACTGTGGCTTCCTTAGGCTATCGTTTCATGGTTGTTTCGGGCTGATGTGAGCGTTGGCCAGAAGGAATCTCACACATCTATCTGCCTGCAGTTTGCAGTGAGTTGGATGTTGGAAGTGATCTAGCTTGGCCTCTTTCCTTCTTTTCCATCCTTCCCTCCTGACCTCCATCAAAACAGTCCATAACAATCAATTCCCTCGTCTGGGTCATATGCGCTAACRTGAGTGTAATGTAGGGAAAGAGAGGACAGAATGATGCTTTCAGCAGCAGGCTGCATGTAGGTCAGATGAAAGTGGTTGTAGTTCACTTCATTGTAGTTCACAGTGTAGAAGCTGGTGTAATTGAGGGGATGGAAGCGTAGTCTTGAGTAACATGTTACTTTTATTCTTACAGGGCTTCCCTCACACCGGGGGCTCTCTGTTCTCAGGGTTCCTACCACAAGTCTGTGATTTTGCTTGAACTCAAGGACTTTGCCACTTGTCTGGGAGCCTGTGCAGAACCCTGTGGGCCTGCAGACACACTGAGATAGCTCAGTTATTTTGAACATCCCATTGTAGATCTGCCAGTTGGTGGTAGTTCTTGGGGGAAAAAAGTGTATATTTACAGGTACCTGCATTGGAATTCATTCTACTTTTCACAATCCGTAGTGAATTTTTGTTTAATTGCTGTCTAGATTCTTTACTGTGTTTTTTCTAGCTTTACTTCAGTGCTGGAGCTGTTTAGAAAATCACAGACTTTGTGCTGCCAAAGCTGTATAGTATGTTTTTAAACTTTTTTCTGTAATCGTAAAACAACAAAAAAAAAAAAGAGAGAATGTACGTACAAAATAGGGCTGGGATGATTGATTATTACACTGTGAAATGCCTGCCCCTTTGRACTGAAAGGAACTCAAGGTAGGAAAGAAGAGATAAGAGCTTTTGCTTTGGTTTTCATTTTTTATAAAGCTTCTGTGTTGACTTTTTGTTCTCTCCTGTTCCCTTTAAGACACTTCAGAATTGCAGCCTGTGTGCCTACATGGCACAACTGTCTGATTCAGCGACTGATTATTTTACTGGGCTGGTCCTAGTCATGGTCCTYGCCCTTCAGTTTTCTAAAGCCATTGTTAACCAATGGGAGACTCCTCTTGGGTGCTTTGAGAACCAATGTTTGGACTCAATCAAAATGAGTATGGGAAAACATTTAAATAAAGACTAAGGTAAGGTCTCCTAGTGTGTGTGAGTTGTTGAATTTTCAACAATTGACTATTAAAGTACATAGGAGAGCATGATGAGCCCTCCGTGAAAGTGAGCTGTAACCCATAGTGTAATGTTGCTTAAGGAGTCTGTCTAGGTATTTTGCTGAACCTAGACTTATGAAATTGGAAATCCCAGGAATCTGCATCTCATCRCAGACTCTTATTCTTGCATCATTTGGAAGTAACAGATGAAAGGACCATCATGGTTAAGTGTCTTGTTTCCTGTGCTCAGGAAGAAGCAGCTTGAAAAGCACACAGCTAGCTTTGCAGCAAGTGTGTTTGGGTAGAGSCCTGTCGCTTTCCGGGTGCTGTTGCTCTGCTTTGGTGTCAGGGCTGCCGGCGTGACTAAGGAGCTGTTTGGTGTTTGCTGCTCTTTCTGTAGATGTGGGCCTGCAGGTGCAGCCGGAAAATCAGATCTGCGCAGGTAGTCGGGTGATCCTGGGTGGGGGTAGGGAGGAACCCCTGGTGWTTTTGCCCTGAGATGCAGGGGAAAGGATGAGCCTCTACCTGGAGGGGCGGCAGCTTTGAAGAGGCGCAAAGCTGGAAAGAACAAAAAGGGATCAGAGACGGGATTAGTCCAAGGCTGTTGTGACTCTGACTTGCAGCAGTTCAGCCAAGACTGCCATTCTTTTGTAGCTGACAGCAAAGGCAAGGTGTGGTCCAAGCAAGAAAAGAAACCTGCCAATTTAGGTTAGTTTTGTTCTGGCAGTTGTAAGTACACAGAGGCAGTATTCTGCTGCTTTGGTCTTGATGTTTGCMGTTAGGGTTGGCTGTATTCATACATCTCTTAAATGTCTTTTAAGTACAGAGTTAGATGACTTAGATTTTTGATTCTGCTGTTGGGTGGGCATTACTGAACTTATCAACATCTTTGGAAATGCTGAATATTAAAAGCYTTCATAGAGAGCTGTTTAAAATTAGGTCTTGGGGTCATGTAAGCTTTGTAAGAACGCTTGTTTTAAAAGCTGCAGGTAGGTTTTTTTGGGTTTTTTTTGAGAGCTGTACCACCTCTTACATTTTTTGTTTTGTTTTGTTTTCCTTCAGTTTTTGGTGAGTGAAGTCATTTCCATTTTTTCAAATCCACCCATACTATTTACCGTTGTTGCTGTGTTCCTTGTGTAGTAGATTTGCTGATGAGAGTGGATGCATGAAATGCTAAATAAGGAGAAACTGTAAAATTGGTAACTGGTGGAAATTAGTCAATGTTAAGTTCTGATGGTAAGCAAGCCCTTGGAGTTGCCGCAGGACGTGCTCGCTTTGGTTTTGCTGTTACCTAGCAGTTTCMAGGTGCAATTGTCTGGATCAAGCAAACATAATTGTGTGGGAACAGGAAAGTTGTTCCTTTGAGCTGGGGCTGAATGTTGCAATTACTTGGAGGGTGGCAGGTGGGAATGGTGCCACGTGGGTAGTAATGCTGCARTTGCAGAGAGTTTATCAACAGAAACACAAATGCCCAGTAATGCGCATATCTAACAATAATGGAGAGGAGGGAGAAACTATAGAACCACTTGAATTACTGAGACGTGGCAGCTCATTTTCTTCTACCATTGTTAGATACACCACTTCATACTAATGAAACAAACTAGGAAAAACGTGAACTATTAGCTTTGTGCTGTTTGTTTCATTGAGCATGACATTTAGTTTTATGAGCTTTTTATTTGTAAAATGATTCTTTTGAAAGAACTACGGTCTTAACTTTAACAAAAAATGTAGTTTTWAAAATCTTATGGCTTAGGAAAATTTTGTAATGTAAATATTGTAGATGGAATAAAAGCCATTCTGTATTGCCAYTGAAAGTGTGACTAGATTGTGTGAAAGGGCATTGCATTTTCAAACTATTTTCTTCCTGAATTTTAGGCTTCCACCGTGCRCTTCCAACAGTGGCTTCTTGCAGAGTGCAAGAAGGTGACCACGGGGTTGTTTGTGCAGGCTGAGAGGGAGCCTATCCCTGTCCTTCTAACACCAAACTCTTCTTCAGGAGTGGACTGAAATGTAACTTGATGGCTTGGAAATCATGCAAATGAAATGTGTAGACAGCTCATGCTTCAGATGACTTTTGTATTATAAATAATAAACTCCAGAAATTCTGGTCCTAATGTTTCTGCTGGTATTCGTGACCTACATAGTACAGTTGACAGTATCTAACCAGGTACCTTATCTAAGAAGCAGAGAAWCATTTTTCAGCTTTTCTGTTCTAGAATGTTTTTATGTTTACACACAGTTTTAAGAACTGTGAATTGTGATTAATTTAGCAGAAGAATGTCTCAACTCATATCATTCATGCTCTCTCTGAAGAGTTGAGATGATGCTTTGAAGTTTGAACCATTCGTCCTACGAAGCAATGCTTACGGCAGTTATTTTATTGTTGCAGTAAATGTGACATCTCTACCCTCATGTCTTTATCACATTAAGATAGATTTTTGTTTTTCTTTTAATCAAAAGGGTTGCCTTGAGGCCTTTGAGCTTCTGTGTATTGGAAACACAGCTTTGTCTCCTTGGTGTTTAGTGTAGGTCGAGACTTCTACATAGAAATCACTCACTGCAAAACCTGAAAGGGGCTGGAGGCTGTGGTTGCCTCAAGCCATATGATGCCGTGTATGTTGTGTCATTTTTTGGTATTTTTAATCAATTATTTAAGGATCTGTTACCTACTTCTTGATGGATTTTATTATTGTTGCTTGATTGTTTGGTTTTAAATGATCAAAACTGATGGTTACCTGTCTAAGGAATTAGCTTTCATGGTGATTTCAAGGTGATTAAGGCTCTGGAAAATGCTTCCTATGGACGTTCAGAGGTTGTAATAGAGATGGTGGTTTGATATGATGGTAAATTGCACTGGAGGGCTATTTGTCATGGGTCTGAATGCTGCAGCYACTTGCCACAAAATGCTCTTCTACCATAGCCTGAGAAAATATTGCCAAAGTAGAACTGCAGAAGTAGCCTTTTAATTGGGCCAGGTTTCATGTGCTGCCATCCTAGTCTAACAGCAGCTGCTAAAAGATGATGCACTCGTATTTGATAATTCAATAGGACGTGGTATTAATAAGCATGGATGTGGCTTACATTCATTTGATATTGACACTGCCTGCTGGGTTTTCAATAATGCTCTTGAACTCTGAAAAGCTCCTCAGAAACCTGTGGAGCTTTTGTTAGTTGTACTGCCGAAGGTGGCTTTGTTTTGCTGCATTAGTACAGTTTGACTTCTAATGTTAATCACAAAAGGTATATGGCATTAGGTTGAGGACCTGATCCAGGAGTCCGTTGGCTTTCGATAGATGTGAAGGAGATATAAACAAATGCAGGACAGCAAATGCATGGTTTGTAAGTTTTGCCTGTTTTCCCATTCACAAAGTGCACCATGTATTTTCTGTGTTAACTGCAGGAAATTCCATTGTGAGAAATGCCAGAGCTGGAGGGGGCTTTTGCGGGAAAGGTTGGGGTGAGGAAAAAGTAGGTGAAATGTTCCTGTTCTTTGGCAACAGGTAGGTAGGCGGGCATTTGGGAAGAGGAGCTGAGGTGTGAGGAAAGGCCAGGCCTAGCTCCAGTTATCTGGGGAAGCGCTGGATGCTAGAGGTAAGTGAGGCCACCAAGGGGATCTGCCTGCCACCGTGCCCTGGTGCTGCACTTCTGTGGGAACTTCCTKCAGGAAAGCCACCTGAGAGCCACCGCGCTGCAGCTGGCTGAGGAAGGGCCTATTCCACTGAAAACAGTGCACAGGAAACCTCAGCCCGTGTTGTGTTTGATGCTAATGGCTCGTGTTTTGCTTCGGCACTAATGATCAGGCCTCAGAGTTATCATGGCCGTTCACTACATCTATTAATGAGAGCAAAGTGCTTGGATTTAATGAAAGATTTTATTTTCCCTGCCTCGCCTTTTTATTTTCCTCTGTTGCTGATGGAAGGCAGATACTGTTAAAAGTGGGGGATTTTTTTAGAAATGGGCAAAGTGTGAAAGTGCTGGGAGAGTAATGACAGATGTATGGTTGTTTGCTGCATCCTGAGACCATTAGATGATATTTTTTCATGTATCTGATCGTTGCAGCAAAAATAAACCTTCTATAATGGCACATGTAGCGTCTCTGCTCCTTAGAAGCACATCTGGAAAGAATGTGTGCAAGGTGGTAGGGTRGGTTTCCTTATTTTCTTGTTTAAATTTCACCTAAAAATCCCTCTGTGCTTTGTTGCRTGAAAGATATAATATAGGCAGTGCACATAGATCTCCTGTTGCAGGGCTTTGGCAGTGAGAGCGGGGACAAGTATTGGAGGAAAGAATGACCTGTCCTTCAAAATAAGTGTGCTCTTCACCTCTGCCTGCACTTCCTCAGGGCCTGGCTCACTTGTATGGTTGTGATACTTGAGAAAGGGTGCTCTACTTTTCTTTTTAAATAGTTTTCCTTGAATGCTGGTGCTGAACTAGTTGATGGACTTTCTGCATCATTAAGTACTCGGAAGCCTGACCAAGAACCTAGCAGTTTGACCCTCTTGGTTGTGCAGTGCTCCCAAGTTCTTCTGTGCTCTAGAGTTTTTTGTCTGCCCTTTGGGTTAAGCATCGGAGTGCAGAATGGTGTGGCAGAGCATTTTGTGCCATGCACTTTTTAATTCCAGCAAGCATCAGCAAATCAGATCCTCTCATCATATTWGAGCATGCACAGGCAGAACAGATGTGTAGCCCTGCTGTTCAGTATATTACACAGGTGCTCTTCAGAAAAATAACATTTTTATGTAAATGTATAATTTTATTAGAAGAACCTCTGCTCTATTTAGATCACGGAACAAGAACACATGCACCTATACATGAATGGAAACTGGTGCGTGTCCAAATTTAAGTCTTAGTTGAGCTCAGGAGTATGCTGGCCCTTTGTGGAGCCTGCCTGGCATCTTGCGTTGAGAGCGCAGATGCAAGGGAGAAAAAGCATGTGACACTTGGGCTTTCAAAGATGACATGAAAAACGTGTGTGTGTATGTGTGTGTTTTCCCCAATAGTTTGGGGGAAAAAGATAATTTGGGTAAGTGAGGATGCTTAGTCACTATAAGCTCTTACATGCATTTTTTTTAATAGCTTGCATTGACTTTTGAGCCTTTCAAGTGCCTGTGTACCTGTGTAATTCTATTTTTTTTTGTCTGTTGTCCAGAGGTTAAATGAAGCAATTCTGACAGGCTTGTGTGTGTGAGCTGGTAGCCGTGCCATAAGGAAAGAATTCAGTGATGGGCCAAGGCAGAAAAAAAGCAAAACAGATACATTGTAAAGGAAGGGGGAAAGTGAAGGAGTAATGTAGACATCAGCATAAGCACTAAGCAGTGCAGAGATTCAAAAGAAATAACTAAATAAGCATTTAATAGCATAAAGGACTGAGAAGGAACACAAAAATAGCATATCTCTGTCCCTTTGCCACCTGATTGACTGCTTATAATTTGTATTCTATGAAACAAATATATATCTCATTAAGCAAGATATCAGAAAAGATTATGCAGGAAGAGTAGATGCAATTGCTAGGCAAAGGATGGCTGCCTTATTTACTGCACTGCTGTAAGTAAGAATATTAGTAATAGGGTCATTTACAAGGAGGCATCTTCAAATACATTTGTTTTGAATGTGATCCTTCAAAGAGAAGGAGGAGAAGAAAACATGTGCATTAACTGCAAATTTGCTGCTGCAAGCATCTGGCCTCAGCTTAACACAAAGCATTTGACATACTGGAAGCCAACGGTTCCCTGTGTCATTTGTAAATGGATATAAATCGATTTTTTTGAATTTCCAAATGTGTAATASTCTAAAATATAAAAGAGAGGTTTGAGTGGGGAAAACTGGTTTCTTTGTGCTGGTGTTACTGGCTTGTTGTGATCAAAAGTTGAAGCCAATGGATGCTTCAACCAGCCTTGAATCAAACCTACAGACAACTTATAAAAGAGCATGGATTTTTAGCTCCTTGACTTTTTTTTTTAATATTTCAAAAATTAGAGAGGTGTTGCAGCCCATAGAGCTGGGAGGATTTTAGTAACTGAGCTCTATCTACTTGTAAGAGCTTGAAGAAAGGCCCAGTGTTGAGTTTAACTTCTTCAGTTGTATTGAAGAAGATGCAAGGTGTCTCAGGTAGTGAATATTGAAATTAAATTAGAGGAAATAATGGTATTTTCAAGATGCTGACTTTTGGTGCCTTTGTTCAAATTCTGTTCTCATCATCTGGATGGGTCATCTGAAAAGCAGACTTTGTCTCCTGAGTAGTTTGGTGCAGTCAATGTCATGCTTCTGTACTTCAGGCTCTAAATTTCTTGTTGGTTTTCGCTGTTTGTGAAAATAAAATCAATTTGCATGTCTTCCTTCTCATGTGGCAGTCTGAGGGTTAAGCATCTGTTAAAAACATAAAGCAACTTTTTGAGAAAATTTAAGTAATGTTTCCACTATGAAACAAGAAAATATTAAGCCAAAACAAAATCATTCAAGGGCTGAATGCTTTTCACAGTTAATTCTCATTAACATACTGTTGGATTGTGGCCTGATGGAAGGTTGAATTTAACTCCACGCAACTTGTGTCTGGACACAGGCTGCTCCTTTTGCATTTATCTTGAAGTACTTTGCAAGTTAAGGTTAGGAATTGACCTTAATATATACTCCAGTGATGTTTAAGTGTAACATATTTCAAATCAAATATTTTTTTCCCCTTTTGTGCAAAAGCAGCTTGCAGTCATTGATCTAGACGTGTGAAATCAGTGTGCAATAACTAGAACACCTTTGTCTTTTCAGGGGGATCTTGATAAGACTGGAGGGATGCAGCCATCCCGTCGTGATGAARGGGCTGTGCGCCGAGTGCGGCCAGGACCTGACGCAGTGAGTATTCCCGGCTGCCTTCCGTTTTGCCCTGGTTTGGGCTTGCGGATTGAAGTGCCCCTTCTGTCGTTCCCTTCCTTCTCTTCTTTCCTCTGAGGCTTGGTAATCCTAGTGCATCTCTCTTGTAAGTCTTACAAGAACTTACAAGAAAAGTCTTACTGTGAAGCTGCAAATACTCATAGGCAGGGAGTACGGTGTTCCTAATACCTAGCATAAATAGGTAGGTAGCCTCTCTGTGCTGGCTTCTCTGAGAGCTGCTGAGAGAGTTTCTTCTAGATGTTAACTTTCAACATGAAATGTTCTTGAACCTCCCTAAAAAGGGAGAGAGGGGAGATACAGAGGTGGGCTAAAGGTTTGTTTAAAGCTGAGGGGGTTGTGTGCTCATTCCTGATCAGATTATTAATGGGAATGAAGTGTATTTTGCAACTGCAAAGTTGATGCTTGCAGGCGGGCGTTGGTGCTACTYGGGGATAGAGGCTGCAGGCAGGAGTTGGTGTCACTTGGGCAGAGCTGCTGCACACAGAGAGAAAGCTGGCAGGGGCTGTGCCGGTGTCACCGGGTGGCAAAGTCRCTAAGTTCCACATTAAACACGGAATGACCATCTGTGACTGCAGCGATGCTYGCTTTGCCACCATGAAATAGTTTGTCAAATACAGGCTGTCTTTCTCCTTATGTTGCTGTTGTCACAGRTATATTGTTTAGAACTGTATTTATTTTAACTATTACAGGCCTTAATAATAAGGTGTATGGGTCAACAGGAGGCCATGTGCATGTTGAGGGTGTGAATTTGTAATATGAGCTATAATTCAGCAACTGCAAATTCTTTCTGTGAAGATAAATGTAGGGCAACTTATTATTTTTGGTAGAGAAAATAAAGATTATACATACAGACCAAAATTTTCATCAATGTATATTGCATTTAAAAAAAAAAAGTGTTCATATCTGAGGCTGAAACCTGAAAGCTAGATCTCTGCAGGTGTAAATAGCTATGAGGTTTTATTGGTCGTGTAACCCTGCCTTCTTGTACTGTCTAAATGTGTATTTAAATAGTAATTTGGGAACTCTGATTTCAATTTCAGACTTCAGAATCATTTTCAATTTCCTTGTGAAAAGAAATGAAACTAAAGCAATTTAAGTCCTGGGCCAAAAAAAAAAAAAAAAACCCTCCAAATTTGTAATTTTTTTATTATTATTTTTAATTGGACTTTAGAAATAAATGATGCATGGTTCTTTCATCTAACTCCTCCTCTTATTAAGAATGGTTTTATATACCTTATAAACCAGCATAGATAGACTGAATATTGATTAAAAAATATGCAATATAACATTAAGCTAGAAATTAGCCCAGTTAATGGTGGGCTAATTAATTATTACAGGTTAATATTAGCCCATAATGGTGGGCTAATTTAACTTCTAATGAAAGGCAGAATGTTGGTAAACGTTAGTGATGAATGTCAGAATGGGAGTATTTGGGGAACAGCAAAACAAACAGGAAATGGAGCTTAATAAAGAATTGGGTTTTGCCAGTCCAGAACGATAACCTGATCKGAAGTTTGAGTATAGGTGCACCTGAATATTGTGGTACTCCTGTTAAATAACTACTACTTAGAAAAAAGTCTGGATTAATTCAGATCAGGCAGTAAATTGTTCTCTCTGTTAGGTAAGTACTGCTCTGCTTAGGGGAACTTCAGCTCCTGCTCTACAAAGCAGCGTCTGGAGCGGTGCGTTGGGTCCGCTCAGCCTGCAGCAAGCGGCAGTTCCAGAGCAGCGGAGCTTCTCTTCCTTTGGGAAAAGCTCGTGCGCCCAGTGCAGTGCCAGCCCTCGCTGGGTGTTAGGCAGCAATGCATCATGCAGTTCTTATAGTTGTTCGATAAATGGGCTAAAAACGGGTTTGTTTTAAATGCCCACTTAAAATGCCGGCCAGCATTACATATAAGAGAGGTTCTAGACTCTGATGCAAAGGAGGGAAGAGACTAAAATGGCCTTGGTATCTTTGGACTAGTGGGGCTAGTGAAATACCTCTCTGCTGCTTCTGGGTATCTGCAGTGCTCCCAAACATTACACTGTGATCAAAGTGTCTTTCAGCCTGTGTTCGTGTCTTTGTCACTACTTAAAGGTCCCAAACAACCTTAATATTCCCCCCCCTCCCCCCTTCCCCCAGGAAAGCAGCAGTGAACTGCTTGGCACATGGTTTTGGTAATGTGTGCAATCTGTGTGAAGCTTCATTCTGGCTGCTGTGGTACCAGATTTTTTCTGTCATAGCACTAGTTACTTGAGAGAATTAAAACATGCCCTTGTCACATGGGACAAAGCTTATACTGCTGTATTTCGGATCATAGATCCATTGTTTGGGATTCAGCAGAAATAAATTTAAACATAGATGCTTGACTTCCCAGCCAATRGACCTGCGTAAGCTGAAAGCCAAGAACTCTGTGAAGCTGTGGCATTACTTGGTCATGTTTCAAAGAATCTCATATGCTGCACACATGTCTTCACATATGTGTATATATACATACATCCACATGAACATACACACATGTGGCATGCCATTCTGCCTGCCAAAGAGGAAATGCGTGTGTGTGGAGGGTGGATGTTTTTATTAAAGCAGCAGTTTTATAATGAGAATGATTTGGTAGCTATATTTAAGTTACRTTTTTTTTCCAAATAGTTGCAGAACTGTAGTTTAATCCCAGTGCTCTAATGCCAATAAATAGATATTATTGTTTCATCTTAGTGTAATTTTTCAGTGATTCTTTGGAAGTTTATAGTAACTTTTTTGCCGTATTTTTATGGTGAGCTGYTTGGATTGCTCATCCCTTTTGATCAATAATTTTCATTAAAAAGTCCTTGCAAGACGTATTAGTCTGAATCAAAATGTCTCACTTCACGTTGTCTAGTAATGACTAGTTTGATGTCTTAGTGTGCTCAAATTTTCGTTGACTAAAGTGTTTCTCTGCCTTTTCATGCCTCTTTTTTTTCCCCCTGTGTCGTCAGGTTACGAAGCAAGAATGGRAAACAGAACGTGCCATTATCCACAGCAACTGTGTCTATGGTTCACAGTGTCCCAGAACTGAAAGTTAGCTCTGAGGTAAATACCCTTCTGCAGTCTTTATTTGCACCTTTCACTTCAGCTCTTAATTGAGGAGAAATTGCATAAAATCCTATGGTTACAGGAATTACATATAGAGTTTTTTTGAGGGGGGAAAAAAAAGCAGCTGAGAGGGGRAGATGTGTTGAGTATCAGTAGCTTTTGGTATTGTTGGGGGCTTGTTTTGTGCCCAAGAGTAGGGACATTGGGGAAGCTCAGTCTCCATCTTGMGCAACTGAGATGTGCTCAAAGCTAACCGTGTATTTCAGAGGTAGCTTTACCTTGTTTAGTCAGGTAACTTGAAACGGCTTTTATGAGATCCTAGTAAAGCTASTTTGTGTGCAACTTACCTGTGCTTTAAATTCCTTTCCGTATTTTCAAAGATTCTGTTCTGCTGAGTTATTGAAACATGCTAGTTTCTTGTTCCTCTCTGTTTTGTTGGAGGAAAAAACATGTTTACTTTAAAAAGAAATATCCTATTTATTTCTTACTAAAATGCTTTTAATTGCAACCAGAATGCTTTCTGCCCCCGCCCTTTTTCTTCCTCTTCCAAGAGGATGCCTCCATCTCCATGCTGGTAGGAAGATAAGTTAGCAGGAGAACAGTAATTCAAAGCTAGTGGTATATAAGGTTTTTAATATCAGTGCTTGCATAGAACATGTCAGGACATACTCTTTAAAATTCTGGTGACAACCATAATGGTTTCTGTCAACAGCAGCTTCAATTTGATACTCAGTGTAGTCATCRAATGTATTCAATTGATGTCATAAAATTTCTGAATTTACTAGACAATGTTTTCAGAAGTAGTGATTAATTTCTCTAGTTTTGTGCACTGTGAAGCCACTGCTAGTTTCTTTCAAGCATCTTGGCCTTAGATTACTTTCTTTTGTTTCTTTTTTTTTTATTATATTGTACTGAATGTATCAGTYTTCAATTACTGTTGTGGCATAGGTCTTACAGAAGATTCTTGGAATAGTTTTTTCCTACGGAAAAATGACTGACAGATGCCATTGCTACAGCTATGTTGAAGTGTTGCTTCCCATGCAGTTACTTTTTAGCAGGATATTTTCTTGAGCTAGCAATAGACAGAAGTTAATAAATCTAGTGTTATTTCTTCTAAGCTAAACTCGGTTGTGTGTTTTTTGTTTTTATCTCTCCTTACAGCAAGCTGAACAGCTAGGAAGGGAAGATCAGCAGCGACTACACAGAAATCGGAAACTGGTGCTCATGGTGGATTTGGACCAGACGCTGATCCATACTACAGAGCAGCACTGCCAACAAATGTCTAACAAGGTAAATATCTGCAGTTAACTTTCCCGCCACAGTCGTGACAGGAATATTTCTAGGCATCTTGAAGTGATGGTTATTTAAGAAAACTTTTGGTAGATAAAATAATTATTCAGAGCATAAAAGCAGATGAGAAAATGCTATCTGAAATATATTGCCTTTTTTATCTCTCTTAATTGGCCATTTTCTTTCCTCCATTTATGCTTTTCTGCACTTCCAGTCACTATAAGCAAGAAATATCAAATAGCATTCTTCACTGTAAGATTCAGAAACTGAATGCCCAATAGTGAGGCTTTTTTCTTCAGAGTCCCGGGTGGATATAGTGAATTACAGTTAGACATCCTCTTTAGGGTAATTCTGTGGCTCTCCTATTCCCGTCATTCTTCCGTAGAGATGTGTAGTAATTATTTTTTTCTTCAGTTCTTTCTTCTGGGGTGATGGTGCTTAATTTCTCCATGAAGTACTTATTTTGAACTGATGGGGACATTTGGACTGTAGTATTTGGAAACTTTGAAACCAGCAGTGTGTTGGGATGTGTCTACATGGTTGGATACAGGAGGATGCAACATCAAATTGCAGTTTAGTGCCTTGCAAAATGCAGCTGCTTAGTTCTTTCCTATTTCTGCATGTATTCCTACCTGCTAGCAAAATCAACTCATAAATGTACTTTTTAATTGCCAGGAAAGATAACAGTGAATACGCAGTTTAGAGATTAAAAAAAATATGTTTGAAAGGCTGTGTCTTTCATCTGCATAAAAAAAATGGAGGTGTTTTCTGCAAAAGCTCCTTCCCAGTTGCTCTCTGATTTTATGTATTCATAGGATAGGTTTTTGTTAYGTTTTATTTGCCCATTTTGTTTGTTTAATCCAATTGAAAGTCTGTCTTTAAGCTTAAAATATAGAAATAAATCTGCAAGTCACTGGGTGGTGGTGAGTAGAGTGACATCCTGAACTTTAAGATATTTCTTACGTTGCTTTTGTGGGGTTGCTCTGGTGCAAGTGAACCTATGAACAAAAGCTACACTATTAATGCTTCAACAGTGTAGCTTCTTCCATTTACAAAATTTAACATCTGTCTGTTTTGYGTTGAGCAACTATGCTTTGGATTTTGTTCACTCTGATAATCTTTCTGGCTAAATCTCAACTCAGTCGACTGAAGTAAAGCAATGGAAATGCTCTAAGGGGTACTTCTCCAATGTTGGTCTCTTGGTTTTGTTAATATACAAAATAATGCTTTTTCTTCTAGGGAATATTTCATTTCCAGCTAAGTCGAGGTGAGCCTATGTTGCACACTCGTTTGCGCCCTCACTGCAAGGAATTCCTGGAAAAAATTGCCAAGCTCTATGAACTGCATGTGTTTACTTTTGGCAGCAGACTCTATGCACACACAATTGCAGGTGAGTCGCACCTGGGGCTATTCAGTGGTATTTAAGTAGCCTGTCTTCATCCCTATATAAGTTCTTTTTTTTTTTTTCCTGTGATTGTCTTCAAATATTTCTTCTTTTTCTCTCCTCACCCCCTAACTCTTCATAAATAGTCATTTAGCCGAGTTCTGGGTTTGTTTAGAAATAGAGTCACCATCTCCTGTAATAGAGAATCAGATTGTGTCATGACAGTAACTAGTGCCTTCCTATTGAATTAAAAATGATTCTCATGAGCTCTGAAAGTGATCCACATGGTCACTTGTCTTAGAAATCTGAAGCAACTGTTCCATAAAAATCTGCAGCATGAACAATCTCTTTCCACAGAGGAAAAAAGTCTTCTCATGTACCTTCAGTGAAGGGGGTCTCACTGCTGTAAGTCAATTTACAGGAATTCTCTTCGCTTGCGGTGGAGCTAAGAAGCTCTTATTGGAAGAAAAAAGTATATATGTAACAATGTCTTGCATTATACTTCTCAGAAGTATTAGTATTTTCCCCCTGTAACTCAAGACTTGCCTTTAAATTCTGAAAATTATTATGGTAGTAGTCCCTGGTCCATGGTAGAGGTTGCTAACTTTTATTCATTTATTTATTCCAGCAAGCATAAAGGAACTACGTTGTTATACAAGCACGTGGGTCAAACTGTTGTTGGGCCTGTGACCATGTTTTTAAAATTACCTTCTCCCCATCTTGCGTTTTTTACAGAACAGTGGCTACCCCTCATGTTTTGCTGCTGTTTCGTGTTTTCCTTGTGGTCTTTCAYGTGGGCTTTCTGTGACGCGCTGCCATGAGCGAGCAGTGCTGTTGTAGTCATGAAGAAACACTGCCTGGCAAAAGGGGAAGACTTCAGAATACTTGGAGAACTAACTATTCTAGTTCATTTCCGAAGCAGTTATTAATAAAGAATTATCTAACTTGAAAGTTCTTGGGGCACGTTAAGTAAGCCACAGAAGATGTTTATTACAGAAATGGGTGAGTTTTGTTGCTTTGGGAAGGAGWTGCCTATTTGTGGTCTCCAAATGAGTTCTCCTCCTTGAGAGAAACTTGGGASACCTGTGCCAGTCAAATAGAGGACAGTGCAACTGCTTCGTTTTCTACCTTAGTATTTCTCAGTAACAGACAGCAATAAACTGTAGCCACTTTTTCTGGCATGGATCTGTGCCAAAATCAACATGTGGCCCCACAGACTGCAGCTCTTTATGTGACAAACCTCTCTGTGGGCATCCTGTTTGAGCTGCTTGCTCTGATGCCTGTGAATTCCACGTAGGAAAGAGTCACCAATGAGCAGATCGGAGTATTGCCCCTTCCTAATACTTCTGGACTTTGCTGGAAAACTGTCTAACCTCATCAAAAGTGTTTGATGACTWATTTCAGCTGAAACTGATACGAATCATAGTATAAGTAGATACAGAAAGTAGATGTATAGACCTAAAAATACCAAGTTGCAGTAACAGGGAAATGCAGAGTAATACACAATCAGAACGCCTGATGGCAGTGTTGGTTAAATGATTTCTTACAGTTTTCAGTTGAATACTTTATTATTATCTCTATGTTACGTAAAGGAAAGACTTGGATTAAATTGCCAGTAGTCTTTGTCTTAAGTCTCTACTTGTTTCCTCAGGTTCTCTTTCTATGTCTTATATTCCTGTTTAAACTCTGTGCTTGGAATTCTTTTACCCTATCTAGAAAAAAAATGATATGTTGTCCTTTGTTCTTATTCCAAAGTGATTCCTGTTACCTGTTAAGTTGGATTAGCTGGTGTTTGTAAATACAGCTTCTGTCCACCTAAGGTCTTTTTGTAAATTCATCAAACTGTGGTATCTTGTAACTGTGRTCCCTGAAGATCAGTTTTGGATATGCTAATCTGGAGTTTCCTAGAGTGTTTTTCTTCTACGTGATCATTTTGACCAAGTGCTATTTTAAACATTTCCCCTTCTCTTCAGTCTTCCCCCTATATTAGAGTAGTTAGACCTTTTTAACACCAAAACAACTTAAATTATGACTATAAAAGTTAATGTCACAAAAACAAAATCGGTTCAGAGTCACTAGTAAGGAAYAAATGCAATGTGAATCCCTCTTAAGATTTATATGGAGTTCAGAAAGTTGAGAGCATTTATGTATATGATTTACTAAAGTATGTATGTTACAGCATATGTTTCAATGAATAATTGATAGGAGGTGTGTATATATAATTGCCAGTGTCTGAATGTCTTGAATGCTTTTGAGGGACTGGGTCAGCAGCTGTCTCCACATCCTAAAGTAGGAGCAGAAATAACAGACTGAAGGTGCCTTTTCAGAAATTCAATTTAGACCTTTTTTTTTTTTTTTTTTAGAAAAAAGACTTTCAGCATCATATTGGATGTTACTGTTACATTGATTTTGCTAGAAATTGCTGTTTAGTTCCATCTGTCTTTAGGGTTGAGCCTTCCCAAGTACGAGTTGCATTATGAATATTATGAAATAGCCTTGCTTTTTGCTGACTTGTGATTTACAGGCTTGCTTTTCTAAGAGACTTTGTACATAACCAAGTAACAATATTATAAGAGTGCCTGTGTAAAGTCCCTATCTGAGGTGCTGGAAACAAAATACCATATTGGCAGAATTGGAATGCACTGACTTTTTCACAAAGGCAGTTAACAGCAGGCCAGAATATGCAGAAATCAAATCCTTGTTTTTAAAACAATACATATATATGAACAGAAATGCTCAGTTTCAGGACAAGGTGGAGTGTGCACTATCCTGAGCTATGTAAGGTAGAAGCTGTTACAAAACTAGCCAAGGGTTTAAACCCTTCTTATGTTGGCATGCATTTAATCCAAGAGGAATGCAAACTAACTTTAAATGTAGAAAGATGGCACCAGAAAGTTGTATGTTTGTGTAGTGTGATAAAGGGTGTAGTGTCTTTTGCAGGACCTTGTTTGTAAGACAGGCCCTATGTAATTCTTTGTAACGTGGCTTATGTAACATCTGTGTATTTGTTTTTATGCAGTTATGTTGTGATGTGTGTGGTGTGAGTGCTATTCTGTCACTTTTGATGGCATGGTGTCACTACCTGATACAGTCACTGGGCTTTTAAGAGATTCTGGCTACTGGAAAGGATGACTTTGTTCACTGGTCACTTCATAAATTACAGTATAGAGRCCATTAAAATTAGAAACGAACAAGCTTTAGAGATTGAGGAAGATGCTGAGCTCTTCTCTCTTTATGGTTACCCAGTGTTGTCCGGAGTAACGAGGATAAATTACTGTGATTTGTCTCCTTTATGGCCCTTTTTGCTCTTTCAGCTCTCTCTAATAGTGACCTAGTATGTGAGTGTGTGCATGTCTGTGTTCAGAGCAATGCAGGGTGAAATGTGTTAACTAACCAGCACTTGGAGTTGCACGGGTAAGAGACACATACTCAGAAGCCAATTTCAGCCTTACCTCTCCTGTCCCCCACTGTGGTGCTAAGTCAATAGCTTGTTTAATGTGTTTGAGGCAAGTTTACTGAGGCTGGGGCTTTTGAAGGCCGAATGTCTGGGGGCTGTGGGGAGGAACAGCCTTTGCTCAGTGACTCTGCACTAGAGTCCCTAGTAATGTGGTGGTGGAAGGATAATAAGTTATTATGGGCCTGTTTTAAAGAAGGGACCAGAACTTMATTAAAAATACACTTAGCACTGTTGTGTCTAATTTTGGAGAATAAATTGAAGCTTAGTCTTAATTCGATACAGCAAGTACTTGTCTTTGTGTGTTTTGACTATTGCAAAAAGCTTTAAAGTTATTTGTTTGATTTTAACAAGTTTATATAATGAGAAATTCATCAGCCCTCTTCTCTGGGAATGGCTTCCAAGGAGTGATACCTCTGCAGTAGCAAATTCTGTTAAGAAAATTGACAATCCGTGCTAACGCAACAGATTGTGACCATAATAATGTTTTCAGGATATGTTGTTAGCCAGGTGAGGGGCGCGAATTGGGGTAAATACTTGGGGATGAAGAGCACATCTCTGGAAAACACAGAACTTTTTCACTATTTCTGATACTTGATGAAGCTATCGATAATATCTGCCCCCCACCCTCCCCCCAAATTATAGAAACTTACACCAAAACGGCCCCACAAAAATGACACCAGCTATGYAAACGTTTTGGAAAAAGCCACCAATATTTTCTTTGGAAGATACTTTACATGTAGTCTCATGATGGCTTTAATAGCTAAGCAGTGCACTATGATCACACTTTAAACCTTATTTTCAGTGTATCCTTGCCAATAAAAGTTGTTGGTTTTAGTGGCAGGATGGGCTGTAGCCACGAGAGGTCTTACTTCTGTTACCACCTCACAGAGTAGTGAAAATCCAGCGCGTGGTCCCTCTCAAAGAGCCAAAGCAGCTCTTAACCTGCTACCCAAGAAGGTTGTTGGTGTATCGTGAATGAAACACTGTCTGCCATCTGGGTTGTGTTTGTTGTATTGATTCTATTCCTTAGGCAACCTTCCCGAAAAAGCAAACAATCCAAGAGGCATAAAGAGCTTCTTGTGAAGAGCAGGGCTGTTCTGCATATTACCACTCATGTTGTGAAAGACTCTATCAGTGCAGCCCAGGGTTTTCCCTGTGTGGATACAGCTCTGATGAACTGGGYGCTCAGTCTTCAGCAAATTACCAGACTTGGGGGGAATGATGCTAAAATTTATCAGTGCTTCCCAGAGCCTTGTTGGGCATCTTGTCTCTCCTCCTTAACAATCAGGGCTCTGTGTTGGGACTGGCTTCAACTTCCTCTTCCTCACAGATGGACCTAGACAGCACCGTGATTTAATGCCTCGGTGTTGTAATCCACACACTTCTGTCCAGTTTAGCATAGAAAGTCTCTGTGGATTCAGATAGAAAGCAGAGAATTTTGTGGGCGAGAACAGCAGCTTGTGTGACAGTTTACAGAGTTTGTCAAAATATCTGTGTGTCTGGCAATGAACCTTTGTAGCTAATTCTCTCAATTCGTTATGCCTAGGTACTGCAAGGGTCTCACTACAGGGGATGATTCCACGAGTTTGCAGCAATTCTTAAGCATAGTCGGGTGAGTTAAGGTTGAACCTCTGTCCTTAACTCGGAATTTTCTTGCTTTTATGGGTTTTAAGTTATTCCAACCACACCACATGAATATTAATACACGGAGGATCAAGTTTTCTGTTTTTGAAGGCCCAACTTAATATGCCAGTGGGAGCTGGACTTCTAGAAAGGGCTGAACCAGCATTCTTTTAAAAGCCAACAGGTCCTTGAAAGAAAATCCAAGCAGGTCCTCAGTGCAGTCATTTTGAACTCTTGTTCTGGCCATAATGTGGCCACCTTGAGAGAAGGAAAAAAGTTCTCCAGTAAGTACCGACTGCATTATACTGCTCACGAGAGTAGTGAGATCCTGATGTGAACTTCAGAGCAAGTTCAGTACAAAGATCAGCTGAGCAGGTACCCTGCCACTGTCTGTCTAAGCACTTAAGTAGCTGAAGATGTTAAACCTCAATGTTGAGACGAGGTTCAGAAGCATGTGCGTGCATGCCTGCATACCCCCAAGCCACCATTTCCCTAAATAATGGCATTTTATCCTGCTTCAAGATTGACCAGCACAGCTTCTCCTGTTTCTTTTTTTGAAGAATGTCAGACAAATTCCTGCTGCTATAAAAGCACTGAATAGTGGTAGAGGTGAAACTTAAAACCTACAAATGCAAGAGCTGCGGCTGAATCTGCCCCGTAACGTTTGCCCGTTGTGCTTGCGTAGTGCAGCACACGGCCCACTCTTGTGAGACTTCCTGCAGTCCCTAGGCATGATGAGCTAAGCAGAGCATTTAGTTTGAAAGTACCACCTGTAGGGATATAAATGCAAGCTGCAAAAATCATGTCTATCAACTGCTGTATCTCTTTCCTTTGGCCTAATTCATCTGGATGTCACAGATTTAATTAACTCCAAAATCAGTGCTATGTTGAAAGGAAATTCTTTTTTTTAGTATTAATCCCATTGAATTAGTTAAAAATATTTGGTCCACTGTGCTTACCTTTTACCGCATATTATATCTTTATTTTGAAATTGTCAAAACTATTATTGCATGATTTAAAACAGCTGTATTGCGTATTCACATGTAAAATGAACAAGGGGCGAATGACCTGAGCATTAACTTTGTACTCTCTTCTTTCAAAAGGATTTTTGGATCCTGAAAAGAAGCTTTTTTCTCATCGGATATTGTCAAGAGATGAATGTATTGATCCATTTTCAAAAACTGGGAATCTTAGGTACGTATATGGATCTTAAATGAAACGGGAGCAAATAAGAGGTAGAATACTGTCGTAGAATGATAGAATCCTTAAGGCTGGAAGGGACCTGTAGAGATCATCCGGTCCAACCCCCCTGCACATGCAGAGTCAATAAAATAGAAATGACTCCCTCTATTTTTAAGATATTTATAGTCCTCCCTTACCTGATTCTTAAAGAACCACGTTATCTTAGTGAAAGTGAGATGCTGGGTATTACAGCAACTCATCTGCTTAATGTTTTCTGTGATGCTGGGGCAGTGAGTCTTGATGCAATTTGTAGTTTATAGTTTTTCTTTTTCTTTCTTATAGCTTATGATCTTGTATAATGGTTTTTATGTTGTGTTTATGTGTATATGTAAGGTTTTTTTGTTTTAATTAAACCAGAATTCTGGCCGAGGTTTTCATAATTGAGTATCTAGCACATCTGAAAGCCAGAATACTATACGTCTCTGAGCTTCTGTTCTGCAGTGGTTCTTGAAATTGGGTCATCTAGAAACTTGAATTCATATTCTAGTCTAGATACAGGTTCTCCTCTTTTTCAGAGGATAAAACCAAGATTGTTTTAGGGACCTGTTTATTATTTCATCATCCTAGATTAGAAATGATTAAGTTTCCTATCTAGCTATAGCAAATAAGCAGCTTTTTGCTGTGCCTTAATGTTTTCAGGCGCATGTATATGTCTTGAGTACTGTGCTTCCACCTGCTAGAAATATAGCTATTTCTGCATATACGTATAATTCTTTGCTTTGGCTTGGCTTGAAGGAATCAATTCCCTAAAAACTGTTGCTGTTTTATTTCTCCTACTTTTACATAAGGGATAGCATATTGTCTATGCAATAGTTGCTTCTGTGCTGTGCAAATCATGATAAACATCATGTGAAAACTGGACTGAAATATTGTCAAATTCTGCRTTTACTAAAGCTTGTTTTTCTAGAAGACAAGTTCTTCTAACTTGTCAGAAGTCAACTTGTCAACTTTTGTTGAATATTATATTTTTGTTGAATTTTATATTTTAACTTTAGTAGCATTGCTGATTTTTTCAGAAGTTACTCATATATAAACTGTATGTCCAGCAGACATGTATCCAGTACAGCAGAATCTCAATAAAAACTATTTATGTATAGTGTTCTGTTCTAAAACTAGATTAATCATATTATCTGTTCTCTTAGAGATCTCTTCCCATGTGGAGACTCCATGGTTTGCATCATTGATGACAGAGAGGATGTCTGGAAGTTTGCACCCAATTTGATAACTGTGAAGAAATACGTGTACTTCCAGGGGATAGGAGATATTAATGCACCTCCTGGATCAAGGGAAATTCAAATGAAGAAGAAAGGTAATTAATCTGTAAGCTTTTTATGCCCCTGTCTGCTTTGGCAGGTGTGACTGACATAAGTCGTGGTGGAGGTTTTGCTGGTGGTGCTGCTGGGGCAGGCGAGTGATGCGAGGCTGCAGCGCACGCACACGTGGTTCAGTGAGACTGGGCTGGGGATTATTCATAGCTCTTCTCCTCGTGGGGTGCAGCAGCAAGAGTGCAATACTGGTAAAAGCATTTCTGCTCTTAGAGACTGATACAAAAATACATCAAATTGCTCAACAATTTGCTGAGGAGGACATGTGAATAAGCTTTTTTATTTACAATTCTTTTCCCATGTACTTCTGACAATGCAGTTTATTTCTTGTATGTGGTATGGAAACCAGCTTTCTCTTCTTTCTTCCTTCTCTCTTCTTCCCTCCCAGCTTTTGGAGTAATAGTTCATAAATTCTTTTCTTCATGTGCTGCTGGAAGTGAAGCTTTTGGCTCTGCTTACCTCCCTGCTTAAATCATGCTAATAAAATTTGTTAGGGATTTTAATGTCTAATGTACTGTTCTAGCATTTCACAAAAGAATCTTATGTTCAGCAGGTTTGASAGGAAAATAGAAATAGTGGATTTTAGAACGTATACGCTACTACATTAGTATTAATTTGGGGGAAAAATGGGTTTGAAAGGCAGTGCCTAAGAAATAATTGCAGATTTTTTTTTCCAGGTTAGCCTTTAATTTTTTTTTTTTTTTAATGCATATGGTGGCACTTTGTTGTTGAATTAGAGATGTCCAACACAGTAACGATTACGGTGTTTTCAGGCAGAGTCAGGTTGCCCTGACATGGGCTCTCCGCTCTTGTTCGTGTTGCTCACAGGACAGGCAGAGGGCCAAAGTGTGGCCATTCTTCCCAGTATTCCTGGCAAAGAAGGTTTGAAGTCGACTCTTCGGATGTTTCTTTGGATTCTCTCACTTCATCTGCAGGCGTTTGATGAAAACATAACTTAAAATTACTGTTCTTCCTTTCAGTTCATTATACTTTCCTTGCCTTTCAGCAGGATCTCCAACAGAGCTTGAACGGGATCTTTTTAGTGTTACGATGTATATATTTTTCCAATTTTTAAACAATAATTTTAGTTAGGAAAACAGACAGTACAGGAAAGCAGAAGAAATTCATTCTTTATAGTTAATGCTCTGGATTGGGACTTTCTGGAATGATAACTTTGTTTTAGGATTTCCTTCCCACTCCCATTTTTTCACTGTAGCCTTTGGGAAAGTAGTTTAATTGTCCTGACATTTGGTCCTCAAAGTAGTGCTGCCAGATAAATCTTTTGAAGTATGCAAGGTTGACAAATAATTACTTATGGCCTGTGTGATAAGGCTACTTACACTGCCCCTCTGCGAACGTTTGTTTCCATGTAGGGTTTTCTAGTACTAGCAATAGTTAAAGACACTTAAAATTTCTTAACAACTTGGAAAATGCTAGTCATCATTCTTAAGCATAGGGAAGTTTGACTGTCCACGTTTCCTTGTGGAAAGGGAAATGGAATCAATTTCTGATAAGTGTTAGAAATGATAAGTTTTAAAAATGAGTGTTTTATTTCATACCTTCTTGTGTTCTAGTAAACCACTCAGCAAAGCCAGAGGCAATGGATTCAACAGTGACATCAGCAAAAGATGCTGAAGAAATCAAGARTGTTACATGTATAGAAGAACGAAGCAATGGCCTCAAAGCTGCCAAGGACACTTGCACTACAAATGGTAGTACTGCTGTAAGCAGTGAAACATCCGACTGGGGTTTGAATTCCAGCGTTCGAGCTAATGCTGAGGGCTCCTTGAATGATAGCAGCGATGGCAAAACAGAGAGCGCGGTTGCTGACGAGCTGACAAGTGTGAAGGAATCGGAGATTTCTTCAGAACCAGATAATAGGACGGTCTTGGAGAAGCAGCAAATCCAAGACAAGGTAACAAATGACTTGGACTTTGAGCTGTCTAGTGACAGTGAAAGTGAGGGTGGAGCGGATGCCAGGAAGTCATCCGCTTCTGTATCGGACAGTGACAATGAGGAAAAGAGAAGCTGGAAAAAATCAAAACAACCTCTGCAGGATGAAAATTTACAGCAAGGCGGTCGCACTGATGCGAGTGAGAAAAAGGATGGCCAGGTGAACCATTCTGAGGACACAAAATCTCTACCCGGTGAAAATGCCCACGACAAACCTGTTGATCTTGAAGCGCAAGAAGAGAGTGAGCAGGAAAGTCTCTGTGACTCAGGAAACGGGTGCACAGACAAGAAGGAAACTGAAACAGAGTCCCAGATCAGTGAGCAGTCTGGATTTACAATGGGCGAGTCCTTAGACCAGAGTATGGAGGAAGAGGAGGATGAGGATGATACAGATGACGATGACCATCTAATATACCTCGAAGAAATCCTTGTTCGGGTTCACACTGATTATTATACAAAGTATGATAAATACCTGAAAAAGGAGATTGAGGAGATTCCAGACATCAGAAAAATAGTGCCAGAACTGAAAAGTAAAGTGTTGGCCGATGTAACCATAATATTTAGTGGACTCTACCCAACAAATTTTCCCATYGAGAAAACACGGGAACACTACCATGCAACAGCCCTTGGAGCTAAAATAGTGAAGAACCTAGCACTAGGTGCTGATGACCCTGACAAAGCAACCCATCTCATTGCAGCAAGGACAGGTAGRTATATGAGTCTTAAGTTTTGCAAGCAACTTATTTTCCCCGGTTACGGTTTATTCTTGCCTTGAGCTGTGCGGCTTTTTGTTTAGTTGTATTTTATAAGCGACAAGCCTTAATGTAACTGAGGTGGAATTTAAATTAGAGGGGAGATTGTCCTAAAAGCCAATGAGAAGCTGGTTTATTTTTTTTTTTATTTAAAGGGTTTTCTACCCCTTTTTGTATCAAGGATGTTTTTTAATTGTTAAAAGTAGGACCCACTAAACTGTTGTAGTCCAGCATCTCTCACTTCTTGGTTAAAGAGCTGGTGATAATAAGTGTTTGAGAATCGAAACTTCAATGTTTGTAACACAGACAAATTTATGCTGGTCTTGCTATAAAGCTATAGTAACTTATCCCTTCCTGCTTTCACGGATATTTACCTGCAGTTCTTCAGTTTTACTTTGTATGGAATACAAAGAAATTATTTCRGAAGGCTAGAATTCGATGGTGTTGCCCGTGACTGTTTTGTGTGCAGGGCACCTGRTGGGTGTTGTGCCATGGTAGATGTCAGAGAGCTTAGCTGCACTCTTACATGTTGCATATTTCACAGAAATTTTTGGGTAGCTGTAATGGTTAGGAGTGTACCATTGTAATGGATAGTTGCCATTCCTTATTTCCACACCTATCGTTCTGAGTAGTGTTAAGGTTACTTGTGTCACTTGGTGGATTAAAACCTGTCAGTTTACCAGTTTTTGTTGTGCCAAAATAGCAGTAAGGCTGCATCTGTGCTAGACATCTGTGCTAGACTAGTGTAAACTCAGCTCTCCTTACAGTCATCTCAGTGGACAGTCTTAGTGATGAAAGGTGCACGGAGCCCTTCATTGCCTGCTGTAGCAAGAAGGCACTGCAACACTGATCTAGCCAAATCGTAGCGCAATAAAAGCAGTACTGACCAACCTACAGTGAACTAAAATTCTTATCAATTCTTTGGCTGTTGATAATATGCTGTTGGTAGTAAAGCATCATCTAAATTCAGATGAAATTGGGATAAGCTTCACAGAAAATCGTTTGGATTCTTATGTGGGAAGGTGTGATAGTTGAAATAGCAAATGTGAAGTGTTCAGGGTAGTAGAGGTATCTGTTTTGTACACTCACACTCTTGTGAAGTTACTGAATAGCTCTTTCTTTCAGAACTGCAATAATACCAATTTTATCATCCAAGATTTCTGTTTGTCATACGTAACTGGATGTGGTGGTTATCAGTATGACTTCTGTGCAGCTCTTCAGTCTTTGAAGTTTTAGATCCTAAAATGCTTCATTTCAGAGCTGCTTTGCCTCCAAGTATTCGTCTAGTTGATCTTTCARCAGGAAATGCAGCGATTCCAACCTTGTGAATGAGATTTGTTTCGTGATAGCTTGCCTTTTCTTAYAGCACAGAAAGAAGGATATGGCTATAGTGGGAAGACAAAAGCAATCTCTTAGTTTTAAGTGCCCAGCAGATTAAATTTCCTGGCTTTTCACAGTCTGTCTTGCACCATATGGTTCTTTAATGTCGATGTACGTGGGATGCATCTCTTCCATTGTGTAGTAAAACTGTAAGCGTAAATGTAATTCTTCCTCCACACACACATATCCACTTCTCAAGGAGAAGTTACTCAAAATTAGGATAAGTTATATAGTATGCAACAGTGAGAAGCAGTTGCTTGTTCCTGGGCTGTACAATTTTATTGTGGGCGCGCGTGTGCGTATAAATGTATAAATTCTATGTTCTACTTTTTAAGCAAATTCTTCACTGCCTGCCCATCCTCAATGAATCGCCCACTGTTTTAAGATATATTAATATGGACAATAGATTAACTTTAGGCTTTAATTATATTATACTTTTATAATATATAAATTTATTAATACTTTGCGTATTTTTGGTACATATATCACCATTAAAAATTAGAGGATGGATGCCTTTTTGTTGACTTTTTTCCAAGACCTGGAATCTCCGAGTTAAATAATTCGGGTATTGCACTTGATATTGGAAAATCTGTTTGAATGTGGACAACCACTTAAAGCTAGAGATCCCGAGTGGAAAGGAGCAGAATGGAACCCCTGTGCTTCCGGGGGACAGACCTTTCCTGGCCGYGTTGGGAAGCCGAAAGGAAGAACCGCCCTGGCCTCTTCCAAAAGCACTCCCTTAATTGGCCACGTTTTCAGCCTGAAGAGCAAGACTCTGGTCCTTTTATCACTACTAAGTAACTCTTTTCTTTTGTAATAGTGGCAATGGAGTAGTCTAGAGTCCTAATACATATGTGCTTCCCTTGCTGCTTTTGAAAGGTGCTGGTGGGCCACTTGTGGTGTGGGTTTGGTTTTGGTGGGGGAGGCTGGTGCAACTGAAGCTTTCCTTCTCCCCGCTCTCGTGTGGTGGTRGTGGTGGTGTGTCTCCTCGCTTCAGGAAGGCAACACAGCCCTTTGATCAAAGATTTTCAAGGGTGCAACTTGGGTGCTGTGACAGCAGCTGGTAGAATGATCAAGCTGTCAGYGTGGTTGTTCTCTCGTGTCAGGCAGCAGGTGACTTCTGCAGGTGTTTGAGTGCAGGTAAACCATGAAGTGTCACATCTCTGGCCCCGGTGGAAATCAGCTGAAGTATGTGAAGTATGTCCAGTTGCTGGTGAAAGGGAGAAAAGCAGGGAATATCTTAAATTTATTTGGAGGCTGTTGACTTGGCTCCTGTGGGAGGGCTGCACCATGTTGTTCCGTCCTGTCCCTCCCACCCTCCAGCTGTGACAAGGTATCCAGGTGGCAGCACTAACCACAGCAGAGCTAGGGCTCCCACCCACAAGCTCTTTTAGATGCTGACTGTGCATTAGTTGGCCTGTAGTGAACTACAGACTCTTAAAACTGCAGCAGGTGGAGGGGTAAATGCTGTTTCCTTTGGGGAAGAGGGCAGAGTATACCAGATGAAATAACGAAAGGAAGAAATCGATGTCAAGTCAGATAGAGGAGGATTTAGGACTTGAAGTGATTGGGGACAGTTCACCTAACTCTTGTAGGAGGAAACACTRAAGTCTATAGGGGTTTTTCTTAGCTTAATGCTGCTGAAGCGGAACTTCAGGATTTGACCGTAAAGCAGGAAGACTTGTTTAAAAAAAGGTATGAGGAGCAACAAACTTCTGGAAATGAGCTTTTCCAAAAAATACCTAGGAGCTAGTTGACGTTGCTGTAAAGATAGGTTGATTCTGATCCATTGGAACAGGGAGGCTACTTTTGCAATGAATCTTTTGGTTGCTTCTGTTGACGTTTGGGGTCATCGTGGTGTCACCTCAAGGCTGCAAGCTGGCCTCCTTTTTGGAGGGTCTCTGTGCTGAGCGTGCTTGGGTGTTCAGCTCACAGGACCGCCAGCCAGGCTGCCCGGGAGGCTCGGGATGTGGGCATCAATCCTCTGCCGCCCTGTCCGGCAGCTCCCGCCGCTGGGCTGTGCCGTGCGCTCATGTGAACGAGGTGTCACAGCACCGCTCCTTARTCCTCTTACCCATAAAGTTTAGGCCCCGTTTAACTAGGTTGCTTAAGTGCCTCGCGTACTTGGTGCTGTGGCTGAGACCACCTGCTGCAGTGAAACTGTGCGACCTGAGGAAGAGCTGCAGAAAGCAGTTGTGTTCAGTAGCAGAGTTGGTGAGCCCGACCTCAGCCTTTTCTGTGGTGGCTTCTGTCTGTGTTTGCTCATGGGATGTGGTGTTGGTTGATCAGTTTGTGTTGGCTTGGGTGTTATTTATTTTTTCTTTATGAGGGAGAATGGTCATGGTCTCAGGCTTTGTGTGTCTGGGCACAGTCAATAGTTTGGAGGGGTTTCTTATGCCGCAGTTAATACCATGTTACATTTTCCCTAAGAATCAAAAAGGTTTTGCTTGTTTGTTTTGCRCATGTGTTATAAAATCTGCATGTGTGATCATAAAATAATCTATGTGAGATGGTTGTTTGGCTGCACAGAACTTGCCATTAGCTCCARGGAACTTTGCAAGCTAACAGCTTCAGGTGCTGTGTTCCTTATAGAGAGGGACTAGATTTTAGGAAAAAAAGGGCTAAATTGTCTCCTCTTTTACTGATTGTAAATATTGAAACTAATGGTAATACTATGAACTCTTAGTTGTACCTGCGCAGAGGACAGGAATTAGACCTGTCCTCTGAGGGGGTCCTTAGGACCCTAGAGGACCTAAAGGACCTTAGAGCTTAGCTTCTTCCTATAAAAAGCACGTGTGCCTTTTTTAACTTTGTGGAAGAATTTTAGCCTAAAATTTGACAAGAGAGAAAGGTGATTGGAAGACAGTGCTGCAAACRAATAGTTTTAGAAAAACAGAATTTCTCTAGTTTTTACAGCCATCTGGATGCTTCCGTTCTTTGCTGCATTAGCAGTATTTTTATTTGGATAGATTAATAACTTCTGTCTTAAAAATGGCTGGACTACTGCACAGACTTAGTAAGATCTAAGGGTCTGCTTTCCTAGTTCCCGTTCAGGTTCCTCACAGTGCAGCTCAAAAGGAGCAGGGATGTCTTTAGTTGGTCAAACTACATGTTTTTACTAAACAGATGTAGCAAGAAATGGGATGACTCTTCAGGCTTTCAGAACAGAGCCTGCCTGCACGAAGCAAATAAAGGTTAAGCTCTCTGGGTGGTTGYGAGAGCCTTCTTGTGTCCGTTGGACACGGTGTTCCGGTCCGCTCCAGGTGTCTTTTCATTTTCAGGATGCTGTTGCTAGTTGTGACTGATGTTTTATTTGGCATCTACTACTAGCACAGGTGTGAGTGTCTAACTTCATATTGGATTTCTTTGTTTTGTTGCTTTTTTTCCTAAAACTTTYGTGCTTACAAACCTGCTCTCAACACCCTTTGCAAAATGGCTATTGTCTCATTTCTTCGTTCATATTATCATTTCTTCTTTTTTACCTTTCATCCAAATATTTTTAAATTCTCTTTAATCTTTTTTTCCCCCCCAATTCTCTTAATGTGATTCTCCTTTCTTCCCCCGTTTTCTCCAGGAACTTCTCATATGTGAATTAAATAGAACTTTGCACCAAACTGTTGCTAATATCAGGCATTTCCACAATTCCTAATAAACTTACCTAAAAAATAAAAAAAAAAAAAGTAAAAGCTTTCTATGGAAGCAGCCTCTGACAGCATAGGTGATGTTTCATGAARGTGCTCCAAGTTACTAATTGTTTCTGTAACTGAAGATTAATTAGAAAACAGAGATTTCTTGAATGAAAGGGAATGAACAGTCTGGGTGTGCTGACCTTCCAGAGGTGTCTGCGAGACTTCTGCTTTTTTGCCAGTTATAACCTCCTGAGCAGCAYATATGTGCTGGCATTAACATTACTGCAGTTGTAAGGTTAATTTTTCCAATGAGTTTTTGTTYGGCAGTGTTTGTATTCTTCACAACAGAGCTTAAAATGCAGCCTTTGTAAGTTGTTTGTGGCTTAGAGCTTCACTTTTAAGGACTCAATTATTCTTCATTAGATTCTATTCCTAATTTAACAGCTGTTGTTATTTACAAATATATTTGCATGGAGAGAGGTTTTAAGCTTTAACTCTTAGCACCTTAACTGCAAAATAGATTGATTTTACTGCTGAATGTGGAATGAGTGTGAGATGCCCAGCAGATCTTTAAGAAATGTTCTCTCATGGACTGAGATTTAGAAAGAACCTGCTTGCACAGGGAAAGCAAGTAGCCTATTGCTGTGGGACAGGGGCCTGTATTGAGGAAGCCAAGCAGGGAAACGGGAGCTCCCATGGCCTTGCGGAGGAGGGGGGTCCCCTTCCCTCTGCTTCATGTGCTGCAGCTGCTCCCATGTAAGCAGGGAGCTTCATCCCCCAGGAACTGCAGCTTATTCCTGTCCCCCAGCAGCTCCAGGGCCAGGCTTCATGTAGGGGGTAAATAGGGCTGCTAACCGGTGCTTCTAATGTGCAGAAATACAGAAAGTCAAGACCTTTAATTTTTGATTTAAAAAAAAAAAGTTGTTGTGTTGTTAAATGGCAGCCTTGCAGATTAAACTCCAGGGAATGTTGTTGAAACCATCGAATTAATTGCTGTCCTCTTGAGTTTAAATRTGTGACATAAATTACTGTGTCTGCTTCCTTGTCAGAATCATTCTGGTTTTTGGTTTTTTTCTATTGAGACTTCATTCTTGAAGGCACAAGAATAGACTAAAGATTCAAAAAGTTGTAGCTTTAAATGATAAATTCTAATAACCAAATTAATATTGAATGTTTTAATATTAATTAAAATAGAGTAAACTTTAATATTTTAAAAATATTCAACTGATTTCCTAGGCAAGTAGGTTAAGGTAGTCTGGACTGTTGGGCTGTTAAGTTGTGGTTTTATGTGAGTATCTGGAGCAGGAAAGCCCAGGGTTGCTGTATAGTGCTGGTGGGCCCTCCTTGAGTGGTACCATGTGAAACATTCTTTGCTTCCAGATCACAGAGCAAAATTTTTAACTTGGGGAAACACAAAGGTATTAAAGCAAGTTGTGCCTTCAGGTCCCAAAAGTCTCCTTTTGTTCCTCATTTCTAAACAGATGTTTTGCAGTGTTAGGTGTATTTAAATGCCATTCCACAAAGACGCAATGTCAACAAGGGGTGGTTCTTGCTGAGTGTTTTAAGCTGCAGTGTTTTGTTTTTTCTTGAGCRTTAATGATAGGGACGAAACAAAAAGGAAGCAAAGGAAGTGGAATGGCCTTCTGCCAGGAGGTCATCAATTCATACATATTCATATACTTTCCCCTTTTGCTTTTATCCGCTAGTGCTTCACTGACATTATGTAGTTTTGTCTCCTACCATTAAGCCCCTCTGCTGTTTCTCTTCAGTCAGTGCTGAAATAAATACCATAACTGATTTCAGGTWTTTTTTTGTGATACAATGTAAACACTATAGGTAGGTTTATGYTGCACATACACTGTGTCATATAGGCACAGTACTGTGCGAACACTTCTRTAGCAGTACTTGGACAGTGGGTTGTTCCTGGGAAGCAGCAGCACTGTGAGATGAGCTGCCCCTGCCGTGGGCTGCTTTCGCTCGCCGCCCTTGCCCGAGCAGCGTTTGCTCTCTGCTGGCTGCTTCCAGAAGGCAGATTTGAGATCCCCCCGTTGCTGCCTCATCGCTCTGCCGATGGTTCCATGTGCCCTTCACACCAGCCTGCTGCGGCTGTGTGCTGCCGAACAGAGCAGTCCTTGTTCCCCCTTGGCACTGAGTGATCCCATGTCTGCTCCGAGTTGGAGCGGCGGGAGAACTGGCTGCTGTGTGGTAGTGTCGCCTGYGGGCAGCAGCTCCCGTGCACGCACGTAGGAGCCATTGTATGGTGAGTTGGTATGGGAAGCACTAGCAGGGAGGAGCTGCTGCTTATTAGAGCCAAATGAATCTAAATGAAGATGCAATAAGAAAAAAACAAATTGTACTGCTGTTTGTTTAGCTAGCAGGAAAACATAGAGGCTTTCTGCTGGAATTGATTTCAGCAGAATTCCTTCTGGTACTAACAGTAAATACCTTCACCCAGCTTGAGACCGAGGACTTGACATGCCATGTAATGTCTCACTCTTTATCAGCTGGGTTTGTCTCATTGGGTGTGTTGGTGGGAGSGGTCTTCGTCTCTCTAAGATTCATCACAAAACTGATGTGCACCTAAAACTGCCTTTTCTGTGTCTGGGAACGCTGTAATGTTGTGCTTGGCTTCATAATAGGCACAGAAAAAGTAAGACAAGCTCAGGACTGCAAAGACCTCCATGTTGTAAATCCTGACTGGCTGTGGAGCTGCTTGGAGCGGTGGGACAAGGTTGAGGAACAGCTTTTTCCCTTGAAGGATGACTACAACAAAACACACAGGTAAATGGGGACTTAGAGGAATGGAGGATATAACAATCAAATACCTTGTTATTGCAGCTGGAAAATCAAAGTAACCAACAAGACAAGAATTCTGTGATGTTTGCAGATCTTTATGAAAGAGCCCCTCTGTTTTTATCTTTTCCTGTGCAACGTAAACTGAACACGGCCAAGGAGCTGAGAGGCAGCTCAGCAGCGAGCAGGGTTCGGTTTCCTAGGCAGCTGAGTTTGTTAGCAGTACTCATCAGAAGTGGCCCACCTCACCGCCCCAGGTAATGCACAAGGAATGCTCCCAAGGGGCAGGAGCATCATCCCTTCTGCCAAGTGAGGCTGAGCGGGAAGATACAGATACCCTTGCACAGCTGAAGTCTGTAGGATTTTTTGAGTCCTACAGTGAGGCAGTTGGAGAAACCTAGAGAAGCAAAAACAAAGTGGGGTGGAAGAGGAGCAAAATCTGGAAGCAAGTTATGGGGACAGAAAGAATAGTAAGAGAGCACATAGAGGTTTTAGGGTGCTAAGATAGAGAGTTTAAAGAAAAAGGGTGAAAAATGATGACAATAGGAGGACAGCACATAAAAATGAGAGTCAAGAATGACATGAACAAAAAGAAAGTCRAAGGCTGCTAAGAGCAGTCTGCTCTAGGAAGGGCAATGGCTAAAAACTCATKACAAGATAGTGTAGTTTCAGCTTTTACTTCTTGACTTGTTTTAGTAGATYTGCATAAAGCACTCTGCAAGCCTAGCAGAGGCTGTTTACTCCTAGGTTTGAACAGGGAGGTATGYAGTATGCTGGGTTTTCTGCATTTAAGTAATTAATATGTTGGTTACTGAGGGACTGAATAAGCTAGACGTTAGCTAAAGATTTGCTTTCTGCCTGCAAGRTGCTGTCCCTTGGAGAGCAAAATGAAACACAAGTGCACCAAAAGTAGAAACACCTGAAAATGAGATTGCTGATTGAATGGGGGAGTAGACAGACACCCAGCGTCCCTAAAAATTGGGAATAAATGGCATTCACTTAGGACCTGAGAACACTTTGTATTTTGAGGATTATATTTTTAAGTTTKGGGGTTTAAGGAAGTTTTGAATTGGTTGACTGTAAATGTTGATTCTTTAGCAATACTGTTTGAGAAGGGTAGTCCTTGAAAGCATATATGAAAAACTTCAGTTTTTATGATTTTATTTCTCTTTTTCTTTTTGTGGTCCTTTATCTAAAGTGCATAGTATGTCATATTGGTGACTTGTGCAGACTGATGTCTCAGTATTTTTATTGGCACTTCTAAAGCTGTGCTTTAAAATGATTTGGTATGCTAACAATTGAACTGGATGACTTCCTGATTAATACCATGTAATAATTTTCTGAGTTGTGCTGAAGAGCTAAGATCCTCAACAAAGGCATGCTTTTGTGCTAGTAGCATATATGCAGATTATCATGCTAACTATGATTAACTGTGTATTTGATACTCCAGAAGCAACTTCAGTAACTTTATATTTAAGGCTATTTTAAGATGTCTTTAATCATTTTTTTAAATGATGTTAATATGACATTTGCATTTTTCTGTTTTAAATTCAATGATATTTTCACGGTGGGGAAGAAGAGATGGGAAGATTTCCAGAGAAATYTTTTACTTTTTTCTTCCTCCCTACTTTTTCGTGTAGAGAAAAGAAATACCAGTCATCTGCCATGTGCGTTAAAGATAGTGCGTTTCARTTTATAAATCCCTTTTTTTCCGAACCTTACCCGACAGAGAGAACAGCCCTGCCACGTTTCCTGACGCTCACAGCGCCTTCCCGACGGCTCTGTTTCACCCGACGCCCATCCATCCCAAGTCGCAGCCGGGCCCCGAGGTGCGCCTGTACGACCCCACCACCGGCAAGCTGATCAGGAAGGGCTCGCCGCCGCCCGCGCACTCCCTGTACATCCAGTCCCCAGCTCCGCCCCTCACCTTGCCCGTCCACGGCGAACACTCGTCCTTCAGGTGCGTAAGGCCTAGCTAAGCAGCTCCTCAGTGGTGTTTCCAGATGTTGTGCTTTAAATTGAACTGCTGCTGGGTTTGCATTTGGTCAGGTTGTCATCTTGGCTTTAGATTTTTTTTTTCTATTTACTTTATAAAAATAAATTTGTAATATTCAGCCTAAGGAAATGACTAAAAGTGAGTAKGTAGGTTTAGTGAAATTAGTGACTTGAACTTCTAGGTTCTTTGTGCCACCGTTCAGGTCTGAGTTATTCTAGAGCACATAACAGACCGCACGCTATGTTTTCTCTTTTGGTGRTTTACACTCACCCCCAAGTGAGGCAGGCTAATGTTTCTTAAATCCAAATCCAACATATTATTTTCTTAAATGTATCTCGCAGTGTTTGGTTTTGTTTGTAAAGTTTTCCTTTTAATTACTTTTTCAGATGGGAGATTACTCCAGYGTTTTACTTTGAGGAGTATAAGCAGTGGGAGAAGAGAAATGTAGCTAATTGAGAGCTATTAAATAATGTAAAATTGAATACTACTTAGTAATTCTTAGATCACTAAATCAAGACGCTAAAGCAAGAGGAGCAGGTTTGCTTTCTGGGTGCGTGAAATCTCTCTCTAACATGCATTCAGAATTCACCATATAACAGATCTAGTTCTGAGGAATTGCGAAGGCTTTAGCAAATCTTGCAGACTCCAATGACAAAAAAGTAAGCATCCTGTTGTAGCTTATTTCATAATAAAATTCAGTTAGACTGTAGCAGCTATTACAAAGCATTTCGATCTCCCAAGCAAYGTGAAAACTGCAAAGCACAATTGTAAACGCACACAGTTTTCTACTTTTATCTCTTTGTTCCCTGTCAGTTTTATCACTTGTAAAAGTTTTGTGTGCATAGTCTGTCTTACTGTGTTTCTTCTGTATCTTGCTATTGCAGTTACTCCAATCTACTTGGACTTTTTAAAGGCTTTTTCTTATTTCAGCATTACTCTTTTTTCTTTTCCCTTCCAATCTCTTTAATATTTTCTCTTTTCATTTTTTTTAACTGTCTAAAATCTGTATTTTACTATGACATTTTAAATGAACAGGAAAAAAACTTTAAATAGCCAAGACGCAGGCTTTTTTTTTTTTTAAGAAAGGGAATTTGTCAAGAAATGGGGAGGGATGGGAAGACTGTGCATGTGTGATTGTCATTTGACTCTTCTAAAAGGCTTCACTGAGATAGTTCACATTCATATGAATGCATCATTCAATACTTTAGAAAGCATAGTTTTCAATGCCTGCATCATTCCATACTTCAGAAAGTGCAGTTTTCAATGCCTGTTCTTCCCTTTTTCTGTCAAAAAGTGATGAAAAATTATGTTGTCACCTAAATATATTTTTCTTTAATGTAGAGATCCTTCTTCATTTAATCCTTTTGTGGAAAAGTGGAAAAATATTYTTTAGCTGGCGCCTTAGTTCTAAGTTTCTCCAAGTTCCAGGCAGATTTGGGGAGTGGAGGGAGACTGTATCCCCCCCCGACACACACACTTCAGTTTTATTGAACTTATGCGKTTTTTTTTGCCTGTGAGTGTTCAGGATCACATGATTTAATCTAAGAAATTGGATCTTATTAGTAAATGTTCCAGCTTCACTACATAATGAAACAGAAGTCTTAAATTGGTTCCCTTTCTTACATTGGGTAATAATCTTTCTACTCTTTGCCTATTTATTTGTTTCAAGCGGTAAAATGACTGACCTGTAAACACTGTTTGCTAAATTGAAGCATATTTATAGTCCTCAGAGCAGTCCAGCTGTCTTTAAATTGGGTTGCTGTCTTGAAGAAAATATTGGTGAAGTCTATAAGGAAAGCAGCAACCAAAACCTGCTCTAAGTTCTGTACTGTATAGTTAGAGTGCAGAGCGTGAGGGCTGTTGAAGAAGTAACAAAGAAATGAATGTAAAGAGTATTTCTGTGCATGGGCTGAGAGTGAGTTGAGGCAGTTCTAACCCTAACATGGTGCTCGACTCAAGAATAACCTTAATGTAACAATTTCTTGGCAGAAGGCCATTTATTTTGTGGCCTGCAAGACCTTCTGCACGTATGTTCACCTCCTGCAGAAAGGTGGCAGTACCTGTGACAAAGTCATTGGATTTTGGCACTGGTGGATACAGCAGTTGACACTCGCAGCTGCCAAGCCCTTCATATAGGGCAGGGGAGAGGGGTGAAAGCTTTAGCCAGCACTTGTTATATACAAATTAACCAAAGTTTCAGCWTTTCAGTGTGCCAAGTCCTTTTGGATGCAAAATGAATACTGCCATATTAAAATCCAAAGCAATGTAGATAGAATCTCCTTTATTTTATTTAAAAGAATTTTYTTTTTCTRTCTTTCATTATGGGCACTTTTTTTGACAAAAGCCTGTCTGCAAATGTTGTAGGTATTTTAAAATAACTATCTCAAATCTTTATAGTATACCTTATTAAACAAGATTACAATAATATCTCCAATTGCTCTTGTGGATGACTAGTCAAAATGTTCTTTTTCTGGCGAAAGCATGCAGTGATGTGTTAATTTCTAAAACAAACAAGCAAAAACCCTTTATCTACATTTCAGACAACRATCAACAAACTTGCACTACCATGGGAAGAAACCACTGAAGAAATAGTAGCAATGATGTTGGGACTTGCTGTAAGAGCAGACCTTCTTGTGCTTAGAGCATAAGCTGCCACGAGATGCGTTGCTGAAAAGAGCTTCATATTTTGAGTAGAATAAAAGTCTGTGTCAGTTCTCCATTCATGTTGGGTTTCATTTCACGTTGGGTTCAGTGTTTTTTGCTTTGAAGATGRCTTCAGGAGAGCAACTAATTTAGCAAATGATAGAACTGAAGTATCTACACACGGTTTGAAGCTGAACTATCACCAGTAAATTGCAGATGGTTCTGTTTTGGTCAGCTTTTTGTGACCAGGTTTTGATCTTGTACTTGAACCCRTGAGGCTTCTAGGAATGGTTGCTTTTGGTTTGGGAATTACAGTCTAAATGGGTGATAGTTCATGAAATGCAGTATTTGAGCGTTGTCCAGGAGAAGCCACGCAAATAGTGTCTTGTAAAAGAATAAAGGCAAAATGGTTTTGCAGGTTCAGTTTTAGTGAATGCTATTCATTCAATAAGACATGAGGCAAAGTTGAGCAAATGGTTATAATGTACATGTAAGAAGCTAAAAGAAGCATTCTGGCTTTAGATAATATTGAGAGGAATCAGTAGATAATATCGAGAGGCATCAGTAGTTGCAACAGGCGGCTCAAGATACTGGTGTCTGAAAATTCTTTGAGATTCTTGCTAATGAATGTCACTTGTATAATTCCAAATCTTAATTTACATGCTCAGTATWACACTTTCTGCTTAACATTTTCAAATTTGACTACAAAAACCCCAAAGTACCAGTCCCAAGTGCTTGCTGGACCTCCAGATGCTCCTCAGCCTCCCATGGTGGCAAAGCTAGTGCAGTTGTCGCCCTTGCCCTGTGGCAGAGCAAGCAGCATGCCCGGCGCTCCCAGCCTTCATCCCCAGCCCGGGTGGATCCGGTCCCCTGAAAAGGCAGGCACGCGTGGGGCTGGCGAGTGCCCCCAAACTGCACAGGTCACCCGTGAGCRCCCGAAAGGGCCCCAGGAGGCTCTGCCGCCCGGCAGGGCCGCTCGACGGCCGCCTCGCGTGTCCTTTACGCTGCCATCGGTGTAACGAGCAGTTCGAAACACCTCTCTGGTAAAATAAAAATGTTGGCTAACAAACATCACAGGAGTCTTTGGTTTTTATTTTTCTGTTACTTCGGTATTCTTCGAGGAGTCCCAATACTTCTAAACCAGTAGTAGTTGGAAAATACTGGGGGAAAATCTGCCGATAGTCTTAAGTATACAAATACAGTTATTTTTAATAAAGCATGTRTGTCTCTATAATCATAGAAGCAGTGTGTGCAACAAGGACACCTCTCCATCTAAACTTAACTTTTACTGCTGGTGGAGTCTTCAGCTTAACTTGAATTKCCTCAGGTCACTGCTTCAGAATGCAGAACTTCACAGCTGTGCCCGCTATTCAAYAGTGTTGGAATTAAACTGTCGATGCAGTTTGCGTTTGATTATGATGGAAAATAATCCCTGCCTTTGCTATAACTTAAATGAAAACTTAAATTACTCTTCCTGCAGTATTCAAAATAAGAGTATAAATACAACTTCACAGAAACTGTAAAAAGTTCTCACTGTCATCAGTATGATATGTTTTTTAAAAAAATACACATTTTCGTCTAAAAATCTACTTAGCTTCCTGCTATATATAATGTAGGTGTAAAATTCTTGACRTGGTCAAACTTGTCATTTTTTTATGCAGTAGTGTAAGATCCTTTTACCTTGTGTGTTATCATTCTGTGTTTTACTAAATTTAAATCACTGTCTCTTGGCTAGGATATTGACAAGTCATGAAAATAGAGTAATTAAAGATGCCTATAGAAAATACAGTGTAATACTGTAATTTTTCCTCTTGTAAGTGTGAAAATTATTGTCAGCAAGTGATGTAGCAGAAAAAGAATTTTAAAACTGTGAAATGGAAAAGCATTTGAATGAAAGGGGGAAAAAAGGTTGTGATTTAAAAGAAATAATACGTAATTATATAATGGAAAAATAAGTTTGGTTAATTTATTTTTACTACATTTAATTTGTTTTTTGGCTCCATAGAAAGTCCTAGCACACAGAAATGATAAAAGTGCACTGTTTCTGCTACACTGCAAARTATTGGTGAGCTGACAGGTATATCTTCCATTGCATATAGCATGACTTTATTTTTTTCCGCTAATGTGAGTTCCCCCTCTTTCCTCGCCCTCCATTTGAAAAATGAATTCCTGTCTCTTAGATGTATATATGGGATCTGAGAGTGTGGATGTATGTTCACGAAATAGGATTCCTCAAGAAAGGCCAATTGACAACTTAATGTGGCTTGCAAATTACGTATTTAAAAACAGATGTAGGAAAAARTGGTGTCTAGATGGCCTTCTCAAGAAGCTTTTCAGTTTGCAGTAGGAGTAACAATTTACTAAGAACTTGCATGTGACTGGGCTTGCATGTTCTTAAAGAATCTGAAGTAGGTGGTTGATATTAGGTGGATGGGAGAGAAAGGACTTTCCCTGGAAGCTGCTGCTGGGGATGCCCACGCTTGGTGGGAAGGGGCTGTGCTGCTCTGAAGCTCTTGCAGCTGAGACCTCGCTGGCCCCTGCTGCATCTCCACCGCTGTCCAGAACGGCCTGGCTTCGTGGTGGCTCTCACCTCGTGGTTACAGCTTGAAACAGTGACTTGGGTCACTGTTGGTGATGACACCCCACGYACACCCTCATGGCTACCACGATAAAAGTGCCTTCTGTACCCCAGGGTTATTTACAGGCCCTGGGTGGTGCTGAGCTGCGTAACGTATCCCACGTGGCGGCGGTGCTTTGGGTGGGCATGGTTAGCTCTRCTGCAGAGCAATTCTGACTTAACCCTTGAGCTCTTCAAATAGGATATTAGAAGTATTTCACGGTGGAAATGTTACCCAGGAATAATAAGTTTCCTGATGCAGTTTTAGATATTGTCACTCTTTTCATTACTGTTTTCCAGCAGTTCCCTGGAAGTTGTTGTTATCTAATCCTTTCCAGTTAGTATTTTGCCATTGCTTTTTTGTATCTACATGTTCTGCTTAAATACAGTAATTAATGAGGTAATAAGATTAAGGTTTTTTTTAAAAAAGTACCATATCTGAATACAGTAGCCAGTTAGGGGTCTCTTCACATCTCTCTTCCAGGCTTAGCATCTAGGAAGAGACTGAAGATTGAGATTGTTGAAATGAGTTTTCTAGGCCTGCTGAAAAATCTTCTATTGTCTGAAGTTAAGAGTTGGGGAGAGAGGGAGATTGTGAATCTAAGGAACACGAGTATCACATCGGTCAAGAAACATTGATTAGAATACAAGAATTGTCATAAATGCTGAACTTGTCAAGTGACAAACTCCATTTGGGCACCAACTTTTGAAGTATTGTGGGAGAAGCACATCTGCMGCTGCTGAAGCTCTTGACTTCAAAAAAGATTTGATAGTTACTTGCAAGAATAATGGGAAGTCAGGAGAGTGAGTACCCAGCCAAAGGCAGAATAAAAATATAAGGCATCAGACGTGAAATAAAAGCAGGCATTGGGAGACCTGATCTTTGCTCTGTTGTTTGCTAAACACAGACTGTAACAGTATTAAGGAAAAGTGTATTCAGCTGTCATAAGCTGTGTGTAGAGTTTGTTTTCTAGACAAACTGTAAAAGAAGTAATTTTTTCTTATGCGGGACCCCTGAAATTTTTCAGAGTTGTTCAACCACATCAGCAGCAGATGTTTGAAGAAGAAGAAGAGTTACCAGCAAATGAGAACGAAGAGCAGCCAGGCCCGTCTAAGCGGAAACGCCAGCCAAGTATGTCTGAGACTATGCCCCTGTACACCCTATGTAAAGAGGATTTAGAGAGTATGGATAAAGAGGTGAGCGTGACTAACTGTGACAGAATTCTAACAAAATGATTGCTCGTTATGAATAACAGTTGTTAAGTAACTTACAGCTTTTTTAAAACTATAGCTTAACTTTTTATTAAGTTATGTGTATGTGAACTGACCTTGCGTGCCACCGCCCGAACTCAAAGTAAACGCTGTAGCTGGCTGAGTAAAATGGAGTCTCTAATGCAGTTATGCTCTGCAAAGTGAACTTGAGTTAAGGAATAGGAGTATTCCTGAATGTGAGTAGACAGAATTYGTGCAGGTGCAGATTTGTAAACCACATTTGTGGTTTGTTTAGGATTGTCAGGTGTTACTTCAAAGCTTTTATAATTTTTTAAGTTATTCTTTGAAGAATTTGGACCAAATCAGTGTCAGGATTGGAGAGAAGAGGTCTGGAAAAGTACATGATGCAAGCTGTAGAGAAAGATCAAAGGTRCATGATGCAAGCTGTGGAGAACAGACCAAAGAACTGAAGCAGAGTGTGGGTTCTCTACAGACAGTGCTGCTAAATCGTAGCTGTCGGGGCCCCGTGGTCTGTCTGTTACAGAAAAACCTGTACTCTTGTACAAACTATGTAACTTGAAGTTCATTGTAGACTGTCCTTTAGCTGCTTGTTTTTCACTTAGTCTAGTGTGTGCTTTTTAGAATGAACTACGTTCCTCTTTATAATTTTGTGGAAATATTTGAGGTAAAATTTGATGTTTCTGACACTGTTCCCTTTGCGATTACTTATATGCTGCTACAGCAACAGGTTTTCTTCCTGTTCTGTGGTGCAGACTTGCTAACTTAATGATAATTTATTTCTGTGCTTTTGTTTAAGTTGCATATTATGTTTTGAAACTAGGTTTCATGCAGTCCAGAATGAATACAGCCTGATTATTTTTCCTAGTGGATTTGTCTTGTGGTGCCTTTAGCTTTGGTTCCCAGAGTTTGTTCTGATGTTACAGCTGCCACCAAAAGGCCTCTCGCCCACTATTCCTTGTTCCCACTCCTCCCTTTACTGCAACGTCTGCCTTTCTGTGACCCTTGGGCAGCTGAACTAGCAGAAACTTGTTGCTTCTTCTTGGCATGGGGATGTGGTATGAGTTTGCTTGTTTGGGTCGAGGTGGCCATGTGTGGAATTTTCCATCCCTAAGGTRGCTTGCTCAGGGTCGAAGCATTAGCAGGGACACGCGGGAGCGGGCACAGCGGGTGCGGGATGGCAGGGGGTCACGGCCTCATGTGAGCAGCTCGCTCGGCCCTCGGAGCCGCCGCAGGCCGAGGGGACCGACGCGTGCGGCTGTGCCAGGGCGGCCCTCTGCCTGCTGCCCTGCCCCTAACGGTGGTTGTGTGAGGTTTGTGTGGGTGTTTATGGCATGCTTTACGGAGGAGCGGCGTGATGCAGCTGATAGATGGGGATTTCATCGCCTCCTGTCGGGAGCTCCTTGTGAGAGGAGAATCTGYGGTAATGTAATCTCTAAGCTATAACAATTTAACAAAACATTTAAGAGATCCTGCTGTCAGGGCTATTATCAAATAAGCAAAGCAAAAACGGTCTCTGTAAGCATTGCTTATCTGTGTTCAGTTGCTCTCATGCTGTGACTAGTTGGATTTCCACAGAAAGTCTCTTGTCTTGATCCCATTCCTCATAACTGCTCAAGGATAATGAGCCTTCCTGCAGTAGCCTCACCAGAACTTGCAAGACTTCTTCCTGCCACGAGGCTGCTCCTGATCTGCCCTCGTGATCCTGTGGCTGTGTAATCAGCTCATTGCACATAAATCTGGGGAAGAAGGCGGGGAGAGGAGCAGAAACCCTTCCCTATCCGTGGCACTGTGCTACAGCGTAAGCCAACCCGCACCCTAATTGCTGTGTTCCTGCCCTTGAGCTCTGGTGGGTAAACATRGATTTACATGGGAAGCCCCAAGTTAGAAAGTTGGTCTGTCTGGAAACGATCACTTGGTGTTTATTGTCATGACTATTGGTTCTCCAAAATAGCCCCTCACTGTAGCTGCACGAGTACTCGAGTTGGCAGYGAGCAGAGGGCAGAAAGAGCTGGGAACGTGCGGTGGAGGCAGAGCTGCAGCCTCTTTTAGACCTAAGCTGCATCCTCGCTATTTCTGCCTGTTTGAATGGGCTGGCAAATCCAGATCGTGCTTTTTTCTAGGTCAAAAAGAGTCTGCTTAGCTCCAGGAACTCCTGTTTTGGAGGGATTCTCCCCTCAATAAAATGAAGTAAAGAAGAAAAGGGTTCTATAGATACTCTTTCTGTGGACATAACTAGAAATAATAATTCTGTGGTGTATTTAACATCTGCAAGATTTTTTTGCATTTTCCTTGTCAAAAAAAGAAAAAGAAAAATCTCTGAAAAGGCCACACAGGTCCAAGCAATGCAGAATTTGCAGGTACTTTGCAAGTGGGGGAGTTTTGTTAGCAGATACAAGATGGAAGCCAATAAAAGACAATTTTGTTATGATTTCTTTGTAAATTTAAATTCTGTCCATCCTTAACATCCTTAAATACCTGCTTATGGCTTTTCTTAGTGAAAGAGCAATGGTCATTCACATATTGCATGTGGAAGAATTGSCTTTCATAGGTGCCTTTGATATCAAAGTTTGATTTTTATGTGGCTTATTCTTCTCCAATTATTTTAGCTATAGATGTGCTCCAGAAAAGAAATAAGGCAAAGGAAATTAATAGTAGGCYAGCTGTTGGGCTGCAGTTTATGATAACTTAGCCTTTGCATCTTACCAAACATCTGGGAGAGCAGCTCTGTGGTARTGTCTTTTCCCTCTGATATGAAGGTCTGCTTCAGCTTTAGGAATGCAGGAATGAAAGGGTAAAATAGTAGTGTTGCCCTTCGAAGGGAAATTACTGAGTCAGAATAAACGTGCTTATTCTCAGGACTTAAGTGTACTTACTGCAGCCTCGTAATGCTGCAGGCTCTCAGTTGGGAGAAAAAACTCCCCTTGCTTTTCCTGTGCTTGAGGGGCTGCCGCTGATGCCTGCTTATGTGTCTCTGCTACAGCGTGGCAAAGAGAAGTAGAGTTAAATGCACCAAGGGAAATCAGCCRGTGTGTAATATTTCTAAACCTGGACAGAGCTATTTCTAAATAAGTGATCGGATATATAAGCTGTAGAAAATAACTTCATAAAAAGTCTGTTAGTAATAGCTTGTATGCAGTATGCTGAAGTCTTTGTGATACGCTGCTGTTTCATCAAAGGGCAAGGGCTGAAGGCCACATTTAAGGAGGGTGTTTTTGACCACGGCTTAGCTGCTCGTCTCGCTGCTTGCTGTGGAGGTGCAGAGCTGCTGCCCGTGCGTGTTGGGTGCAGCCCTKGCAGGGAGGAGCTGTTGCTGCTGCTCCTCCGCAGCCTCGTGACGTTGCAGACCTGCCAGCCAGACACTGATGCACCGCACGGGTCGGCTCTGAACCTCTGCCAAAGCCCGGGGAGGTTAAGCCGGGGTACACATGGTCAAGTCTTCYGTGTCCGCAAAGAAGATTCATTAGCTAAGGCACCCTGTATGATGTAATGTCATACAGACCATGTAAAGACATACATGGCTTTCATTTGTAATTGATGATCTCAGTATAGGATGACCTATGGTTCTGCTTTTCCCAGTGGTTACGCATTGATCATCTTGTGCCTGTGCCTTGTGCCACATCCACGACAGGCTGGAGGTAAGGGCAGAAGCCAACGGGGCATTGGCATTTCCCTCTCTGTCACTGTTAACACTTATGGGTCAGAAGGGAAGCTGTCTTAAGCAGATACCCAGTGTGGGCCTCACTGGTGGGAAGGTCAGTAAGGAAACACTCCGGAGAGGTTTTGTTACGGTTTGCAGCACCTTCTCATCCAAGATGTCCTGGGATTACTCATGTCTTGGAACCTCTGTGCGCACACGGTCTACTGGTTGTACGATCCTTATGTTTTTATGTTTGGTATCCTGTTTTTGTCAAGGGGTTGTCAGTGGCATCTCTCAAGTGTCATCATTTCTGTCATCTCAGGTAAAATATTTGGCTGGTTTAAATTCCTCTCAGCTTGGGGAAGGGAAGGAGGGGGAGTGAGTCTCCTACGAGCCAGACCTGCAGCCTTTGCTTCTCTCGGCACGATTAGTGGAGCTGCACCGATTCCCCCCCATCTGGTTGGGTGTGTGCTCAGTAGCTGCAGAAGGGACCCCCTGGCTTCACTGGACTGAAGTACAGGGGTTTTCTGGTGGGGAATTGCCCAAGTGCCGGCGTTGCCATCCACATGGTTCTGTTGATTTGAGACAGATGCTGGGTGTTCTTATGCTTTTAAATAGGTTTGGATTTATGTACCATATATACGGATTGGTATTTCCACCTTCTGCTTATATAAGGCCATTTTATCACTCTGCCTTCTGCTTTCCTCACTCTGAACTTTGTAGGTGCAGATGGATCCCTTAATTTCTATTTTATATTTTAAGTTGGGGACTATACCATGCTGTGAGTTAAGGGGCAGTGTTTTTGTTCCTCAGATTAGCAAAAGCTGTTACCTCAGTAAATGGTAGCCTCTTGACTAGTTGAAAATCACTGACTTATGCAGTGGATATAGTCCCTAGTGCAAAATAACAATTGCCTAAGGGTCGTTAGCACTGCACTGTGCATTGTCATTTGCTTGAATTTCCAAAGTTACCTTTCTCATATCAAAGTCCCAAAAGTGTGACATCTTAAAATAGAGTGTGTTATAAATTGTACAGATGGAAAATTTGCTTGGCAGACCTTTCCTGTAAATTGTAGCATTTTTTGAAGTTAAAATGTATATGATTGTATGTGCACTTGCAGTCATTGGTGATAGTTGCACTGACGTGTTGACCCTTTGGATTTAGGAAGTGTGCTTTACAGTTATTTGACCAATTCCAGTAGAACTAGACTTAAAAATATGTTACTTCAAATCATGTATCTGGCAAAGCATCAAAATGCACTGCCATCCATCAAAAATCTACAAGAGAGTAACAGCATGCGTGGAAGCAGTTGGCCAAAACACTGTGGCATAAGCAGAGCAACACATCCCAAGGCTGACTGGCCCAGGCCTTTGTGGAARTGGATGTTTCCCAGAGTTTTCTGTTTTCTTGCCCTCTGGTCAGCTTTCATGTCCCGGCTTTGAAGGCCATTCCAGCTATGGGCAACAATCAGGTTCTCGTTTAAGGAAGATGCTAGTGCGCAGCCTGGAGAATCAAGAGCAAGTTTTCCATTCCAACCAGTTTTTCATTTTTAATTTGAAGTGCAGCTAATTGAGTACTTGAATGCAACAAGACTAAATGTGTCATTTGCTTTTCTCTGCTGGAATATTACTYTTTTGTAGAGAATTGGGGAAGCTGTGGTGCCAGGAATCAGAGTGAATGTATATGCTATGAGGCATATGAGAAATAGACTGACCTTCTGGCACTTTCAGCTGGCAGATTGTATTAATATGTATTGATATTAATGCCATTTTTCTAGCTGTTCTCAAAATTGTTCCTTTGAAATAAATCTTAGGGTTTTTTTTAGTGTTTTCTCAAGGTGCTGAGAGAAGTAGTTTATTTTTRCAGATTGCTATCGCTCTGAGCTTGTTTTACTAAACATTCAGTAAAAATTATTATGAAAATAAAGTTAAATTTAAGTTGTGACTCTGTTTTTGCCCAAATATAAGCAACATTTGCTTCTGCTGCCTTTTAAAGTAGGCCTGTGTCTATAGCAAGTTATTCTAACACTACTTGAGCTGTAATGGACAGTAGATGTCTAAAGCTTCCGCCTCTAGAATGTACTTACAGGCGGGAGAGAGGAAGGCAGAAGTGGCATTTTCTGTAGGGAAAAAGGCTCTTCCATAACACTGTTTGCCTTCTTTAAGCTGGAACATGAATGCAGCTTTCTGTGTTGGGCCTCTTAAAAGAGAAGCAGCAAGTCTCTTTCAGCTGCCTGCTCAGTGAAAATGGGGCAAAACTTCTCTAAATAGAGTTCAATAACCTCATTTGAACACAYGCATCTACCTCCATATTCTAAATCAAATGCGGCCAGGCTGTCAACACTAATTGGACACAGCTAAAATGAGTTGTTGGAGCCATGCTAAAACAATTTGCAAGTTGATCCCTAACATAATTCTCTGGTGCTGTATACAGGGCGGGACTGAGCCTCATCACAAGCCTACCATGTTCTGACAYATGAAATTCTACCTTTTTTCCTATGTGAATGATATTTAAATAAGTCTGTCCTTCTCTAAAATAGAGCTCTTTCTTCCTGATTTTTTTTCTTTTTCTTCTTTTTAATCAGGATGCTGTGATACTTGTATTTTTTCATAAAGAAGAAATCTGTAATTTAGCGTAATGTGTGCTGAGTGGTGTGGAAAATCTTTAGATGCCATTGCATAATCTTGTGGTTATTTGTGCCTAGAATTGGGGGCTTATAAAAGTGCAAAACCCTTTTGCCCATGGAGACCATAGAGACTCACACAGACCAGATGATTTTCAGGTGCAGCACTGAGTGACAGTTGGCATCATTGACACTTAATCAGAGGTTCTTGATCGGTTATAAAATGACTTACTTTTAATTTGAGACTGAATAATTACTCTTTCTCCCCACTCCCCTCCCRTTTCTTTTAAGGTGTTCCTGAGATTAAAGCCTTCCCTTTGCTTTGGTAGAGCCTTAGCTGTGTGAGGCCGCAGCTTCAGGAGCAGGGAATACAGCAGCTGAGCTCTGCTCGCAGTCCGCGTGTCCCGCACGCGGGAGGCCTCTCGCAGCGCTGCCGCCACCACCACCACCACCAGCAGTTTTGCCACCCCGCGTGCAGCTTCGACACAGACCACAGCAAAGCGCACAGCTAGAGCCCCTCCTGAAGCAGAGGATTCCCAGTCACAAAACGGGCCTCAGTAGCCTTGATGCTAGGTTTTTTGGGGTTGTTTTTGTTTTTCRTGCCTACAGTAGTGGTATTAATTCTAGGTTTAGAGAGAATGTGGCTGTATTTTGTTCGGGCTTTGTGTGTGAGCCTGCGTTTTCTCTCGCTCTGTGCCCCAGGTCCCAGTCCTGCAGATGATCCCCTGTCACTGCTCCCAGCAAAGAGGATGGTATCGCGCTCTGAGATGAGCACAGACAGCTGCCTATCTCAGATATTTTAGTGCTCTAGCATTAAACTTGCTTCATCACAGAGGTATTGAGGACTGGATATAGCTGGCATACCACGACGCAGAGATCATGCGGAAACCAGCCTAGCCTCCATCACCTTAACGCTGCGCCTGTTATAGAAACTGCCCACTTCTCAAATCTGGGCCTGATTTTACATTGTGCTTTCTATCTTCTCACACAGTAGCCAGAATGGTGGATAAATGGGTAGACTGGCCGCTTGGGACAMTCCTCATGCCCAGAGGGTGCCCCCTTTCTGAGCTCCTGTCGCTTTGCTGCTTTTCTGCAAAGCCGCGTGCTTGGCTGTGTGCAGAGTGTGTTCCCTGTCACGCTGCCCAGCTCAGCGAAAACCCCTCTGATCTGACCTGCCCTCCCTGCCCTCTTCTAGCAAAGCCCCCCCAGATGCCTCTGCGTGGTGGGGACCTACGTGGAGACACATTTACCTCACAAACGCGTGAGAGCAAACCCAGGCTAACAGGATTTGCTGGGGAGGACATTCTTTGCAAACCAAGCGGCTCTTCCTGAAGCCACCTGGTGCCTCACAGCACTAAAGATGAAGCTAAAGCCAATACTGATACTAATACCGGGCTGGCCTTGCTTGTACCCAGCGTGGATCAGCAGAGGTCTGCTCGCCTGACCGTAGTGCGTGTGAATGAATAGCACTGAGGGCTGGCTGTGCTCGTGGAGCAATGTTGTTGGCTTGGTCAACCCTGCCTGGTGCTGGTGGCCCTACCCAGCTGTAGCTGGGCTGCCTTTGCACCTGTGATACGGAAACCAGCACTCACAGGTTAATGAAAGGTGATTTTTGCCTGTCTTGTATGAGGCTTCGCTGCTGTATTTTCAGCTTGCTTCAGCAGAATATCAGATGTAAACAGCTTTTTCTGGTGCTAACCAGGATGACTGGGGGTTCAACCCTKGGCATAGAGAGACACGTATTTTTCTGTGAAACGCACTGCCTAGTGATGAACACGTATTCAGTTTCTGAATGCCTCTGTACACTTTCAGTTAACCTTGGGATACCAAAACTTAAAACTGTTTTAACAGTAGAGATGCTAAAGCCTCTGGTAGCAAGGATTCATTGTGAGAAATCTTTGAACAATTGGGGTGCAAAACCCATGCTGTTTTCATGGGTGTGCCTCTGCTTATATCATTCATTCTAGAAAACTCCCATTTGAATTTATCTTTGTGAGGGGTGGAATATTTGGTTTTTTCCACCTATTGGAGTAGTATCCACAACTGTAACCGTTTTCCTATAAAGACAATGTTTGCAGGTCAAGATGCTTAATAACTGACAGCTTTTTTGATGTTTGTATCAGGAGAAGTATGTTGTAGCCCAAACTAATTAAATTATCTGTACTTCAGGTTAAAGTGATTGGAAATTAGTTCAAATCAAATTCATTCAGCTTCGATTTCTTTTCTTAATAGACTGACTAAACAAACCCAAAATGATCTGGTCAGAAGTTGTCAAGGATAAAGTACTAAATTCTAAGCAAACTTGCAGTTCGACTACAGTATTAGCTAATATCTTTGAATTGAAAGGGAACACAGGGGGGAGTATATATGCACATATGCATTTATATATATACACACACAAATATATATATATATATAAAATAAGGTAATTTTCTATCGGACCAATAAATGTGCTGGATGATGCAAAGTAAGGAATACACAGAATATTCTCCCATTCTCTTTTTAAAGTCAAATGGACAGAGAAGCTGGATGAAGGAATTACAAAGGAAGTGAAGAAGCCTCTTCTTTCTAAACCTCTACAAAACTGAGCCGCAGTGTATCAAGGAGCTTTTTATCAGCTTCTGAGGCTAGGAGTGAGGCTTAGCAATAGGCTACATATCATGTTAGCTTTTTTTAATGTTACCTAGGAATCCCATTGCTTTTTAGATTTGGCCAGTCAGCATGCTCTCCTGCACAAAAGGCTTCTGGAAGCAACTAACTTCAAAAATGTGTTCAGTGGTTTTGTAGCTCTTTCCTTTTCTGAAATTATTTTAAGTGAATTTCTTCAGAGTAGATGCTATCAAGAAGGCACTTAAACATAATCTGCTGATCCAAAAATTGTAAAATGAAGCTTTGTCCAAAGAAAATTCACCTCAAGTAGGAGAATAATTGGAGAAGCTATGCAAGTAGATGATATTTTTTTCGTACTGTAAGATTTATACACAAATTTTCTTTCCTTTTTATAACATAAATAATGTAAGAGCAGGATAGGAACTCAAACTGTAAGATCCCTTTCTAATAACATACTGTTACCTTGTTGACTAAGGGMAGCCCTTAATTCATGTGTTGTTACTGATGGTTCCCTTTGGCAGCAAAAAAGATCAGCAAAAGAAAGCCGAGGCAGCTCTGTGCCCTCTCAAATTGCAACGCATCATTTTTAATAGTATGTAAAATTTTATAACTTCTTGTGTCAGTGGTGTTTAGTGAATTTAATCTCKTTTTGTGCATGGAAGGGACAGACTTTTTGAAAATGCAGGCTCTCTCATCATCAGATTAGTTTGTTACCGAGAAGAATCTTGATGACTTGACTGCTCATGCACCTCTTTTGCTAACTTCTTAGCAACAGAAGAAATGTTAGGACTTCACTGGCAAAATTGTGCCCAAGCCAGTCAGACTTAGGAGAAACTTGCAAACTGTAATCCTAACACAGGTCAGCAAAACGGGAGGTTTTTGTTTTATTTTTTTTTAGCTGTTGCTGTAAATGTTTGCAATGTGGGAACTATACTGCTACGTGATTATAGCAGGCAAACATCCRTAATGTGTGCCAACCTGTCCAACCTTTTTGTTTAACTAGTATAAACATACCCCATCTCAGACTGTCTTCACCAGACCTTGTTGTTGCCTAGGAGAGATTGTACTGACACTAGTCTTTTTGGTTCGTACACCTGAAAGATAGTTTCTGTTGTTTCTGTTTCTGTTGACTGTAGATTATTGTAGGCGCATTTGTATGTTAAGAATTTTCCCTTTCTGCTTTCCTTTCTCTGTCTGCATTTGTGTGCTAGTGTTTGATCTGTGGAGCTTCAACAGACACTCCTCTAGTTTTCCTCCTTTAATTTCAGTGCTATTACAATGGCTTTCCAGGGCAAAGCAAAGTAGAAGTTCTGAATTTGTGCAAGTAAAGCCAAACTCCAGCACTCTGCTTTTTCCTAAAAAACATGTCAATTGCTTGAGATGCTTTCGTTCATAAAGAGGTTGCAATCCTCATATTTGGATATCAATTGAAATAAAAAAGAACAGTGCATCAGTACTTCAGAGACCAGGAGCAAATATTTTAATAAATACTATAATTAATGGTTGATTGTCYATTCAAATAGAAGAAACCTTGCAGTTTTAAAGCAAGCTGCTTACTAGAGGCACCCAAGATCCTGTTCTTCCTTAGAAATGTGCCACCGCTCCAGGCACCTGGCAGCACATTTGGAGGAGTGCTCTGACTTTCAGATGTGTTTCACAAAGGAACAGACACCAAATGGTGTTAAAATGGCCTTTGGTGGCAATAAAGAGAGAGAAGAGGAAAACTGAGGAGAACTGTGATGAATACAAAAGTATAAAGTTGGAATTAGGATTGTCAAATCTTAAACTGAGAGCAAAAGTTTATTCTGGATGTGGCGGACTGYGGAGTCCAATGTCATTTGGTAATTTTATTGCTAGAATTAGCAAGAGCATTTTTGAAGAATGTTGTTTCAGAAGGTTGTCTCCCTTTGCCTTTGGGCATGCCAAAGAGCACTGCACTGAGTCACGTGAACGTGCAGAGAGGCATCTTTCAGAAGTCTGAGGATACTTAAAATACATTGGTAATTCGGGAAGCTAATGCAACAGTCTCCTGTCTTATACCTCAGATGTTCAGTCAGTATCTTCAACACCAACAGTTTACTGCTTGTCTGTGATCTGATTCCAATGCACAAACTCTGCATCAAAGACAGAAAGGGCATTAGTAGTGTATATATGTATAGTATAAATGTGTCCAAACAAGTCTGTAGTCATTAATTTGGAAAGCACTTATTTTTGTCCTCCTGAGAACAYGCTGCAAAGCAAAGGCCAAAACATCTCATCATCTTCTAAGCTCTTTTTCTGATGCACTGATGCCTTAGGAAGATGGTTGCCTTCTTTTTGGCAGATTTCGTAGAGTAACTAAGGTTGGATGGCATCTCCAGTATGTCAGTCTTGCCTTGGGGGTGTGGGAGGGTCTAAAACTGGATGCAGTGTAACAGGCATAGCTAAACAAGGGCCACAAAACAGACTTTCCTCATTTTATGGTGCTTTGCAGATGCACATTTTTTACAAATTAAGGGTTTATGGCCACCCTGTATTGAATAAGTCCATTGGTCGGTCCCATTTTTCCGACAGCATCTGCTCACTTGATGTCTGTGTTGCATTTTGGTAATTCTCACAGTGTTTCAAACTTTTTCATTATTATTGTATCCAATACAGTGATCTGTGATCAGTGATCTTTGTTACTGGTAAAATTGTTTTGGGRTGCCACAAACCATGCCTTAAAAGACAGCAAAACTTGATCAGTAAATGTGTTCTCATTCCACCAACCCACCATTCCCCCATCTCACTCCCTTTCTTCAGGCCTCCCTATTCCCTGAGACACAACAATATTGAAATTACTCTAATTAATAGCCCTACACTGGCTCTTATTAATAGCCCTACAATGGCCTCTTAGTGTTCAAGTGCAAGGAAGAGTTGCACGTCTCCTCCCCTTAAATCAAAAGCTAGAAGTGATGAAGCTGTGGGAGGAGGACATGTCGAAAGCMGAGACGGGCCAAAGTCCAGGCCTCTTGTGCCAAACAGCCACGTTTTGAATGCAAGAAAAATTCTTGAAGGAAATGAAAAGGCTGCTCCAAGGAACACATGAATGAGAAAGAGAAGCAGCCTTTTTAGTGATATGGAGAAAGTTTTAATGGTCTGAGAAGATCAAACCACAACATTTCCCTTAAGCCAAAGACTAACCGAGAGCAAGACTCTAACTCTCTTCAATTCTATGAAGGCTGAGGGAGGTGAGAAAGTTGCAGAAGAAAAGTTTGAAGCTAGCAGAAGTTGGTTAATGAGGCTTAAGGAAAGAAGCCATCTCTATAGCAAAAAAAATTGCAAGGTGAAGCAGCAAGTGTGGATGTAGAAGCTACCAGAAGATCTAGCTAAGATGATTGGTGAAAGTAGCTACACTCAACAGGAGATTTTCAGTGTAGACCAAACTGCCTTCTGCTGGAAGAAGATGCCCTCTTGGACTTCCRTAGCTAGAGAGAAGTCAATGTCTGGCTTCAAAGGGCAGCAGACTCCCATGTTAAGGGCTTAAAGCAGCTGGAGACTTCAAGTTGAAACCAATGTGTATTTACCGTTCTAAAAATCCTGGTGTCCTCAGGAGTTAGAGAGCACAGGCAGAGTAGGGTTAGCATAAATGGGACAACAAAGCCAGCCCAAGCCCCTGCAGCCACCACCTGGAGCAGGGAGCAGCCAGCAGTATCCAGGCAAGACTCAGCAAAAATATTCTGACCCACTGAAGTCTCAGAGGATGGTTAGCACTTTTAGTAATTTTTTTAAATTAAGGTATGTATGTTGGGGTATGTTGYTGGGGTTAAGTGCCTTGTTTTATTGCAGTATTTGCTTTGTTGCAGTGGTGTGGAACCAAACGCGCAGTATCCCCGGGATCCCCCTGTAACCACTTGCCTTCAGGTCCTGCCGGCACTTCTGTCTGTGCCGCTCTCTCCTGTCGCAGCCCCGGGGCACAGCGCTGGCCCAGCGGAGCTTGCTGCCCACCCAGACCCCCCGCCTACCGCAAAGTTCTGTATAGAATGAAACTATTTCAGAAATAAAAGTGTCTATGAGATGCATACACATTGGGGCAGAGAGAAGAAGGCTAAAGTGGCTTTTGGAAAACTCCTTCAAGCACAATCATATGTACTAAAAGTTTACATCCTTTAGTGTAAGCTGCATCAACAGAAAAACAATCTTATTGTAAGGGAAAAAAATATATAGTGTGCTTGAAGATAAACAAATTAAGTATATTTCACTTTTGCAGAAGAGTGGTAAATGTCTACAGATTCTGTAGACAGTAGTTTGTCTTACTAACCAATTAATCCAATTTCCCTGGGCATACTGAAGTATATATGAGAAAAAAATATTTCCAGAGCTTTCATGAATGATTGCCTGTTCCCATTCACTTGTTCTCTCTGTCACAGATACTCTTGTGTTGTTCAAGGCAAAACTTTTCGGTGCTTGCACTTGAGACCGTTTTAATGCTGTCCTTAAATTGTAGCTTGAGGGCCTAGAGTGGTCTTGCTTTTATTAATAGAGACTTCTAGATGACAAAGTTGAAGAATACATCCCTGACTAGCATTTTTATGAGGTAGTTCAGACACCCCATTTATGTAAAAATATTTTGTATGACTTCAATGTGATTCCTTTACTTTTGCAGTCATGTGTGGCTGTTTTTTAAACTCTCTACTGTATCACAAGGTAAATACTGGAGACTTCTGAATGCAGGATAGCATTGTTGTGACTGCTATGAACGTACATTGAAAACGTTTTTTGATACTTGACTTTTACAGTAGAAGAACAATTGATGAGCAGAAAATAAGTAGCCTATTAACTTGAAAGGGAGAGAGATGTGAATTTAAGACTACTCAGATTTTTTAAAAAAATCAAATTCTATAGGGGAAAAAAGAACATTTGTCTTAAGGTAAGTACAAAGAAACATTATTTCACATCAGAATATGCTCTCTGGTAAAGCTGCAAGTTCTTTACTGGACTGATGGGATAGTTCAGAGAGCGTTTTCAGGGAGGGTAGATACTTCCTATCTTTTTCTGTCTAATGTAWATGATCTGGTGGCCTTTTCTAGATCTCTTCCAGTCTTATTTTTGTGATCTTTTCTTCTGTAATGGTGGTGATGAGAGTTAGTTCTTACTTTGGCCTCTGACTTTGTAATAGGAAGGTGTAGAGAAGATGGAACTAGGTTCTTGTTAAAGGTGGCTGGTGATGGGACAGGAGRCAACGGACATTGATTGCAACATGGGTTATATCCCAGTATTTAGGAAAAAACTTCTTCATCATGAGGCTGATCAAATTTTAGATTAGATATTTCCAGAGTGGCCAGAGAGATGCTCAGAACTCGCCTGGAGCAGGCTCTGAGCAACCTGATCTAATGGGACCTCCTTCAAGCAGGGAGCCAGAGGTCCCTGAGACCTTTTGAGAGGTACCTTCTCAAATGCCCTGTAAGGTCTCTTTACATTTGTTTTTTCGTTTTGCTTTGTTCTAAATGGGCTGGGTAAATGAAATGAAATAGAGAGAAAGCAGGATTAATAGTCTGCTAATAACAATATAAACACTAGACATTGAAATTCATTTCCATTTCCTTCAACTTGCCAAGTACTAGCCACGTTAAATAGTCAGATCCTATAATTTTTGTTTGGGAAGCCAGTATTGAACAATATGGAATTTGTGATCGGAGGTACATAGATGTAAAGTCATTTCTCTGACCTGTTGTCATTTCACAATTTTAGTAATATGCCTTTTAATTAATTTAAATGTAATGACTCAAGGTGAGAGCTGATTTTTTCTTCTCTAAAGTAATCTCAAATGAAAGAAATCTCATACAAGCTTTATTTAAAAAATAGATAGCATTCCTGAAGTTTGCAGAATTTTTTGTTTATTTATTTAGATTAATTTGAAGTACATATAGGTGCATTGGCAGACTTGGTATTTTGACCTTAAGGAAGCATTTATCAAAAACAGGATGGTACAAAGGTTTTCAGTGTATACTGATGGTTTAAATAGAGGGAAAATACACACATACGTATTACAATAATTGTTTTTGTTGTTTGACTTCTGATTCACTACCTGTTCAGCTGAACCGTTAGTTATTGTGATGGAGCTTGGTACAATCTGGGTTTGAAGTGTTGAAGATAAAGAGGTATTGGAGCACAGGAAGCATTGCTTGATTTTTAGAAAGAAGTCAGGAATTTGAAAAGAGAAAGATGCTTTAGTGCCAAAGAAAGAAAATGTGTTCCTTAAGCACTGAAAAGCACTTGGGACCACTTCTTCAAAGGTTATTCAGAAGAAATGAAACTCAGTTACATCTACATGACCTCTGAAGTTGCATGTTCTGAGAGTCGTCTTAATCTACTTCTGATGATTTATCCGTCCATCTTTCTRGAATATAATGATTTGTTTCAAAATGGCTTTAATTCAGCCACGGTCTCCCAGTGCTTTGAGAGACATTCCCTCTGTGCTAAAGATTGTCATACTATGGCATCTCAAAAAAGACTTCCTAAGAAACTCAYCTTTTTTGTCTTTTCCTGAAGACGTGGATAATGTTTCGAATCTTAAATAACTGTTTTAAAACATTTAGTTAAGAATATACATAAGATTGTTCATTTCATTGAGAAATGCAAAATTAAGTTTAAAAAAATAAATAAAAGATTAACTTTTAAATCTACCAGTTGAGGTGCCGTAATTGGAAAGACTTTTCCTGATGTTGAACGGAGKGCAAATTCTGCTGCCCAGTAAGAACTGGTCTCATGCTGCAGCCTTTTCTTACTGAGGGGCTTGTACCTACAAAGTTTGGAAGAACTTAATATCTTTAAGCTTGGTTGAAGTGAGGCGATGGGCTTGGAATTATTGGGAACTGGCACAATGTGCAGAAATCCAGGCCCAAAATGCACTGAAAATATTTTTTCTATTTAAAGTCTTGCAGCTAGTCATGGGAACATTGCACTGTACATCAAAGTAATGGAGTCACTGAGGGTTCAATTAATGTTTTTCAGTCCTTACAATTTTAACTGACCTTGGAGAAGGAGGGAAGGGGCTGTACTCAACTCTGTCTCACCCGACATACATTTTGTGTAGCAATATTTAACTGTTATTAACTGGATAAAGGAGCAAYGGGCAAACAACCAAAGGGATGTTACAAAACCAAGCCTTACACTGCAGGCGAGAGGGAGGGCGACGCTTTAGTAAATGGAAAGACCAGGGCCAAGGTGGCGGCGCCGCCCGCCGCGGCCTCGTGTGGGGCCGGCGCCGCCCGCCGCGGCCTCGTGTGGGGCCGTGTGGGGCCGGCGGTTCCCCAGGGAGGCTGGGGCGCTCGCCCCGCATCGCTGCTGTGGTGGCTGCCTGCAGGCCAGAGCTCCTCGTGGCAAGGAAGGGCCCGCCACAGAAGAGGCGCGTGGTGGCCTTTAGGTGCAGGTAGGTCGGCCTGTTGCTCACTGAGCAATTAATTCATGCTCTTGGAGACCTACTGGGATTTTCAGTGCTTGTATTCTCAGCAGTCAACACTGAAGAATCGYTGCATTTATAAGCCAGAAATTTCCGTTTCTGTTCCATCATCGTTGTTTCAGRAATGTTGCAGTGAGAGAAATGCCTTGCTGCCTTTAGTAGCCCCAAACTATCCTTCCTCTCCCTTACGGTCATAGGATCATGTGCAGTCAGGGCAGGGCTGAAATATTGTCTCTTTTGCAGCAATCCCCAACAAGAATATCATAGAATCATAGAATGYCGAAGGTTGGAAGGGACCYCAGAGGTCATCGAGTCCAACCCCCCTGCWCACGCAGGGTCACCTAGAGCACGTGGCACAGGGCTGCATCCAAGCGGGTTTTAAAGATCTCCAAAGAAGATCATCATGTTGGGACAGGCAGACAGCCATTTGGGCCAAATGTATTGTAGTCATTTGGATTATGTTCTAAGACTTCACYGTTTAGAGGAAAAATTGCAATCTAGGTTTATGAGATTCTTGCTGTTTAGTGTTCTTGTGCCAGAGGCTTGCTTTTGAAAACAGAGTAAAGGGAGAGCAAGATGAAAGGTATGGGCTTCGTAATCGGATAGAGCTGCAGCTCCCTGGCTGTGCTGCTGTCACTGTCTAAGAAGGGCTTTTGGAGATGCTCTTGTATTATCTCCCTTGAAACATGTTCTCTTTGGAAATCTTGAATTAAAAAGCCACTGTGAATGTTACCATTAGCAGCTTGCAGTCAATGAGAAATCATTTTGTATCCCTGAAATTGTTAGTTAGGAATGGGCTTTTTCCCCCCCCCCCCCTCTTTCCCGGAGTTACAGTGTTTCTACTTTGAATGAGTAAAGCAGTGCCATTACACTAATAGTGTTAGTGTTTAAGAGGGGCTCCCTGAACTTCTTACATCAGCACCCTAGGCGTCCTAATCACTAAGGAAAATGCTAATGATTCTTTTAGCAATTTGAAGTATTCRTAACAAAAAAATTGCAAAAGTTCCTATGCAAATCTACATGTWGCCTGCAAGTCTAGAAATTAAAGGATATTAAGAACTTTTTTTGATTAAAAATCTTACTCTGTTACAAGCAAGTATATGGAATCATTGCTAGTTTTGAGCACAGTCTTTTAATACATTACCAGTATGTAACCTCCAAGTGACATTTCATTTCATTGGTAATCTCAGTATTAGAAGCAGGGCTAAAGCGAACAGGACGACTTGCATGTTTGTGGTTATCTTCCCTTTTCATCTGCAGCAGGTAAGTGGGCAAGTTAAGGTGAGCTGCCAGGTGTGTTGTTTTGTGTTTGTGCCCGTTAGTGTCTAACGGGACCGTGCTGCACCGCCCGGGGTGGCAGCGGGAGCGAGCGCAGCCGCTGTCGCCGGTGCTGATCCCACAGCACTGGCCCCGTCCAGACCCTGGTGACTGCCCGTGAGAGCTCCCGGACGAGGTTTAGGCAATATTTTCAAGTTGCTGCTTCTCAATTTTTGAGCACAGCAGCTGTTCTCAGTGCAGAGCCAGGGCTCAGAGCTCTTTCTCTTCATGTAATTGCTTTTTGTCCTAGAACTGGTAGCTCTGCACTGGAGCCAACCTACCAATTTTTCGGTATGCAGCTCAGGAACATTATTTAAATGAAGGGAGCTCAGAATGGGAATTGACAGGAGACATATGTTACAGATTTGCTTTTGTGCTCCCTGTAAGGACACAGCTTAGACAACTTACCTAACTCAGAAATCTGTTCAGTGCTTACACTGGAAAATGTATCAGCAGTTCTACTCATAGAAGAAAAAAGGCAATGCCTCCCACTAAAAATACATTACAAGATGTAAAGGAAAGCAGTATGTAATTTTTTTATATAATTTAATGAATATGAGTCTCAGATTAAAAGTGATACCCACTTACTGTTTGGTTCCTTTGCAGTAGGTGGATGGGCTATTTGTTTGGTTTAGTACTGTAATATTCCAAAAGCACAGTAAAAAGATGAAATGAGCTTCTTCATTAGTAATTAAAGAACTCTTGAATTTTTGCTGGAACACAGAACACCTGAATTTCAGCATATGAAAGTAACCTGCTGGCTGATGGAAAGAAAATTTTAAAAAGGGAGAGGAGGAGTTATGTTTGCATATAATATATAAGCAAAGAAGGAAAATAGTTAAATAGAGTAAGTGGTATTAATTTCAAAGAAAAAAGTAAAATTAAATACATCTGGAGCAGAAGACAAACACAGACCTACTTCGCTTTAGTTCCATTCTTTTGAAAGCAATGGGTAGTTCTGAGTACTTGCATGAAATCCCAAGGATTTTTTTTTTTTGTGTGAATAACCACTGTTGTGTTTTGTGATAAACATAGTTAATATATTTTTGGTCTTTCTGTGAGTTTTCTTTGGTTTTGGAATTTCAGGAGGACTCTGCCTTTAACTGTAGCTGTATTTTCTTTCTGCCTGTGCTGGTAGCCCTTTGCTTTCCTTCTGCTTGGCCTCACAAGAAGTTAAAAATGGGCATAATGCTGCACTCAGCCACTTTTATCAAGGACACAATGTAACAGCAATTGGTTGCTTTTTAAAATATATATAAATTATTGTATTTTAGAGACCAGCTCAACATTAAAATTGCATCCCTAGCAGAAAATCTGCTCTGATATATAAAGGCTTATAACCAAAACCTCATCTCTTTTTATTAAGCTTTGCATATGGGTAAAACTTGATTTATGCTGCTCAATGTAAAACTAATCAACATCATAAAAGGTTTGATCGAAAGGGTTGGAAATGGAAGATGAGTATCTGCAAAAGTTAACTGACCCTGTGTTGCCGCTCTCCTGCCTCCCGCGGCTGGTGCAGCTGCTTTATCAGGCCTGTCGCGGCTTATCGCGCTTGTGCTTTTTTATTTCTCTTCCTGGGCTTAAACTATCAATTTGTCAGGTGCACGTACATAATTCAGTCTGCTCCGCTCCAGATAAACCTTTCCTTCCTTTACCCAAATGTCTAATACGTGATTTTAGGAGCCTAAGAAAGCAAAAGACAGGCGTTTGGATGCCTGATGGTAAGGATTTGTCAAACAAATGTTTGCTGTGTCAGTGTGGGCCACTGGGCAGGAAATTGTCTTCAACTTTTCAGAACAGTGGAACTTCACAAAAGGGGTTCTCATAGAGTCACAGAATCCCTAAGGTTGGAAGGGACCTCCAGAGATCATCTAGTCCAACCACCTGCTCCAGCAGGGACACCCAGAGCACAGGGCGGCATCCAGGCGGGTTTGGAAGATCTCCAGAGAGGGAGACTCCACAGCCTCCCTGGGCAGCCTGTGCCAGGGCTCTGGCACCCTCACAGTGAAGAAGTTCCTCCTCACCTGGAGATAGAACTGCCTGGGTTTCCACTTACACCCTGCCCCTTGTCCTGTCACTGGCCACCACCAAGAAGAGCTTGGCCCCTTCCTCCCTGCATTCTCCCCTCAGGTATTTGCACACGTTGATCAGATCCCCTCTCAACCTTCTCTCTTTGCCTTCTTTATATTGTCAGTGGAATATCCCCTGTGCTAMGGGAAGATTTATGGTGGGTTTGCATATTTGGAGGCAGTGAAGGTGAATTTTCATTATATATCCTCCAGAACGCTAAAAACTCCAGAGAGAGGAAGCCGCTGTCAGATCTCTCTGATTTCATTTGTGATTTGATACCACCATTTACTGATAACGTTACAGACCCAAAGGTGCTCTTCTGTGTGACACTATTCATTATCTCCCATCTCCTCCAGTCTTTTTTAAATTTTCTCATTTTTACTGTTGCATTGGACTTCCAGGGGCAGGTCCTGCTGATTCCTTTGCATGTCCTGTAAAACATTCCTGAAAATTGCTCATGAGCTCAGGCTACATTCCTGCCATGTGGTGACAGAGCAAGTGGAAACTACTGACAAAGAGTAAATGCTGGGACAAAGCAGAAGAGTATGTTGGGGGGAAAAAAGTGTTACAAGATCAAAGAGTTGTGGGAGCTTATAAAAGCTGTGCGTGTGTCCTTGGGGAGACCTCCTGCGTTTGCCAGAGGGCAGTGCCCAACACTTGTGCAGGAGAGAGGGCGGCCTGCGCGGACGCGCGTCTCCTGCCCCACGCTGCGAAGCCCTGCTGCCCTAGCAGGGACACGCAGGGGAGCCAAGTGCTCGTGCTGCCAGAGCGAGGACGTCCGCGGCGCTCGCTGCAACCCAGGCAGTTCCACCTCCAGGTGAGGAGGAACTTCTTTATTGTGAGGGTGMCAGAGCCCTGGCACAGGCTGCCCAGGGAGGCTGTGGAGTCTCCYTCTCTGGAGATCTTCCAAACCCRCCTGGATGCCGCCCTGTGCCCCGTGCTCTGGGTGTCCCTGCTGGAGCAGGGGGTAGGACTGGATGATCTCTAGAGGCCCCTTCCAACCTCAGCCATCCTGTGATTCTATCGCCTTCTCTTCCTGTATGTTGACTTGGTAATTTTTGAAATATATGTGGATTTATCTGCAGCCTTAGGCAATGCAATTGCCTGTCCTACAATTTTAGAAGCAATTGGCAAGCCCAAAAGAATAGCTTTTTATCTTTTTTTAATATTAAAATCAAATGTGTGGGAGACATCACTCCTCAAATACCTTTTGGTAAAGTAGAGAATGTCAGGCTAAAACAACGTTAAACTTTGAACCATTTTGGTCCTAGGAACCAGCTTTGAGCAAACAGGGATTTCAGGATATGGGCAATATACTTAAGCCTATTTGGAAAAGATGTGGTGTCCACTCCATGACTGATCTTTCCTCCACACCCCCAGCCTGTTTCATTTCAAGGAATCGCAGCCTTGGAGATTCCTTATCTCAAAGGATGAGGTTGAACTTTGTTCACAACTGCAGAAAGTGAAAACTGCTGCAAGGTGTAGAGGACCTCTTAGCATGATAAGGTTGCAAGATCTTCCTAAGACACATTCAGTGCCATCTCAAATGCTTGCTTGGGGACATGGGCTTTAGGCTGAAATGTGGTTTTTTCCTTCCTGCCTGTGCTTACTATTAATACTAGTTCAGTTTTGTTTCCATTGCAACTGTGAATAGTAATTCTTTTCCTCTTAAGTGAAGTAATGAGTTTGAGAAAGATATAAACAGACTTTTGGGAAAAATGGGGTGGGGGAAGTATATATTTCACATACAATATTGGGGTGCCAGCTATTGTCAGGTTTTTGTGGTGGTGTTTTTTGTTTTTCACTTTACAACTTGTAATTAAAGGAATAAGAGGCTGAAAATCTCATTGCCGTTTGGTTTTATGATTTTTGTGTATGTGAATACATGTTATACTTTTCCTAAATAAGAAATAAGAAAGCTTTGCTGAAATTTCAGAGCAGGAAGGAGGGCGGCTATAGTCAGGTATCTAAAAGATTTATTAAACTCTCACACTCTTGCTAAGCAGAATGATTTGTTGTTTTGAGGGGTGATTTTTTTTTTCTTTTTCAATGTGAATCATTCTTTCTGTGTTACGAAAATCTTGAAGTATTATAAAGGTAGCTACTTTAAGCAATAAATATACCTGGGCTGTGTCTTTTTGAGTATAAGGTTTGGTATTAGTTGGCATTCTATTCTAAAACTTTATTACAAGTGTTTCATTTCTATTAATGACTTGAAACCTAATTTTATAAGAGAGGTTGTAGTTTGTGCATTGGTCTTGGTCTGAAACAGATAAAGGTTTCCTCTGCTTATTAAAATGTTATTTAAAGATAGCAACACATGTCTCTGTAGGTTTTGCTTAAATATTAATATGCATTTTTAATTTTTTTCGAATGAAAGGATTTAAGTCTCAAGAAAGAGGTTTGTTTTCTAGAATGCTGTAAGCAGATGAAGCCGGAGAGGTGGCAGTCTTGATCCTTTCAGCACAACCTGCAATTTAGTCAGTAACTAGACAAGGCTATATTTTGAGTGCTATCCTAATTGAAGTCATTTGGAAAGAGGTTTCTGAGAACCGTCTGTATTAACTAAGATGACTTTTGTGTGTGATCATTTTCCAGTTTTGCCTTATTTATGCACRAGTATTTGGCTTATATGTGCTCCTTAAATGGCCTTCCCCAGGAATGGGGTATGTCTGCACGGAGCTAACTTAGTCATTCTAACTTTATATGACATTCCAGACTTCAAGAGACTGAAGTCATCTTTGTGCAGGGTGAAAGGAAGAGACGTGGCAATAGCTGGGCTGCTRACCTGTCAAAGCTGATCACACCAAGTAGGTCTTTGAAAGACCATAAAAGTTCAGCTTGAGGAAGAAATATGTAGTGTTGAATGTCTGTCACCTCCACTCTGTCCTTTGAAAACCTTAACATCTTTTGTAATGATAGCATATAACTTTAAACATAAAGTTGTTGGACTTGCTTGCTGGAAGACTGTTGCTATAGGATTGGCTGTAGCTCTTTGCTATTTGATTTTGAAATGCTAGGCGTGTTAGCTGCAATGAGTATTTTTTTAATAAACTAAAAGGCATACAGATATTGTGCTCTTCCTATCCCATACTGGAAACTGAACTATTTAAACTCTGTAGGTTTTGTTTCTTGTGCACATGGAAAAGCTTGTCCTGCCTACTTCCCACACTTTTTACCCAATTCACTCATCTCTGCCTGATCTTTTCAGTCTCTTTGACCATGGAATGCTTTTTCATGATTCTTGYTTTCCATATGTGTGGCAACACCTGGTGCTGGGAAGAGCATTCTGGACTAGAGGAGATGTGCTTTAACCTGACATAGTGATTGTTATGTCATTGATTCCTGCCTGAAATTATTTGACATCTGTGTTTAGATGCTTCAAACTGGTGTGTGCTTCCTTTTAATTATGATATCTTTACAATGGACAAGTTGAGTATTGAACCAGGAACCGTTCATGTAATTAAAAGGGTCCAAGACAAGGGGCCATGACAAGGATTGATGGAAAACCAACTTAAATCATAGGTCCAGGAAGCTAGCAAGGTGCATTTCATCTTGTGCAGAAGTCATTCCACCCAAGCATAGGAGAGCATGTATTTTCAAATCCAAGTTTTAAAACTTGAGCTCAAGAACTCTGAAACTAACAAATCCTCACAAACTATTTTCGCAAATGACCTCACTTCCCTTTATGTTGACAGTTTTCTAAGTTGTTGTTTTAGGATTATTTGAGTTCCTGTGTTTGGGTTTTTTTCCCTTCATTTCCTTCTGCATCATTTCTTACTGCACCAGTGCAGATTGGCAGAGGCTCCATGAAAGGTGATAAAAGACAGAGAAGGAAGGTGATTTACTCTAACAGGAGTAGGTGAGCAGGGCTTGTGGAAAGGCAGTCATTCCCCCAAATCCGTGTGTTCAGCAGAGAATTGAAGACAAATTCTCCAGCTTCCCTCCTTCTGAAGTCARCAGGAGTGTGAGGGGACTCAGCCATCTGTTTGGCAAAGTCGCCTGTGGAGTCTGTTTGTCATCTCGGGTCATGCGTCTTCCCTGTCTCCATAGGGCACCAGACAAGAAATGGAAATTGATAGTTTCCATGTCTGCTGCCTTCCTGCTCCTGAGCTGTTCCTTCAGTTCCTTTTCGCAGCRGCGTTTGGTTCAGTCCCGTGGCTGCAGGAGAGCCCTGGCAAAGGCCAGTCCTCCTGGGCGCAGGCCGAGCGGCCTCAGCTCTGCTGCCCTGGTGTCAAGGCAAGCATACAGAGGAGACGGAGACCTGCTGCTCAGGACCAGCTGCCCCCAGACTAGGGGAGCCTTCTTGTTTCAGGGCTGTCTCTTTTTTTTTTACCTTTGGGGTTGTTATTTGCAACAAGTGTAAAATCTTTTGGTCCTTGTTCATAGAGGCTTTTCTTGCTGAAGCAGATGTGGTGTTTGCAGGAACAGAGGGCTGTTTCTCARCTTTGGAGTTTTGTCGTTTGTCTGGGATACACACTGTGGCAACRAAATCCCCTGATCCTGGCAGCAAGGGCTGAGTTTTGGTGAGAGTGGCAACTCTGTGAGGAACTCGAAATGATCCTCCTTTCTTTTGAATTTGTCACAGCCTTGACCATGTGGACAAGGGGAGGATACAGATTTTTAAATTTTTTTCCTTCTTTTGGAAACTTTTCTAGTTATTGTGTTGACTCTGTATTGAGTTGTTAGTCATGATAGCCTGAGATGTAGGAAAAGGATGTTGTGAGTACTGAGAATTGCAATGGCAGAGGAGCCTGCCCTTGCTGTCAAGATTTGCTACTTTTAGGAAGAATCTCTAAATATCAGCAAAGAATCAATTTTTAGCATTCTTTACTTGTCCTTTGCCAGTCACAAAAGTCAAGACTATGGCATCAGCTGTATTTTCTCATTGCTTTCAGTAGTAGTTTCAGCAGCTTCAGTCTTCATAGAGCAAATTAGCATGTTTCTAGAGGAATAAGAAGTCAAGTAGCAACTTCTCAGAAGCAAAGGACAAAGAGTACCTTAATGATCTGTGTAAATGTTTTGATATATTTGCCTTACTAATTAGTACATTAGCAGGCAGAATCTGGTTAGAGCAGTGTGCTTTTTGTTCAGTTCACTTCATACACTGTTATTTAGGAATACACCTCTTCAAATGTGTATCTTTATCCAGAAATACCTGGATACATGGAATTTTCACTGAAAAGGTCAAAGGAGTTTGAATTTTTTTGTTTAAATAGCTGTTTAAGAGCAATCTGATAACTATGGAATACTGGTGTATGTCAATATAACAGCCTGTTACAGGGCTTACTGACTCTTCAATATTTGGCAGGTTGATGACATCCTAGGGGAAGGCAGTGATGAAAGCGACAGTGAAAAAAAGAAGTCAGAAAAAGCTAGTGAAAAACCTCAAGTTACTGCAGCAGAGACTCTAGGCGTGAAGACAGAGCAGAGACCTGGCTCATCGTCRTCATCATCATCGTCGTCGTCATCGTCATCAAGCAAAAGAAGCTTAAAAGGCAGTGTGCCCAGGTATGAGTTTTTCAAATGGAAAAAGAAGTGTTCRTAATGTTTCATTGTGTTCCTGCAGTATTCCCCATGCTTCTTGGCAATGTAATCTTTATGTTGTTGTTGCTGCAGTATGTAGGAAGTGTTTGTCTTACCAGCTGAAACTCTTAATGCTTACCTCTGCAAAAATGTTTTGGGATTGGTTTAAGGAAATGGTCATAATAAATACCTGTTGAGAGCTAGGAGCTCGCATGATCTTTGAAGAAAAGAATGGATCACTGGAGAGTGTTTCTTTTGAAGTAGTCTTAATTCTAGTTCAGATTCAGGAYCATGCCCTCTGCAGTGTTATCAAAACTGAGATAAAACATGATTTGGAGGAGCTGGGCTTTTTTAATCCTGAATGCTCAGGAAATTTCCATGTGGGAAATTTCTAAACATTTTGGCAATTCTGTGCTTCAGTCTCTTAGAAACCAATATAGGCATATCTTCTTCTGGAGGAACTTTCTTCTGGAAAATCAGGTTTAATACTCACCCATTGATTATTGAATAATTGTTAACAACCAGTTTTCTCATGAACTAGACCTTGATTTAAAAAGAAAATAATGTGAATTTTGATTGTGTTCAGGAATGGTTGTCAATCTGAAGCCCCTTAACAGTTTTTAAACCTAAGTAGAGGCAAAACTCTAAACTGGAAGGAGTAGTATAAAATCAGAATTGCTGAAATCATCATCCTGCCCCACCAAAAGCTCTAACTGCGAACATGACTCAGTGTGCACCTTATTTGCTCTATACTCTCTTAAGTGGATTCAGTTTTCAGCTGTAAGAATTTAATCTGTATAATTTAAACATGTTATTACAAACTCATGATTTTCCTGGATGGAGGAGAACGTACGTAGTAGCACTTTAGGGGCTTTCCAACATTATTTAGCCGCTGCAGGCTGCTCACGTGATGAGTTGGAGGCCTCTGTCTTCAGCATGAAGCAAGTAGCACAGTTTGAGGAGAGAAAGCTATAGAATTAAGCAGAATAAGAGCCAAATACAAACATGTCAGTAGCCTTACAGTGCACAAAGAGAACATGAGACAGTCATGATGCAATTTGAGGCTTTGATATTCATGAGGAGGTTTCAGCTGGGATGGCAGGGTTGCTGTGCATCAAAGGTTTGGAGAAAGGGCTATTTGGGAAGCTTGCTCAGGCCTTTTAATTTATCACAARTGTGTAATTCTAATCTTTGAGCGTATTAGAAAAATGGCAGACTGGTAGGTGTGGTAATTCAATCAGCCCCAAATACTCAGAGGAAAAAATCCCTCTTAAATGAGGCTTCAAAGACAAAAGGCAAGCCATTGAGGAATATTTTAAAATCTGACTCTTAAGCATCAAGACCTGATGTGACATGACAYTGCTCATTTATCTTCAGTGATGTGTTGCTCTTGTGTAGAAAGCATGAGAAATTCTGAAAAACAAGCGATAAGAAATAATATCAAGGAATAATATTGGTAGTTATTGCCCAGCACCCTTCTCCACGTGCAGTTTACAATGATGAGAGCAGAAATGCCTTCATAATTAACTAATGTGCAGCAGAGTTCCCAGGTGAGTTGACAGCGCTTCCGTGCTCAGAAGCCGTATGAGGTCATGGATGTGACAGAGTTGCTGCTGGAATGAAGTTTTGAGAGGGTGCTGCAGTAGCTTTTGTGGGTTTGATCCTTCTGCTTTTTAATAGCTTCCCTGTCAGTTTGTTAAATTGCATCCAGGGTCGAAGCTGCGTGGAGTCCTGCAGAACATAATCACAAAGTGCTTGTTCGGGCCCTGCCGCACTGGGTGCGAGCCTGGACACGCTGCTCCGTAGCAAAGAACTTCCATCTGTCACCTTAATTCTGCTGGAAGTTTAGAGTTTTAAATTGGCCATGAGAACATCTRTCAGCCTGGTAGGTGCCAGCAGGGCACTGTACTGGAGATGTAAAGTGAGAACAGTCATGAAGCAAGAGGATTAAAATGGCAAGGAGCTCCCTCCGCTTCCCGGCAAACCTCCGTTCCTCGGAGCTGAGCGCAGGGCCGACCCGCGTGGGCAGCACTAGTAGCCCCAGCACCTACTGCGGGCTCTGGAGATACCAGAATAAAGGTAGTTACCCTCTCAGCTCTAAGCTACAAGCCCATGCAGGCTAATTATGACTTGCTGCAGACATTAAGCTGTTGCAGTAAGATTCACATTTAAACTAGTTTCTAATTTAGATGTCTGTGACTTCTGTTTTTCCAGTTTAAAAGGTCGTACAGGAACTTACAACTTTTATGTTGACRGAGATAATCTGCTATCTGATACCGACTGAAACACTGATTAGTTATTTACATTAGCAAACTGTCCAAGSCCCCAGGAAGACATTTACATTAAATAATAAAAAATTGATTATTACTACTGTTAATAGGAAAAAAAGTCCATAAAATTGGAGCTGGTTTATTCAGCTGGTGTAAATGTAACATCGGTTACCAGAAATCTGTAGTCTCTGCAGGCTGCATCTCTGCTAGGAATGAGCTGAGCCAGAATATATCGGGGCTGGATCATATTTTGATTGCTTTCCCTTGTTCCTCTTATATATTCTGGATGCATTAATAGCTAARATATGGCTATCAGGAAGTCATGAAATAAATGCTTTAGAAATCTGGTCTTAAATGAATTTCAAATGTGAGCTCTCCGCTTTCCTAGCGTGCCACGAGGTGATGGTGTTCCTTATAGCAAAGCACTCACAACTTCAGGCTACGTGACACAGCCCAGATAAAACAGGGTGCAGTAATTGAGGAGGTGCGTGTAGAGTAGTAAATAAATGCAGTGCAGCAAGCTGTATCATGYTTTTTATGACGTGAAATATAAGGGGCATAAAATGCACACTTCATAAAACTTCTCTGGGAAGCAAGTTTGCAGTATAAATCCRTCATTGGCAGCTCTTCTGTGTTTACTGGCGCTGGTATTGGTAGCACGTTTATGATAGAAGTCTAGCACTTCTGTTTAATGTTCACCTGTACTTTCTAAATCTGTGGAATACCTTGATCGTTTCTGAGTGGTGCCACTTTTAAAGTTCTCATGTATAGATAAAAAATAATCTTTTCTAATAGCTCTTTTTTCAAGGAAAGAAAAATGCAGCACTTTTCGTACATCTTTTGCTTTTATAACTCCTGGGACATGCCATATAGATAGKTTGCATTTTGACAGCGTAGAGCTGTTTTTATTAAGTTGCATAGGGATTTTAAATGCTGGCAGTTATGACACAAATATCATGCTAAAAGGGTATTGCAGAGACCAAGCAATTAATATTAGTGTCTTRTCATGTAAAAAGAGTTTAGTCGAGTTAGTCAAGTAAAGAAATTGTTTATATGATTCACGTTTCATCAGCCTGTCATAATCAGGACCTGCATGATAATAACATGCATTTGCCAAATGAGAACAAAACAGTTTTTACTCATAAATGTTCTTGGGTTTTGTGTGGATTGGATATTTCTGAACTGTTGCTTATCTTTCCTTACATAGAAGATTTGCTGTTAGGTTTGATCCGGGTGTTGTTGAGGCAAATAGGAACCAAACTTCAGCTGGTCTTTGCCTCGTGTGGGGCTACTAAAGCTTTGTAATTAAAGTGAAAATGCCATGTAAAATATTTGAAATAGTCGTGAAGCTTGTTGCTGTATGTTATGGATAAGGAGTTAACTGTGGAAATGCATAGTTGATTTTCATAACTTTAACAGTGATTAGTGGTGCRCAATATGAAAGAGCTTTTAAAGAGACTTGCAGAGTATATGTGTGTTCTGTCAGCAGGAGATATGTAATTGAGATATTTGAAGCCTTAAGTTTAAGCTGTCAGTGCAGCTTTATTTTTCAAGTGCATTTTAATTTGTCTCTGCAGTCTCCGCTGAGACTTGAGTGACAGTGAGCACAAATATATTTTCAATTCACATAGCTCCCATATGCATTTGAATTCACATATTGTGAGGTAGCTGCCACAATAATATGAATTAAATATAATCCATGTTGGAATGTTTCAGTAGTGGTGTTTGTATGCGGGAAGAGGAAAATATCAGGTGGCTTTGACAGTTTCAAAAGAATACATTTAGTGGAAGGATGGATAGGAGTTGGAAATACRCGATGCCGATGAGAAAATAGCCAAGCATTATGTGGAAAAATTTTTTTAGCCTTTTTCAATTTCTTGTGGAGCCCTGTACATAAGTTTAAGTGTGCATCTTGTGAGAGACAGGCCTTRCTTTCGATGCAGAACGGACTTTGAAAATAACTAATAAAATGCTTCTTGTTGCTCTTCAATCTCATTACCGAAGCTACAGAATTGGGTACAGTCCCCTTAGAAAACTGAAATGTCAAAGGAATTTGGGCAACAAAACAGGAGTTTGAGATGCTCTCTCTCTAGCTGTCTTCCATTGGCATGTTCATATGTTTTGTGCTACAGTATCTTTAAAGATGTTGCAAGTGTTAAGTGGTGAGTGGGAATTAGTGGGGGGAAAAAAGCGTGATGTAGTTGATTTGGAGGATAGTTGGGTTCGTGTGAGATGCTGAGTGTCTTGGTCTGCAGGATCCCTTCTGCGTTCGCGTGTTCACGAGCAGGCTTTGCTCTTGGCCACTGCAGCTTGATGGGAAGAATGTGATGCATGCACATTCGTGAAGGGGCAAGAAGTGGTGAGGGACAGAGGTTCCAAACATGAAGCAGATTTCACCAGGGAAGTGTTTTGGTGCGTTGTTATTAGTCATGAAAGGCTGCTGTTAAATATATGTGCTCATAAGCCATATTTCCATCTGGATCGCTCRGCACTGAACTCTGGTTGCACTTAACTTCCATCAGACTGTTCTTATGTTCACTGAAGTCCAACAGGGGTGTTTAATATTCATCTTTGAGTGCTGTCAATTCACAATACTGAAGCTGGTGCTTTACAGGGTTCCAGTTTTATAGTAATTTCACCTTGAATGAATCTGATGTAAGAGATAACTTCACAGAGAACTTATTTTTTGGAATGTAAAATTCAATAGTTGGTGTATTAAGACACGTGTTTCAGCAAGGAAGTATGCTCCTCTGAATAACAAATAAGGAGAAATTAATAACTAGCAATAGTATTCAATATATTAACAATGCACTTAACTTTCCCTGAAGAAATTAAACTTTCTTCATAAAATGGCCCAGGAAAACATTTCCTTTAACAAAATAATTTTTCTTATAACTTTTGCATCAGTCCAGACTAGGTCATAAGTATGACTGATGGAGAAATACTGGTGGGTTTTTGTTTATTTGTTTTAAATGAAGAARTGCGCAAATGGAAAGAACTTTGTTTGAAACACTAATCTTGGTCTTAAGGTTATTCTCAGAACATCTGAATTGCCTTTGGCTTCTGTTCCTAAGTATTGTGAGCTCCTGCTGCACACTTGTTGTTAAACTCAACGATGAAGCCTTTTGCTTTGCAACAGAGTGGAACTGTCGGAAGCATTTTAGAAAGCCTCCRGTCTTTGAAACTACCCAGAGTAAAACCTTGAAGTCTGGTTAAACTAAAGCAAAATATTCCGTTTGGCTCTATGGCCAGGAACAGCCGGCATAGTAAAGCTGTCCTTAGACTTCTTCCAAAGCAGGTTTTGCCTCGCTGTCTATTCCTCATTGTCTAAAAGAATGAGAATGATGGACAATTAAAAGTGTTGCTGCATAGCATCATTAATGATGTTAAAAATTCAGCTAGCTCTAATAAAGGACTTGCTATTTTCCTTTCAAACTTACAGAGATCTCCCAACTGTTTTGGGGGAGTTTTTTGGGGTTTCCTTTTTTTTTTTTTCTTTTTTTTTTTTGTACCTGCTTACTAGATTTCTAAAGGCAGCCTTAGCATTTTGCTCCCTTAAGAATGGGTTCGGTTCTTTGAAGTGTTTTCTCTCCTTTCAAATACAACAGCGTTCCCTTGCAGCAGCGGCTCTGCCAGAAGATGGAAATCACAGCTTTGTTTTCTTTCTTGCTGCCAAGAAAACCGTGCTGCAAACTCCAGTGCAAAACTTTATTTATGACACTTCTCTTTCTAATTGAATCAGTTTGCTTGCCTTTTTTGCAGCTTCTCTTCCAGTTCCTGAACTGGAGGCATTTGGCTTCAAGAATCTCAGGATTTAGGTGTGGGGTGGTTTTTTTTTTGTTTGTTTGTTTTGTTTTGTTTTTTTTAAGAGTTTCACTGCCTTCTCCTCTAACTCTGTGGAATCTTGAATTTTTTTAAGAAAATGCTTGAATTTCTGCAATTTTTGTCAACAATAGTGGGGATGTGCTGCTTGATATTAAGGGTATTTTCAACCCAATTTTGAGCATATGTCACTTCTCTAGCATGTTTGGAATAGATGGACATATGTCATTAGAATTCCTTTTAAAAATGTTGCTGCTTTATTTTCTGATTAGGTAAACTCTTTGCTTCATTTGATTAGTTCAGTCTTAGTTTTATGACTCTCTAAAGTCTTCCAGCATTTTTCTTTAAACGATGCAAGTAAGCAATTAATGTGAGCTTTGCAATATGGACAAGCTGAAGATGTCAATATGAAATACTGGTGGTGCAGAGCTACACTTGTGGGCCTCCTGTGCCACTTGCTGTAGCAGCAGAGATGATGGATCATTGTCTAATAAAAGAACCGCTCTGTAAGATCACACTAAGCAGTCCCAGAAAACATAATACCAAGTTAACTTTAAGAACCACACCTTTTTGTTGGCTCCTTATATTTAAGGTGACTTTATGTAAAGATCCATTTAGTGATTGGTAACTGCAAAATGAAAAGTGGATGGCTGTTTCTGTATTGAGTCAACACTTGAACATTCAAGACAATTTGTATGTAACTCGCAAGAACAGATACTAAAGTAAACAATTATTTGACACTATAGRTAATTGTAAAATCTGTTTGTCTGAAGAAAAATTTAGTTTTATTTCACTATTATAGAAGTATCCGGTGCTGAATAATTACCTCAGGCTTTTCATATGAATCTCTGTGGTTCGTGGCTGTTCTGAATAACTTAAATTTCTTGAGAAATAGCATTTACTCTAGTCACAATATCGAGGTCCTGTTACATGTTTCCAGTGCAGCTCTTCTTCTTTCAGGGTTAGATATATGTACTGGAATTGGCACAAAGAGTAGTGTTAGCCCGTTTCTAAACCTGCCCTTTGTTTCTGGCTGGGGTTCAGCCATGTCAGTGATTGTGGGATTACACAGAAAAATGCCTGATTTTAAAGCCTTTTTTCACTTAAAACTTGCTAAATCTATTTTCACCTTGTAGAAGCAGCATTTCAGTTAAGCGGTAGTGAATTAGGTTGAATCTTGCAATTGTTCAAACAATTTAACATCTCTGCATGAAATTAAGAGTGCTGAAAACTTCAGAAAGCGATTAGAGCCCATTTATTGATATTTGTAGTGAGATCATGAGTTCACAGGCAAGCAAAATGTTTGATGGGAGCAGCTGCTCGTTCCTGCTCTTTCTGTAATTTAGTAAGTAAATGCAGTTCTACTTAGAAATTAAAAGACACAATATCATTAGTCCATTTTAGATTCGATAGATTTTTCTCACTGAAGTATGAACCCACCCTGCCTTTGAAGACAGTGAATAATGATGCTGAGGAGGAAAACAGCCCTCGACTGCAAAATTCAAGATCTCTGACAGGCAGCCACTTCCTCTCCAGTTGTGGAAAAAAATGATTCCCTTTAAGGATCTGCAGTAATAGGTGACATTTGGMAGCTTGAACGCACTGCTTCTGTTCTTAAGATGGAGCAATTAAAGGAAGCTTGACATAGATATGAGGATTCCAATTTTATAGACTATTAAACTTCTGAAGCTTCAAGCTGTTATGAAAAATTTGTGTGAGTTTCACAAAGAACAGTGTAAACTTGTCTCTATAATCCTTACTATATATAGTCTAATTTCTTATAAATTTAATCTAAGAACATACAAAGGCTTCATCTGGGAGAGAAAAAAAAATCAATTTCAAGGAATAWGAGAAATGAGAATTGTCATTGGGAAGTCTTGCAGTTATATCACAAGTACTTTTATTTTTTGATCTGAATCTTAACCAACACTGCTAAAGCAATATGGGAACTGGTTTGCTTCAAATCTGTACAGTGCTTTTTGACTCCTTGAGGGTGGTATTTGGAGGCATTGAGGGCTTTAAATTCCCCACCCTTTTTCCCCAAAATAGTGTATTGAATTTAATGTCTAAATCGAACACTTCATTGCATTACCGGGAGGTAGAACTTAATCCTAGTATGAGCTGCAAGTCCTGTTAGTTGTAACAAGCTAGGAGTATGTTTAAAAGACTGAATTCCCTTGCATTTCTAATGGTTTGGAAGCAATCAGGCTTCTTGTATGGAGTGTATATAAGCAATTAAAAAATTATTGCCACTTCAGTTAGGTTTTTTTTTCCAGAAGCAATGGTGAGACACTCCAGACTGAAGTCCAGGATCAGCTTCCACAGAGAAGTGTTCCACTTGGCAGCACATCTTGCTGTTTTCACATGAGCAGGCTGCTCTGCAGAACTTTAATGTCACTTCTGTTTGAAAGTGATTTTGATGAAGACCCAAGGAAGGAAGAGGGCTCTGGGCAAGAGCAGCATAATTTGCTTTTGTATTCAGCCTCCAGAGAACTATCCTATCTGGAGGAATATCCATTGTGAACATTAAAATTAAGTTTTCATTTAGGAAGATATTTTTAATTAAAAGCTCWTATGTTACCAAAATCTACATAATAAATTTGATACTAGGGCAATAGCAGCTCTTTGAAGCATTTTTGAAATAATCCATTCCTTTCATCCAAAGCCTTTAATAAAAAAAAAAAAATCTCTTTCCAGATGCTCCCCTACTGTGTGGGAACATCTGCTTTTGACTGACTTTTTCAGCCAGAAGATTGTAGATACTGGTTCCAGAGAGTTGAATAAGAGGAATAGAATGGAAAGGGCTTTGTTTACCTGAAAGTCAACAATATACAAGACATGAGTGCTTAGTTGCTGGTAATATATAGTTTTCTTAACACAAATTTTCTTATTCAGGTTATATATAGTACTTTCTTATCAATTTTTCTTGATGGGAAAGGATCTATATTGTATTCTCCTCATCACCCTACTTGCTCATACTCTTTTTGATTGATGCCTCAAAATAATATTCCTAATTAACTTTATTTAGGTTTGTCATTAAATATTAACGACCATAGAAGTAACAGCGCAAGCATTTCCTGATGTGCATGTAGTGGTCTTTGATAAAAATGAATTCTAGTGTGAGGATGATATAARTGGTGAAGAGTTATTGCATTAATTATGAAACTACAGCTAACRAGATTATTCATTTGCATTTACATTACATTACATAAACATTCACCCACAATGAACTTTTTGCTATTATATTGACTACAAATTGAGATACAATACTGTCCACAAGCCTGTTATTTTCCACAGTATTGTAGACTTAGTAAGCTAAAAGGGCTAAGAAAGAAAACTAGATGGAAGAGAGAATTCGGAAAGTTACTGTGGTGCAAAGCATTTGTCATGGCAGAAATATCTTTAGGTAAATATTTTAATAGATGAGATCAGTAACATTATTGCCTGACAACTTTCTTCTTACATAACTGTTTTCAGTYGCTTGTAGCATTGCCAGACATAAGCTGTTAGTGCTAAAACACTTTAAAATTCAGAGTTGCTCTGTGTTTCATATTTTGTTGTTTTTTCTGAAAACCCCACTCAAAGTTCAGCCTTTGCACGAGGGGAAGGCTTAAGAAGAAAAGACTTATTTTGGAGAAGTGAAAAAATCAAAAATTAGAAGGAACTCTAGGTTTTGGGATGGTGGATCTCAAGTACATGATGGTCTGCGTATCACAGGATTGCCGTTTCCAGTTCCTCTTGAATGTTGTCCAGTATGGCAAAGTTGTAAGCATCTGCTTTCTCCCTAAAGGTTGTTACGTACATGTTAGCCRGTAGGACTTGTTCACATTTTTAATGGTTAACGAAGTATTTTTTGTATTTCCCCCGGACAAACTAGAAATGCACTAATGCGGAGTACCGTAGGATACTAATGGCAAAGGTACTTTAGACATTATCTCAGAACAGAGATTTGTTTTCAGTTGTTTTGTTTCAGTTCAATTTTGCGCGTTTTTGCTCAGTAGGCTTGAGTCGTAGGCACAAATGTGGAGACTACTTAACAAACCAAGTAGAATTTGCACCGTATTTGTACTTATTTAAAGCTTTTTCTTGGGTTTAGATGCCATTTGGTTTGTAATGGCTAGTCTTTCAGTCGCTTAGCCAAGCATTTCAAGTGTTTTAGCAGGGTGATCCGTTCTGCTTCCCCACTAGTGAAGTTAGGCAGAATTGTTTCTTCTTGGAAAATGCTGAATTATTTCATAATTGTTTAAAGCTGTTATCAAATATAGCTACTGTTAAAGGCAGTGAACACAGAAATAAGCATTTGAGGTTTCTTCTACAGTGCCTTCAATCACTTTGTTATAGCAAAACTACACTTTCCTACTGTAGCAACAAGAAGGATTATAAGGCTTGGTTTTGATCCCTGTCTTGGGAAACAAGTTACTGTGCTGACCCTGCAGTGCTCTCTAGTATCTTCTCAGAACCCAAGCAAGCTAGCAGTTGGTCTTGGTTTTAGGCAGAGTATTGTTAAAGGCTACCCACTAATGCTCCCTGAGGGAAGGCATCATGTCCATTTTATTTGCTAGCCTGGCATTCCTAAATCTTCCCACTGGGAAGAAATTCCTGTCTAAAAAGGCTGCCGAGCAGCGTTTATCCGGCCGTGCGCTTTGCGAGGCCTCGTGCTCGCTGAGGAGAAGGGCCCGGCTGGCGGGCGGCCCTTTTCTTTTCAAGAATATTGACTGGAATGCTTTAATACAAGTGAAAAATCAAGTTGTCATCTAAATGAAAATATTTTTCTTCTTCATTTTCTCTTTTACAGTATCTCATTGGGGAAACTGTTCCCCAGAGGGATTTTATAGAAATGGGCTGTGCCAATTTCCTTGTTTATTAAACAGAAGTTATCTTGGTCTGTGTGTCCTTAATTAATAGATATTGTATTTAATTTTCTGCTACTGCTGAGCTAATGAATAATGAATTAAATATTATGATCTTATGCAGAAAGAGTCAAGTCTAAAATATCATTAGTCATAAAGCATAGTTTAAACTATTCCATGCATTCAGAAAATAGCAAAAGCATGAAGCAATGTCACTAATTGACCTATAATTTATTTCTAAAGTAGCTTTGAAGAATCTTCTCTTCTTTTTTGCTGTATGTCATTCAGCTATGACAGGAATGTTTGATGGGTTGTCACTTAAAGAGTGCAGGATTTGGATCCATTATCTGCCATAAAGTTGCTTTGGAATATAATTTCATTCCTTTAACGTAGTCAGCCATATGCCAAGGGTGCTAACAACATGACCAGGTAGCACTATAACCATGTGTAACAGAAAACTGTTGCTCTCTTTGTGAAGTTCTAATAGCCTTCTGTTTATAAAGACCATTATTACCAAATTCGGGTTATTTTCACTRTAGAGCTGTTGGGCATTTCTCGTGTTACCCTCTCTAATCTCAGCTCTAATGATTTCCCAGTGGTCATCCTTCCAAAGCCTTCCTAAGCCACCCAACAATAGATGATGGTGTAATCAGTAAGGAGTAGGRATTCTTGATGGAGCAAATTAATAGTGCCAGAGTTAAGTGGATGTAGGATTTCTCTTGAATTTATAGGAAATTAAATTGGAGAAGAAATTACAGTAGAGGTGCTGGTAAGCACTGGAAGGAAGTTGTCAGAAGTGAAGCAGCAGCCGGTGTTTGTAGCAGGTGCACAGCTCTCGGAGGGGCCATACGTGGTAGTGGTGGAAGAGCGCTGTGGTACCTAAAGGTTGGGCCTATGTTAGAGCTGTGGTTCAGGTCAGCAGTGTGATTTTACAGTTCYCTACTTGATTCTCCACTTTACAATGCAGTGGTGTGCATCCCAGAGTGCAGAAACTGGAATCTTTCTCATGGGAAAGGAGGCTGAGGGTTGGCTCGGGGAACTTGACTGCTGTGGGCCAGCCTCTAATGCATCTTTGGTCCCTAGGACCAGGTTAGAGCGARCCCAAAGTAAAATGCCCCAAACTCAAATACTGTGGATGTCTCATCCTCAGCACCTGCTGAGGTCTGCTGCTCTGTCTAGGTCAGCTAAGTCACTTATCTAATGCAAACATAGCCAATGTTTATCCACAGACAGCAARGGGAGTGTCACCAGAAGGAAAATACATTTGAAGGATGAACTGAGGTATAGGAATAGTGTGGCAGATAGCACAGAGGAAGAAAACGGGAATGAAAGTAAGAAGAACTGTGGTCRCATAAGTGTTATTTCTGTGATTCCTTCTAATAATAGGCCACGGTACCCATTATTTTCTGGCTGTATGCAGTATCAACAGCAAGGGTAAATGAGTCAGCAGGAATATCACTCCATTTATGCTTTGCTACATGTGGGAGGTTGGATCCCATTTTTGTCACTTTTGATAGYCTTATTTCTGGACAGCACCCACAATTTTGTATCCTTTCTTTATGATCATTTAGATAATACGACCTTGTAGTACGYTGATTAGTTTTACAATTTCAAGTGGTAACTCTGCTTAAACTCTTAAGAGCTTCACTGATGAATGGTAAAATCAGCTATATAATTTAAATGTATGCATGGCTTTTTTATATGAGCACTCAATTAAGATGGTGAGAAATTCATATCTTCAAGCTTGTTAATGAATTTAACAGCCTAAATTTTCAAGCTAATACTAAAAATGAATCGGCTACAAGTTCAATTACGTTGCAAATACGGTTACATTTCTAGCTGCTTATTACTCCCGTTAGTGCAGTGCAAATCTACACGTAAAGAAAATGGTTAAAAAAAATATTGAGAAAGTGAATCTGAATGTTTGATAAGCGGTGGTTACAGTAGATCAGCATGGAAATATATAGAAACACAGCTTTTTCTCTGCAGAGAAACACAGGCACATACCTAGACATTTGCTAGTCCAGATGAATAAAGGGAATGTTTCACTTGGAAAGAAAGCTGGTGGGTGCTTGTGCTTCTTGGTTTTTATATGATTTTGTTCTCGAAACTTAGAATAGTCTATGAGAACTCCTCTTTCCAGAACTTTGCCAGGGGACTGCCTTCCAAATTCAGAATGAAGACAGATGAAACATCTCCAGATACTTGAAGATGTTTCTGTTTTGTGTTTTTACTGTGGTCKCCTGGAATGTACAATTTTGTGGGGAGAAATAATGCAAATCTTCAGAAGTATTGCAAAGATAGATCATTAACGTCTTTTTGTTATAATACTGGTAATAATCTTATAATGTTGGTGAGTTGACAAGAAGTTTGACTCTGGTCCTGGCAGAAACTTAGAAATTAGACTGCCACKGCCAGAAAAACTTTTATGTTATTGACAAGGAAGCTTCTTTGCTATAATCCTGTAGTCGATTTCAACAAATACTGTTGGTAAGAAGAGGATGAGGTACAATTAGGTCTGTTATCTTCAGAAAGACAGAGATGAACTGAAAAGGAAACAAAGGCAGGCTTACTCAACTGCTTAAGCTGGAGGTCCTTCTGAGGACCTAGACGTGCATCGTTGATCTATGTACAGCAAGAGCTATGAARTCTGCTGCGGGAAAATCTCAGGCTTTCTGCCTAGCTGATGCTTAAGGATTTGGAAACAGTTTGAGTTGCTAACTGATGAGTTACTGCAAACACGTAATACGTTATCTGTTAATTAAGGAGAAACACATGCATTAACTGGCTGAGGAGAGAAAAAACCTCATCAGAGAGAACAGCGAGAGTGTAAGCTTTCACACGTTCAGGCTATTAACTAGAGCTAAAATAAACCAAGGTGCTGGTTCACATTTAGATCATGAGATTGAAATGGTCTGGTATTTCTCTGTGTTTTCTGCAGGAAGCAAGTGCACAGCTTGTACAAGTTTGCTGAAAGTGTCAAGTTGCTAAGTTTCTATTGCAGCACTTGCCCCTCTAAAATAGATGTGCATCTTCCCTGAGAYTTTCAGCAAGCTAACTTTGTAATCCAAAAACCCCCTGCCCCAGCCAAGTTAGCCAAGTTAACTAGCTTTTTTTCAACTGAGGACTTCTCTAAAGTCCGAGTTAACTTCAGGACAGCTTTATAATGTGTTACATGGTCATTCCTACTACCGAGTGGGACAAGAGCTGTATTTATACACTTTAAACACCGAGCATTGTTGTAGGGTCTGTGATAGTGGTCTCATGCTAAGAGAGTTGGGTGTTATCACTAATGTATGCCTTTTGTTGCAAGTCTTATGTGGCAGATGCCAATAACTGATGTTGAAGGAAGTGAATATGGCACTAGTGGCTTCTACTGGTTTCTCCCAAGATGAGTCCTCCTGGAGAAAGCATCTGAATTACTTTTCTTGCACAGAATTCCTAAACAATTTAATCATTTCTTAGTAACATGCACATGCACAAAACCTGGATTTTTTTTTCAAAGCGAGCCTATAAGACTTAAATAGCAGTTTTGTGGGTTTTTTCCTTTTTTATTTTTTTTTTTGAGAAAGTTTTTCCCAAGCAGTCATCTCTCTCCATATGGGTATCATGATATCATGTAGCTTTTTGCCAATTTTCTTTGGCATTTGGTGATGTAATAAACAAGGTACCCCACACTTTTGCCCAAATCTAATCAATTTTACTTTAAAAGCAATGTAAGCTGTTATAGTTCTATAAATATTTCTTTTGCTGTTCAGTAAAAAACTGAACAGTGGTAGCTTGACGTTGTGCCAGATACTTTTAACAAGTTTCTGCGGTATCTTCACATTTCCCTCGACAATATGGAGGATTCAAATCACTGCAAGTTGTTAAAAGGCACAGGAAGCAGACGGCACTATATTTTTCTTGCAAAGTGATGGTTTAAAATACCTATGTGTGTTCCAGACCAGGTCAGGTGGGAAGTTTGAAAATGCTTTGATTGAAATGCAGTCTGGTGAAAGTGGCCATCTGCTCTTAGCTTCTTATACTCCCTGGAACTAAAAAAAGCTAGAAGTTATTCAGATATTTCAGTTATATTCAACTATAGCATAGTATTTTCTTTACCAATTGTGAGTTTGTGTGTAGGTAATATAACTTGAATTGCGTGTGATTATGCATATTGAGACCCATCTATTAATGGGCCCAGTGATTAAGTAGCTAGCAGTGGGGAGCGGCGTCTTTGAAAATGTGAAAAATAGCATGAACTTCTCATATCCTAAATGTTTTCAGTAACAAATCTGAAAATAATCTGTCTTAATATCGAGAGTCTTCACTAATGAACTAAGAAGTCAGTGCCTTTTTTTTTTTTTTTCTTGATGTCTGTTTTGATATTACTTGGCTTGAACTTCTTTGATTTACTAAGGTTAAGTGCTAATGATTCTAATATCTCGGTGGAAGGATAGTAATTAAAGAGCATATGCTACTAGAGTCAGGAAAGTGGTGTCATCATTATTTTCTTAATTATTTTAACACTAAATAGTCTTCACATTCTATAAGAAGCGTTAAATCTGGTATCTGGAGCTATAATGTAGGGTCTCAGACCTGAGAGCGTTTATCTTGTTTTTTATTCTTGTCTTTTTAAATGTGCTAATAAACACTAAAGCTTCTAGCAGAATTGCTGCTATTCTTGTATTTCTCTGATTCCTACCATCTGTAATGATTTGGGGAATCTGCATAACCTACAAGTTCTGGATGAAGCACTCAAATTTATCATTAATGCTTCAGTGTATTTGAAGTAGAACATTTTCTGCAGTCACTGCCTTTCATCCATGCAGAGACATTAAACAACAACTTCCATCCTGGGCAATGGGATGGCTAAAGCCTCATGAAAAGTAAGTTTTTTTTGTGATCTGCAAGCAGCACTAGTCTAGAACAGCTGAATTTCCCTAAAAATCAGGTACTTGTCTAAAAGAAATGTAGTTCTTTTAGAAACAGTGAAGTCTGAGAGAAGGCCTTCGCAAAGGCAGAAAGAAAGGGCAGAGGAAAGAAGTGATGARATAACCAATATTAAGTTAAAAGCTAATAAAAATAGTCACAGTAGGCAGACAATCTGTAGAGCCTGTAGACACAATCAAGAGTAATAATATAAAAGATACAAATCACTTCAATGATATGTAGCTACATATGTAATGTGTTTGTAATATATGTGTATAACATAGCTAGATATTATGTATGTAATACATATATTACACTTGAGTTTACCTCAGTATCAGTCTGTTAGCTGGAATGGCAGTATCTCTAAGCCTCGTAAGAAGATTTTTAGTGCTCCACATTCCCTCAGGAGTGGAATTGGAGGAGCCAGAATTGACCACAAGCTGTTGCCTCCTGGCCAGGCTGCTTCTCTGTTTCACACGTGCAGTAACCCCCSAAGAGATCCCGGCTGTGCAGCTGCCTAGGAGAGTGGCACCTTTTGGGCTGGTCCTCGTTTCAGGCAGTTCAGCCTTGGCGTGGCCTTAGAGCTGGCTTGGAGAGGTCCTGCAAGGTGACTTTCATTTCCTTACTCATGCGAGGTAGAGCTGRGTCTTTCCTCCAGCCAAGTCCCTGCCTGGCATGTCAGACTCTGCTCTTGTCCTGCTTTCTCCTTGTCTSATAATAAAAAGAGGGAGAGTAATCTGTTGGGGTCTAAATTTTGTTCAGTTGCTTGAAGCATAGTGACTTTTTCAGTGGCACAAGAGGTATTCAGAGCCCAGAGAAATGCCTCTGTACATCTACATACCATGTATGCATATAGCTATGTAACTTGCCAGTCACACGTTGTATATACATATATGAGCTGGTGCCAGGTACCACATGGTAAGAGCAAACTCGATAGTACCTTGTTACTGTGGATTGATAATTGATATGAAAGGTCCCACTTCTCAGAAGTTTGCCCCATTAAATGTACAGGAAAGGCTGTAGCTGGTTTTAGGACAGTGTATTCAAAAAAAAAGTTGAGAGAAAAAAAGAGACACTGAAAGGTGCAGATCAAATATATACTGGTTTTTGCTAGTTCAGGTTTATTCAAGAAAATAGAATAAAACTGATGGAATAAAGTAGAGGGCTGGCTGTGCGTTGGATCAAGAGTTGGCAGTCAGTAGACCTGACTTAAAGCTGACGTCGTCTTACTGCCACTGCTGTAAAAACCATTGCTGTAAATACCGTGTGCAACTTGGCAGATAGGTTGGCATAAGCCCTTCAGATCTGAATCAAAACCCACAGCTCTTAGTGATCTGGTAACACCAAGGTCCAGTTTTTGTCAGTGTAGGCCTGTTCAGCCTGCAGTTAATACTGCAGTTAATGGCAAATAGCACGGTCTCTTTTAAAGATACTATGCTGACTTGCATAGACCTTATAAAATGGAGGGGGCAATCTCGCTCCCATGTGCCGCCCGGTACAGGAGAGTCACCAGCTCCCTGTGACAGCTCCTTGACGCTGAGCAGGAGATGAGCAGATAGCTCGGATAGCTCTTCCTGGCCTGGAGGAATCGCGCTAGCTCGGATAGCTCTTCCTGGCCTGGAGGAATCGCGCTAGCTCGGATAGCTCTTCCTGGCCTGGAGGACTGAAGCACTTTCCTGCACAGTCAGGCAGGCAACAGAGCACTGGCCTGGAGGACTGTCAAGTTTCAGTCATCTGGGAAAGTGGGGAAGATGATTTAGCAGGAACAAACTTGTACAGGTGGATTTCTTTTGAGGATATACCAGCGTGGGAAGAGCATGTGTGTGTTTCCTCTGGAGTAAGTGACCAAGTGTTACCTTTCAAAGGAATTAGGAGTCTTCCACGTTTCCACTGAGACGATGCCAGTGTCCGCACAGAGTGGGTGATGTGATTAGACTTTGAGGCTCCAGGGTGAAATGGAGATGTTCTTAGTTGATGTTCTTGTGATCAAAGCAAAAACTTCTCAATGAATGAACATCATAGAAGGATTTTTTTAAGCTATTTCCATTTCAGTCTCAGTAATGTAGTGAAAACAGTGGCAAAGTGATGGAAGAACAATTCAGAGCAGAGTTAAAAACTTTGACAAAATCACTTCAATATTCTAGATAACTTGGTATAACCTATAACATGTATGGGTTAACATATATATGCGTGTGTGTGTGTGTGTGTGTGTGTGTGTGTGTGTGTGTGTACGAGCTAATCTGTGAATATTTAACTTACAAAGCAGCTGCCTGAGGGAAGAAATACAGGTTTAGAATTAGTAGTTGCAGACAATAAAAATCTTCATCACACAGGTAATCCACCATTATATTGCCTTTTCTTTTTTCCTTCTTTTTTTCAGATAGAAGTAACTTAACCAAATTCAGAAAAAGTGTCATTATTCTTTYTCTTCTTAGGTGTCCTCTGTAGGATTAGAGATCTACAGGCATCTACATACAAGCAGTTTTGAAGACAGTTTCTTTCTTTTTCTCTATGTTCTTCCTCTGTGTACAGATGTCTTCTAGAGTGAGGTTTTCCTCAAACTACTTCAAAATACCTTTGTATTCCAAGGTTGTTTCTTTCATTATCTAGAGAGATATATATTCAGAGTGCCTTGGATGGCAAAGCACGCTTCCCGTGGGCAGGTGCACGGACCCCTGCGCTGTTACACGGCTTGTGTGGGATCCACAGAGTATTTAAGCCAGTGATACCAGATTCTGTTTCCTGCCCCCGTGCTAGCCCAGCATATTAAAGCTTTATTGCATCTTTAGTTGTAATGTGCTGAATTAATTTTATTTCGAAGGTGGTTTGCAGTATTTGGCTGATATTAGCAAGGTTGAAAAGGAGGTAGATTCTAAGCACTACTTTGCTTGTACTCAGTTATATTGATAGAAAGGGCGGATATTTGACTTTTTCAAAAGAAATCAAATGCTTTTTGTTTTACGATTGCTTAATGTAATATGCCTTTTCATAGTTATGATTTGCCCACTAAATCTTCACATTTTTCACTTCAAAATTTCTATTGTGCGCTTTTCTTTTGGAAAARTGTATTCACTTGTATTTAGATATCTGGTGATTAGACATGAAACACAGAACATTAATCTTCATCGATATCTAATGCTGTCTACTACAGTACTTGCTGTAACAGCAATTAGGTGATACAACTTCCAATGGACGTTTTCAAGCCAAAGCCAAGCAGAGCTGCTCTGGAGTATCTGAAAGCACCGGTGAAGGCTTCACGCTTGCTCTGTTTTTGGCTGATCTTTGATTTCTCCCATTGTGACTTCTCAGAGCTACCCCAAATCTCTGTGGGCTATAAATGACCCTCCTAGACACAGTTACAGGTGCTGCASAGGAGGGTGAGAGATTTTTAGAGGTTTACACTGTTACAGACGTAGCAGGTGGCCTAAGGGAGTCGTGCAGGTCGTGATCTCATCCAAGGGGGTGCAAATACGTCAACAGTCCAGTGGGTCGAGGAGCAGAATGAGCGCAGGTGGCAGTGGCAGTGCTCTGTCCTTCTCTGATCAGCAAGAACCTTTCCTTAAGCACGTCCCTTTGGAGGCAGATCACGTAAGATTTGATAACCTGTGTCCTTTCAATAACAGTAAAATTGGGTATTAGTAGAGGTTTTGCTAGAATGCAAAGCTGGGTCTTCAGAGCTGTGATTCCGTTCTGTAGGCTTTGTATGTTTGTGGACCCGTATAGTTTTATTTCCAATTCYAGCTTAAAGGCACAAGCTTAAAGACATATGCTCTTAGGATGGGTAATATTTGTAAACTAGATGGAGAATGAAGTTGATTCAAACAGAAAAAAGTCTGTTTTACCTTTRAAAAGAAATATATTCTTCTTGATTGACATGTGTTTTTTTCTGAATACTGCCTTACTGCCCTGTCAGGAGGTTATTTCAGATGCGGTAGTTTAGAAGAGGGAAAGGCTGGGTGTCCAGGAAAGGAGAACAGGTCGTGGTATCTGTTTAAATTAGGATAAAGAGATTGTGCCAGAATGCACCTGTACGTTTTTCCATTGCAAAATTGTCTGATAACAACCTGGCRTTCTGCATATTGACAAGGATATTTAGTTTTCTGCTGTCTCTTACAAATCGGTGACAAGATCACTTGTTATATRATATAAAACTGCCGCTGTCACATTTTTCTTCTGAAGAAACGTTCAATATTGCATGTTGTAAGTATTTTCTTATAGCATCCACATGATTATTTTGAAACAACATAAAGCTAATAAAATGGCTAGTAATATTTTAGAGGCATAGTTTGCCTATCCATGATTTAGCAGTACAAGCAAAATCATAGATTCAGCTCTTCAGTTGTTGTATCCAATGTAGTTATTGCAGTGCACTGAAAATTAATAGTCTTTAATTTTAAAGCTTTATTGCTACTGTGTTTGTTTTTCAAATATGTCAGGCAAGAAATAATATTTTTCAATTAGCTGGTGGGAAAGGAAACCAGTAATCAAACTTTCCTGTTACTCTAAATATCAAAAAAAATGCAACCTTGTCCAGTGGGAAATTTTAGCAAAATATACAGAATAGTATTTTTGACATACTGTATTAATCTGTGGATTTTTTTTTTTGCAACTTTCTGGTTTCAAAAATAATTTAAGTCTGTTTGATATACATCAGAGTATATATTTCCGAGACCTATAAAGCTGCTTTTTTAAACAATTTAAAAAGTTTCTGGAATGTTTTCTTGCTGTTAGGGCAGCGTCCAGATGCTCCGAGCTCTAAAGCAGGAAGTCGCTGAAGCTGCCACGCAGTTTAAATGGGGCTGCAATAGGACGTGAGTAGATGCCACTTTTCTGGCATGTGCTTCCTAACACGGATGCTCCAGCTGGCAGCCGGGATGGGGTTGTTTCTGCGGGCTGTTTGTGTCACAGAATCACAGGATGCTGCGGTTGGAAGGGACCTCTCGAGACGGTYGAGTCCAACCCCCCGCTCCAGCAGGGCCACCCGGAGCACGGGGCACAGGGCGGCATCCAGGCGGGTTGGGAAGATCTCCAGAGAAGGAGACTCCACAGCCTGTTCCATGGCGGAGCCCCTGACTCCGTGCACCGGCCGCGGGGAGAGGCGCCCTCGCCAGCCGGGCCGCGCGGAGCCGCAGCAACGGCCGCCGCGCGTCTTCCCGCACGGAGCAGCTGGGCCGAACCGGGCGCCGCTGGAAGCCCGGCCTGCCAAAGCCCAAGCTGCAGGTTGCTCCTTCCCAAAACATGAGGCGCGTTGGCTCCGCTGCTTCGCTCGCCTTGGAGTGGAGCTCTGGAAGGAAAGCAGGCCCGGTTTGCTCCAATGGAGAAGCTTCCCTCTCRGCAGAGCACGGGTAGGGGCTATGGAGGCTCTGAATCTGAGGCAAAAGTAAAAATACAGATAGAATAATATATTATATATTATTAATATATATTATATATATTTATATATATATATCTGCAGGTTTTTGAAGTGGTAGTTTAAAAAAGAAAAGGTCTGGAAGTACATTTCACTTTTAGTTCTTTTGCTTATTGGATGTTTCTATGCTAATATAGCATTGTATTTCTTAAAAGGTTGCCATTTACATGCAAAACAGACCTGACGCAATCTGCTTTCCAATTAATAGCATTTATTTTTCCCCCGGCATTATTTATTTTCAGTGAATTGTAAATTGAARCCTTGCAATAGTGGAAGTGACAAATACTAGGTCATCTTCACTGTTTTCTTCTTTGTAGCCCTGTCAGTCAACTAAATATAAATGGAAGAGTGGAGTTTTTATTCAGCTCACAGTTGTACTTCGTAATCATAATTTAGTGATTCACTTTAGCAGATCTAGAGCGGAATAAATCTTGATTTAAAATATTTTTCCCTGTTTTGTTTGTCACATGCCTCCACCACACTCTGCTGCAGCTCTGCAATGTGTCTCCTGCTCTTGTCCCTTCGGATGGATWCTGCTCAGTGGATTTCTCATTGCCACTGCATAGATGAAATCACCTTTTTGTGTGCATACTTACAAATGCCTTTACTTTTAATATCAGAGTGAATTTGTCATTACCAATAATTTATTTAAATATCTATATTTTTAAAATGCAACTTTCTTTTAAATAAGAATACCACTTCTAATTGGTATTGGTATTGTTTTTCTTTTTTTCTTTTTTTTTTTTTTAAGGAGGCTTTAGAATTACAACTTCAGAGTATTTGTGATGAGCGTTGGACCCAGACAAGGAAATTTGTGGTGTGAAATCTCACAAACAGGMGACTTTCTAGGACTGATTATTAGGAAGGGAAAAGATATAATACAAGCACAAAGAAAATATGAATTATATGAGTTTTTCATCTGACTGTAAGATAACTGAAGATCTAGCAAAGTTCAGACTTTTGGAAAGTTTATTTGTAATTATTTGTATATGAAGTTTGAAATATTGGGTTATTTTCCATGAATTTGTTGGTCAGTAGGAGTAAAGCAAAGTTAAGTTTTAAAATACAAAGCAAGCTAATGGATGTCTACAATCTACTGCTCAATCATTTTGTCTAAATATTGGGAAGGAACTCTGCATTTGGCTAACTTTTTGACTTAAAAGTGGTGTGCACTTGGAAACKTGAAATAAGGAGGAGTGCACATAGAATAAGGGAGAAAATACACATGTAAAATTGCTATGTTAATACACTGCCATGGGGATGTGCTGCTTTTCTCTGAAGATAACAGTTCAGATGGTGGTATCTGATTTTTCTGATTTTGCAAGTAAAAAAGATGCAGCCTCATTTTATTGATGTTCTGTCTGCGTCCTTCTATTGGCATTAGGTTTGTGTTTGATTTCCTAACACCCATTTAAACCCTTTTTGAGTATCTGTAAAGTTGCGCTTTCAATTACGCAAACATTGAATCTCTATATCTTAGTGAGAGATATAGATGYATGGGGCAATTTTTCATTTTTTATAGCAGAAGTCTTGATGTTTGCAGAATTTTCCTTTTTGCTGCTGTCRGTGTCTTTTCCTGTGAGGAAGGAAGGAAATGTTCATATTGCGAGGGATAGTGCTGTCGTTACGGGCTTTTCTCATGACCAAGGACTAGCAAAATGGTTTGCAGTCCATCTTCCATGTTTCCAAAAGTACTGCTCAGTACAGCCGCGGGCGAGATAGAAACGTGTCCGGATTGTCCCTGGAAACTTCTCAAAATGCCTTTTTGTAGAGTGGATCCCCAGCCTTTCTTTACCTGGTTACGCTGAGTAACTTGGGTCCCTGTGTTTTGTGTCTTACTGCAGTTGAGTTGCTCTGCAGTAGCTTTATATAAAAAGATGGTTTTATTGCAGAAATTAATCTTTTTGCTAGCCTTTGGTTTAATTAGTAAATGAGTAGTTTCTCGCTAGGAAATAATGACCTGACATTGAGATACATGTTTCTTCACAAACCTTTTCTCTACTGAATCTTTGTTGTCAATTCAGGTATCCTTAAAATTACAGTGTCTGGGCTGATTCCAAGAGGCTGCCGGTGCTGCCGCGTTCCTTAGCACATAACCTGCAGTTCGGTGTGATGTGTGCCACATTCCTGGGAGATTGTTGGGTTTGTTTTTCAGTAGGTATAATATTACAGCTTTGAACAGATGTAATGTTGTAAAACATATATAAAATGTTTCATAGGTGTATATACAGATTGTATCTCTTCACTGGTGTGAAGAGATGCAGGGGAATGTTTTAACTGTGACCGTTGTACTATAAATTTTTTCTTTATTTCTTGGTTATTGCAAAGTGTGTCGTCCTCATCCACTACTCAGTCAGCTCAGATTGAGCACAACTTTTTTCTTCTTACACCGAGTAAGACTTTTGCAGCTTTCTTTAATTTCCAGCTTCCTTTTCTGCAGCTAATAGTGTCATTAATGACTGAAAGAGGGCGGTCTCTCTGAAGGCTGAGGTAATCATCAAGCGAGCGTGTGAAACTCAAGCTACACTCATTTGTATAGATGTTAATGGCCATGGGCTGGAATTTCTTCCTCCTGGGCATTTTTTAGTCTGTGTGCTTCTTGTCTGGACTGTGTGCTAAGGTAAGCTGCAGGGAAACCACTAATATATCTGAGGAATAGCAGCAAAAACCTTTCTGTATAAATACATCTAAGTGCCTTGTGCTTCAGATCTGTTTAGAAGCTCACGAGTTGAAGTCTTCATMTTTGCTGTTTTGGATACACACCGTTCAAGTCTGTGTTTATCAGCGCTCTTGGTTGCCCTGTGCTGGTTCTCTACACTTGTACAAGGGAAGGGATCTAATTATTCTCYAGCCTTTTAGCCAGAGGATACAAGATCATTTTATTAGTCTTTCATTACTGTAATTGTGTATCTATTCTCTTTTAATGAAGCCCCATCTGACAGTGGAAAGGACAGTTTATCTAAGAGGGAGCAGCTTTGTGCATCCTTCCCTATTTTTGAATATCCATCAAATGATCAAGGACTCTTTTTTTTTTTTTAAAGGCTTTCTGCAAATCATTAAGAATTCATTGCAGTGAAAAGTCTCAACTTTTACCCCAGAAGTATTTTTCTGATATAAAATTCCCTCTTGGCAGAGAAAAGAGATTTTTAGGATGCAGCAAATCCAGAATCTTTTGCTTATGGATATGCTCCAGCTGGAGCATTAGCTATTGCTTAGGAATGTTTTGCAAGCAGGAGCATGGTGCACACGAGGTGCCTGTTCAGACGGTGCGTAATTCCCCGGAGACAGCGGGATTTTGTTGTCCAGACCAGCAGCACTAGCGCAAAGCGACGAAACAGCAGCCATGTGTTGTGTGAAAGGGAAGGAGGAGACTCCCGCGTGCGGCAGCCCGGGAATCGGGAGGTGGTGCAGAGACCTGCGGGGCACGGAGGCGCCTTGCGAGACTCTGCTGTGCTCCCGCGGGAAGAACAGCCTCCCACGGAGAGAGCCCCTGGATGGGAAATCAGAGGTGGTGAAAGTTGAAACMCAGGCACTTCCATCCGCATGGGAAGAGCAGCATCTTCCCTGTGAGGGTGCCAGAGCCCTGGCMCAGGCTGCCCAGGGAGGCTGTGGAGTCTCCTGCTCTGGAGATCTTCCAAACCCGCCTGGATGCCGCCCTGTGCCCCTGCTCTGGGTGTCCCTGCTGGAGCAGGGGGTAGGACTGGATGATCTCTACAGGTCCCTCCCAACCTCAACCGTTCTGGGATCCTCTATTAACAGATCTCTTCATATCAGCAGTCTGAAGGGTGGGCAAGTAGCTTCGCCTCCTCCCCTCCCGGRCTGCGCAGAGCTGCCGCCCGGAGCCGTCGGGCGGCTCCGTCTGGGGATGCTCAGGGCGTTCGAGGCCGTGTGGGCTCCGGCAGGCTGGGTTTTGGTCATTTGGTCCTTGATCACTACAGTGTATACCTGCTGTCTCGTGTCTCCTGTAAGGCTAACAGAGTTCAGTGCTGCCTGTTCACTTGCTGCTTCGTTAGTATATTCAAGCGTCTCGATTAGGTTGATCGATTAAGGTTTTATTTTCCTTTTTTGAAAAAGGAAATTTGTGAAGTTCAAAGTGTTACAGAAGCGTAATGTACTTTGATAACTCCATTCCCAGTATTGATGGGATAGGGTGTTTTTTTCTTTTAGAATATGAGAAGAACGTGAAATGACKCCTTTTTCAAATAGTATTATACTTCATTTTGATTTCTAGTTCAAAAGAATGGGAACAATAAATTAACAGCACTTTGTTTTTTGTACGCGCAGCTGACGGTACCTAACAGCAATTAAGGAATGCAGTTCATTTTCAAGTGATTTTTACCTTATGACAAATAACTCATTTGCTTGTTTGTCTAGATCTGAGGCAAAAAGAAAAAAAAAACCCCAAAGTTAGGAGACCGTTAGGGGCTCTGTGCTGCTTTCTCCCATCAGAGAACGGGAGGAATAGAGCCGAGCGGGGCGTCTGAGGAGAGCAGGCAGGTGCTCCCGCTCACCGCGTCTCCGTTCCCTCCCGCAGGGGCCACAAGCGCAAGCTGGAGGAAGATGACGGTGCCAGTGAATCCAGCAAGGAGTCGAGCAACGAGGACGAGGAGGGCAGCAGCTCCGAGGCGGATGAGATGGCAGCAGCGCTTGAGGCTGAACTGAACGACTTCATGTGACCTTCACCCAGGSCAGAGGATTTGTAATTATGTTTTACTTCTCATAAACAGCGCAGACTTCAGATGAGTCCCGTATGTCAGTTCTCAGTGGTTTTTTTTCCAAAACGTGTGTGTATATTTTGCAAAGCAACACAAGAGGTGACACATTATTTTACAAAATCRGAAGTAGATGTTTTTAAGGTGTTTTACTAAAGGAAAATATACTTTTTTAAAGGAAAAAAAAAGTATTAAATGGGACGTGGTGTGCTATGCCAAAGACATGTTATGAGCTCTGCAGAACCATCGTATACAGGACAGTAATGCAAAGATTTGTGAAAAAACATACAGCAAGTTTTTTTAAAGTATTGCAGTCCGTGGTTTGGGGGGTAGCAGTCTTCAAAAGAGAGAAGGAGATAAAAGAGATGGAATTGTTTGGGTATCACAGCAGGATCATCTGGTCATCCTTTTCCACAAATAAAAGCTATCAAAATATAAAAGGATTTTTAAAGTTAAAAAAAAAAAAAGAACAATTTATATTTGTATAGAAACAGAGAATGTGATATGCAAGCTTTGTGAACTCTGCACTTGACTTACCTGTCATTTGCTTCTAAAAGAATACATAATGATCAAAACTCATGTTTTTAAGTYTCTTTGTGGAGTAGCTGGGTTATTTGGGAAACAGTTTAGATTTTTAACTTTTCTTCTCTGTAACCTGGAAATTTAGCAAAGCAGACTGTGTGATACACCCCGTGCTGCCATAAGAAGGATATTCACCCATTTGTGTTGTTCTTGGAAAGAATGAGTGCTACTTCAGTCTCCATAGGATTTAATTTCTTTGACAAGAGACCTGATGTAAAGTTTTTGTATATTCTATTTCATATTTGACCCACAGAACAGATTTTCTTTCATTTAATAAAAACCCATTTTGTAAGTTCTGGTTTCCCTTTCCTGCATCCCCAAAGTCCGTATCAGCAGTGTCAAACACAAGACTCCTTTCCTTAATATCCTTCCTTTGCTCTGCATGGGGGGGAAAAAAAATGTATTGGAAGCAGCTGCRGAATTTCAGGCTTGGGCAGTGACTGAGCCAAAGAAGAGAAACGCTGGCTTAAAAATGCCTTTTCTTGGGCATTTGGCTATTGAATTCTGACATTTTCCAGGATCTCTTTGCCTGAGCTCCAAGGTGTTGCTGAAGTGTGTTGTGAGTTACTGCAGTGACACTGAGCTTGTGAGGCTGGCGCTGGGGTTTCYTCTCCGTCGCTTCTCCTGCGGAAGCACTTGGTGCTGTCGCCCCTTAGTAAAGCAGAGGATTTTCTGTAGAATCTCAGCTGGCTGATAAAGGCCAGACCAGCTCGTAGCATTTCCTAATGGCAAAAAAAGGGCAGTTTACCTGAGATAACAGGAGAATCTTTTTGGCTCAGCACTGCTTTTCCCCCCTAGCCAGCCCAATGTCTGTGACACGAGAAGAGTGTTTCTCTGTGAGAAGATGTTCAGCGCAGAGCCACGGCTCTGAAATCTGTCCCCCACACTCCCCCCATCTGAGGCAGCCCGGCCTCATAGTTTGAAAAAATGGAAATCATCTTTTTTTTTTCTTTTTCAGAACAACTTAAATGCCGTCTCCCCAGCTATCAGAGGACGATTGCTCACAATTCAGAAGTAAATTTTGGGTCTGGGGGGTTATGTGATGTGGTTTTAAGGCTAMCTGGAATGCTCTGGAGCGCCGTCCCCTTTAGGGTGGTGCTGCAGACGCCTGCAGCCCTGCGTTTCAGCAGGCGCTTTTCTCGCTGCTCCTGGCCCCTCGCCCCGTCCTCGGGCACCGTGCGAGTTCTGACCGTAAATAGAGCAGGGAACAAAAATCTGCAGGGTGCTTTTCCTTCGGAAACGTTCCGAGTTTGAAGAGCTCCTCGGATGCCGCCTTCCCTTCCAGGACAGCTGTCTCCTAGCATTAAAGGAAAAGTCTTTCCGACCACGTGAAGCTTGAAAGGCTCTTTGGTGTGAAAGACTGTGTCCTGCCCCAGGTTTGTTGTAGGGCTGCCCCTTGGGCTTTAACTCACAGTGTGTGTCCGACAAGCGACCACCCCTCTGCCRGGCCCGTATTGCCTGGAGCCCGGAGCCGACTCCGGCGCGAAGCTCCCGCGTCGCCGTCCTGGGCGCCCCCGTTTGCCCAGCACTCGGCACGGGCAGCACCTCGGGATGGGTTCCGTGGGGAGGTGGGATCAGGCGGCTGCCGCCTGGGACCCCGCGGCATCCRGGCTGCCCTCCCGCTAAGGCAGCTCCGCACTCGCGCCGGCGGCCAGCGCTGCACCGCGCTCCGGGGCAAGACAAACCGGAGCTGGGGACCACGGAGATGTTAAATAAACGCCCTGGCCGCCCTGGGCACCTGCACGAAGTCCTTCCATGCATCAGGTTCTCACTCACTGCCACTGGCTGACGTTTGGAGATGCAGAAGTATCCTAGAAAACCAMCAAAGGTACTTTATTAAATGGCTTTTTGCACTCTATAAAAACAACCCCCATCCCTTGGCTTGCTCTTCCAAGTGTAGTTTAACAACCATACGATCGAGCTAACGTGACCTGTTTGTTTTTTTCCTATCTCCTTCCCTATGTAACGTACCTCTGCACATTAGGATGTTGCACAGGAGAGCCACCAGGGACCTGCTGCGAGGAGGGCGCCCTCGGAGCAGCAGCAGAGACCTGCCTCCCACTCCGGCTCTTGAACTTGGGGCAGTGCCGCGTCGGAAGGCCTCCTTGACACGCAGGGGTAAAAAGCAACTTTTTCCATGTAAAGCTCTGCAGTTTTATTGTCTCCTGCTCCGTTTGCCTTAAGGCAGTCCGTAAGAGAACAGGAAGATGTCACAGGTTTGTATACGGGTATGTGGCAGGACCTGTGCTGCAGGCAGGAACTGTGCCCTCATGGCCAAGCTCTTCTCTTGCAGCGTGCGTGGGCGGCGGGAAGGGGAGGCAGGGGAGCGGTATCGCTCAGCTCCGAGATGTGAAAAACTGCCCGCGTGCAAGTGCTGTCAGGCTTGGTGCATATGTGCAGCGGCCCTCGAATCCTGTCAGTGTTACATAGTAACAGCCTCTGCAGAAGGCAAGAAGTCCCAAGTTTCCTCCTTGGCACTACTGCTTGGAGAAAAGGTGACTTTCTCACAAGTGTGAAAATCCACACACACAAACTTGGAGCTCTTTGCTCTGCCTATTTTTATTACAGAGAACRCTGCAGGAGATGGCAAGTCACAGAAGGAATCTATAGTGGTCTTGTTAAGGAAGAGGCTCTTTTCATGTAGCTGAAAATCCAGCACGGGAAGTCTTCCATAAATTATTAAATCAGATGTATCCAAAAGGAAAACATTTATGAACCATTTTTTATTAAAAAGCAAAAATGCAGAAAGAAGTTCTTAGATTATTTTTAAGTAGAAATGTTCCCTTGTAGGTAAGCCTGCCAAACAAATTGATACCATAAAAAAAGGTACGTTTACAGGGTGTGAAACTTAAAATACAAGGAGGTCTGTGCACCAGCCGGTCGTTAACATCTTTTACTGCTGCTCTCGGCAGGCTCTCTCTCCCAGGTCCTCATTTGTTCCCTTGCCCATCCCAGGTTTATCCTGCCCTGCTGGGGCTCTCCGTGCCTCGTCCTGCCCGGCTCCTTTTCTGACAGTTTTCTGTGCCCCCCAGCCCTCACAGCCGCTGTCCCGTCTCCCCATAACGCTTCCCCATATGTCTCCCCATAACGCTTCCCCATCGCTTCCTTCTCCCCGTACATCCCCCTGGAGCTTTTAGCTCGTTGTTGCTGCCCCTTGTGCCTTGGTCGGCGTCTGGGACAGCCCCAGTGCTCTGCCCGCCGCGCAGGCCCGGCCTGCGGTGACCGCGGGGCCTCGCTGGGCCAGGCTGAGCTGCTGCCAGGGGGGCAAACAGCTCCCACCAAAACTCTGGGTCGTAGGGACGGAGCGCTCCAAGTACTACCAGTGAGTGAAAGCACTGCCCTTTTTAACTTGGGTGCCAGTACTTTCAAGTGGATGGAGGAAACTGTTTCATCTTGGAAAGCTTTAATGCTCAATGTCCTGCTCCTCACAGGCATAAACAGGGAAACCCACCTTTGCTCAGGGGCTGATTTGTCCTGCCAGCCTTTCAGCTTGATTCCCMGCAGCTGTAAGAGACCTGGAGCAGCTGCTTTCCTGCACCTCCACTGGGCCCATATATGTCCTTCTCCGTGAAGGAAAAGGTTTGTGCCYGTTTTCATCAATATTCTCGTATGAATGGAAGAGGTAGGAATGAGGAGCTGTGTAAGGAAGAAAGAATGACAGCACAAGGAGCAGCATCGGTGCTGTGCGTGTCACACAAGCTCCTTCCAACTGCCCTGTGACGGCTGAGACGGGAAGCACAGGGCAGCTGTGGTCCTTGCTCCCTGGTTTCCCCAAGGAAAAGCTTTTGGGTGACTTGCTGCAAGAAGCCCTGTTGCCTTCCAAATCCAGTTGGAGTTCGGTCTTCTGCTGCTTCCTACCCCGAASACTTCTGGGAGAGCACAGAGTCAGGGAAGGGCTGCTTCACACCAAGGAGGACTTGCCTTGCTGTAGCAAACAGAAATGTGTAAGCTATGATAGGCTTCCATACGTGACCGGTGTAGACCTTCTCTGTAGAGAGGGAGTAAGAGCAACATCTGGTCTTCTGCAAGAAGTCCTAGCTCCTGTTCCAGAGACTTTCCCAGTTTCCATGCTTTAGGGACGCTGCTTTATCTAAGCCATGGTATTATCAGCTATTTATTTCTGGCCAGTACACCAAGTGTTACGTTAGGAAATGACTTGGTTTGGCTTCTCTGCAGATACTGCTGGGKTTTTTTTCCCCAGGAGAATTCCACCCTTAATGTCACAATCGCCTATCCCCCTTCCTGTCACAGAAGGAAGATGGCAATCTCRTTCCTTTTGTTTGGTTGGCTTCTGCTGTGGCGGCTCCCTACAGGTTCCTTGGGAGCCAGAGTTGTCTCAGCATTTTAGGAAGAATTCTTTTCTTTCTCCTGTCCATTCTTCTTCCTTTTTATTTTTCTCTCTTAGAGCTGAATGCCGGCTTTGGCCTCATTCTGTTCAAGCTTTTGTACTGCCCCCCTTCACTCTGATGGGTTACAAGTGCGTTACACAATGTAGCTGATGACTGATGCTCCCTCCAAACTTCTCTTCCTCCAAAGAGGAGCTATTAAGTGGATTTTAATATGTCATAGGGGGTTGAGAGACATTTGAGATTTTCAGACAGTAAGATAAAGTCTAAAGCATGCCAAGCACTAGGAAAGCAAACCTGGTAAAACTGCGGAGAAATAGAAATTGTGCAAAAGCCAAGGCTCAAAGCATAAGCTTTGTTTCTGGTTCAGCCAGCCACTCCTTATGCAACATGAAATACATCCTTATTTTGCTGGAGGAACAGAGGTGATTTGAGTGGTGATCCCAGGCCACGAGGTGACGTTCGTGTATCCCAAATGCAGCCTATCCAGAGTGTTTATTTGGCAAGGCAGGGGCTGCTTTTTGGCGCAGTTCTGCAGAGCGTGTGCTGCACAGATGACACAGTTTGATGTGTTTGCACTGCCCTGCGTTGCCCAAATGCCCTGACACGGCTAAACCCCCTGGAGATCTCTCACCTCTGTAGTTTCCGTGCCCGCAGAGGCTGTGCGGCTGCATTAATGCAGCCACGGCGCCCTCCTGACAAAGAGCTCCCTGGGCAGAGGATGCTCCTCTGGTGGAAAGAAAAAGGAATTTGTCACTTCGGTCTTAACTTTGTTGCCTGACAAGACAGAGAACCACATCTGGTGGAGGACAAACAAACATGGTTCTTCTAAATATCTCTTTCCAAAGAAGAGGCTAGAATGATTTAGCTATTGGGTAGGATTGAAGTCATCTTAAAGGCAGAGCAGATGTTAAGGAAATGTTAAACACTAGATTAAAAAAAAAAAAAAAGAAAAAAAAAAAAGAGTGAAACAGTAAAATAGTGCGTTTGTGGGATAGCCACAGTGCCCTGTGTGCTGCCCTCTTCCCCTGCGCTGTCTGCTGTGAGTCAGCGTGACCAGTCAGGGTTCCTCTTYATTTGCTCTTTTTCCAGGATCATCTCCTAGTTCTCTTCCAACCCACTATCCTCTTCCCCTAGCCAGTTGCTTATCATATTGGATATGATAGACAGTAATTGTAACACAAAGTCATTTAAGTTTAACAGACGATGACAAAACATCCATCCTTATCTATGATTTCCTACAGGACGTAGACAAGGCAGCACAGCAAATTTTGAAAAAGTGAATGACAAGGACATGTCTGCAACCGCAGGAACAATTTTTAAAAGTCCTGGCCATCCCCAGGATCCCAAGAAGTGCCGTGTTCCCTTCATTTTCCCTTCACAGGGGACGCCCAACATCTTTAAGTCCCTGCGAGTGTTTGCCCGCCTTGTCTGTCTGTCAGATTTGGGATGTTGTCGCTCTTTCACAACAGGCAAGCTGTTCTCACTAAAATACAACCTACCATCGCTATTGATCAACTGTCAGCARCGAAGCCTGCAGGCAACAACCTCCTCCTCATCATGTTGCCTTCAGACCAAGTGCTGGAACTTTTTGGCAGGGAATATAGCAGGAAGTCAGGAAAGCTGCTTATATTTTCAGATTTACCGCAATGGATATGTATGGCCCTTTCAGGACACAAGTATTAAATGTGTCACTTAGTGACATTATAAACAGTCCTTGGGAAGTTCTCTATTTTAATTAAGTGGATGCATTTGGTCCTCAGGGAGCTCGACACGTACTCGGGTAAATAAATGCTTTAATGATTCAACTTTGTCTTTCCTAATATTATAGTTGCAGCCCACAGTAAGGCTTTCTGTTTGCCGACGCTGAATGAAAACTGCTCCATTTTGTTTCTGCAATTTCTCCTTTCTGTCCTTGAATCCGCGTTCCCGGCCAGCCCCTGGATCACGTGGGATCCCCGCAGCGGGAGCCGACTGTGGAGACGCTCTGCGCTCCCTGGGCAGCTCAAGGTCACGCAGGTAGCGCCCGCTCCAGCCCCGGCTTGAGCTGCTCTCCCAGAAAACAGCGGCCCCTCTGAATGTCCGTCAGGGCTTCGGCTGGGAGTCTTCCCGAGCTGTGTCCAAAGTAATTGCCAGCTCTCTGCCTCACTGATTGCTGCCTTTCTTCAGAGGTGAAAATGCCTTTTCAGCTCGGCTCTGGGGCGAGCCACAGCTTTTCTCCTTGACTGATTCTTTCTGTCAGGAAGTCGGGGCACTTTCTGGCTCTGTGTTGTGCTTAAAAATGCCTCTTGTGTTTTGAAATTCAGAGGGCAGCTGCAGAGGTGCAAGCAGAGGCCCCAGGTGGCCTAGAGGGTTGAAGAGAAAAGACATTGCCCAGTCTGAAAGTTGTTGTTCTTTCTTCTCATGCTGCAGGTTATGACTGACATGCATTTAATATGAATGTATGCATCAGGCAAGGAAAGATAGGTCTGTCAGTCATTTTTCCAGGACAAGGTTTAATCTACAATTGTTCCTGATAACTAGGAGATACACATTAGATATGGTACTGGAAATTTGTGATGTTGGATTTATTCTGTAAGGATTGTAAAGCTATGATCAAAAATAGTCTGTCGGCACAAACCATGTTTCCGTGGGAGATGCAGGACACAAGTGGCGCTTCTCCATGTGGTATCGCTTACATTAATCAGGCCACTGCATGGATGTCCACACATCACAAACTTGCAATCCTTCTAAAGACAGGAGGGGGAGAAATCCAGTRTTTCCTTGGCTGAGGGGGCTGTTCGTTTATAAAGTGGAAAGAGGATGGCAAAACAGCAGCTCCTCTGACTAGACGTGGTGCTCGGTGTCAAGTGTTGTTTACTGTGCGGTGGGGTTGCATGGGCTCAGTGTCTGTTACTGTCTCCATAACTCAAACCCAAGGGTCGTGCACAGGCTGCTCAAGCGACCGCTCCTCGTTTGCTCTATCACAGGAAAGCAGCTCTGCTTATCTGTTTGCAAACTGATAGGTAATGTGGGTTAATTCCAGGTGTGACCTTGCAGAACTTGCATTTTAGCTGCCTGCATTTGGGAACCGTGAGGCTAAGGCACTAGGAGCTGCCGTACAAGTGCCAAGGAATAAGTCTGTGAGTAATTCTTGTTTTCTCCCCAGCTTACATCGTTTACCTCATTATAGCAGCGCTTGCTGCCTTCAGCTGCTCTTTGCTTACTCAGAGTCAATATTTCCAAAATAATCAAAAGAGCAACCCCTGGTCACGGCGCTCTGGTGCAAAGCGGAGGCAATAGCTGTTCTCACGCGTCAGTCAAAACAAATGCTGCCCATATGGGAGAGGACCAGGTTATAACCAGATTTTGGAACTAGGTGTATATAGGTAGATAGATATATATATGAACATATATATATAAATATATATATTTTCCCCCCCAATCCTTACCATTATTTGTTGTCTGTGCACAAGCTCAGAGATGGGGAGCTGTGGGATGGTGCCATAGGGCTCCCTTGCTGTGAGCCCTCCAACCGGTTCACAGGTTCCTCCTGGCTAAGGAGGCGCTGCCCAGCATCTCTGAGAGCTGCTGTGTGGATGAGAAGCAGAGTTAATCTGAGATGCACTTCCGAGACATTATGGGAGCATGCAGTATTTGGAAATCTTGAGAGCATAAAGGAGGAAATATCTTCCYTGCTCAAGGTCTCCTGATGTGATACCGGGGGCTTGGTGTCTGTACTTCTCATGTTACGGCAGCCACTCAGTTTTCTTTGAAGGCATTCAAATAGTCAGTACAATTTCATACATTTTTCTGTCTGTAAAGATAGCTGTTTAACTCCTGCAACACACGCACATTAGGTATCAAGCCAGCACTTGACAATTTTGTACTTTAAACAGTAGTTTTTGGAGTCACGAAACGGTAAAAATTTCAATTTGTAGCCAAAGGAAAATGCTCAAAGGAAAATTTTCCTGTTCACCTTCAGCTTCTGAATAGAAGCTTGAAAGTATGACCTGAGTGTGCTGTGGAAAACCACAGCAGCAACAGATACCTGGTGACTTTTGAGCTAAGCTCACAGCTGCGTGTGGTTTTACTCACAATTTTGAATGCAACGATTATGAATAGTAATAGTGATATTGAGGCGTCGGAGGTGTAAACAACGTGAGATTTCCCAGTGGGCCTGCAATGCGAATCCTGCCAGCCCTTTGTGAAATCTCAAAGAAGTCGAAGAAACGACTTGCGAGCAGCGTGTGGGCTGCAGCTTTGGGAACAGGTTCTTCCAGCATTAACGAGGGAGCRTCCTGACTCAGAAATTACATCCAAGGATTTTCAGAGCACAGGATCTTATAAATATATTCTCTATGTTCTGATATGTGAGATGGGGCACTGGAGGATGCATCTGTTTTCCAGCAGGGAGGAACTGAATGATGTAGTTTGAAGAGTTACAGCTCAAAAATCAGTCTCACTCTAGAGTGTCCTACAAGAGAGCTAGACCAGCATTAGAGATACTGAGTTTACAGGGGCATCCAAAATACTGATGACCTTAATGCAGTGTGTGAAAACGGGTTACTCACAAGGTTTGTGAGTACCTTTTAGGTTTCAGTCAGTTTTTACCTCTGAAAGACCATCTGGGAGAGAGCCTCTGAGCCAAATTTGTCAAGGACGATTAGCAGAGCTTCCACTCAGCATTTGCCATCCATCATTCAGGCATTCGAGGCCAGATGTTTTAAAATGCTTTTAATGACGGGCCTTGTTTGATTGTCAAGATGCAATTCTTCCTCAGTGCATTCAAGAGATCTGAGTTCAGCTCGCTGATTATTTTTGCACACAAACCTACTAATTAAATCAATGTTTATGGTCTTGGTTGAATTTGCTATTCTTTGGTCTTTCAGGCCTCCAATGAGAACTCCAATGTGGCCCATTTTGTTAAAATTACAAATGCCCTGAAGTTGAGCTGTTGTACCAAGTTGATTTAAAGCCTAAAATTTGAGAATGTAAAAATAGGCTTTTAGCAGCCTGCCTGACAGAGGCAGAKATTGTGTGGGCAAGCTGTTCCAGAAGATGACTGTGGAATGATTATTAAGAGCTATATGTCTATAATAACAGTGCCGGAGGTTTCCTTAGTAAGGAATGATAATTCCTTCTTCCTTATTGAGACCCGGAGGCAGCACTGCGTTGGGTTAGTTCTAGTGTATTATCCTGTGATAGCTAAGCAATATATCTCTCTTAGAGGATAAATAATAGGCAATTTTCTCCTCCCCACACTTTACTTTCAGAATAGCCTCTTCCATTTTGGGTTATTCTCATTATCCACTAATTTCCCAAACCGCTGCTTTAACAATAATTTCCTCGCTTCTAGGCATTAAGCAAAGATTGTCACAGCATAATTGGATTAATTTGGAGACGACTTTTGAACGGCATAATTGGTTTGTATTCTATTCTGTTTCTCCAGCCACTTATTTCCCCAAAGAGCACGATGCATCAAGGCCTGCGAGCCCAGGCTTGGACTGAGGTCTTCAAACGTGAAGCGCCCTCGATTGAGAGCCTCCCCTTGTGGAGTGGGTATCTCCATCCACATCCCACTTCCCAGGAAGAGTCCCCCACTTCCTTGTGCTGCGCTTTGGGGGGCTGGGAAAGAACAGGAACCTCCTCAGAGCCAAGGCCTCAGCCCGGAGGGAAAGGAGCATCCCCTTGAGCAGCTCCTTATTGGATTCTTTGGAGATCTTTAAAACCCGCTTGGATGCAGCCCTGTGCCACGTGCTCTAGGTGACCCTGCGTGAGCAGGGGGGTTGGACTCGATGACCTCTGAGGTCCCTTCCAACCTTCGGCATTCTGTGATTCTATGATTCTATGATTCTATGATTGCCCTTCCCGACCAGCACAGGCCTTCTCCTGCCTCTCTGTGACTGCACTTGTCTCTGTCGACAGGACAGCGAGTCCTGGCTCCTGGTGCGTTAAACAGGCACCTTTCCCAGGCACTAAGAGGAGTGGCCCTGTTAAAGGGGACGTTTCACAGGCTCCAGAGGCCACAGGACTGGCTTTTCTGCCTCTTTCTACTGAAGACAAGTCAGTTCAGCAGCTGGGAAAGTGATGCTCGTTCGAAGCGCCGGGGGCCGGGCAGGCCTGGTAAGTGAGCAGGCAGTGAGCGGCTGGTGCAGGTGGTAGAGTTCATGATGGGAAGGAGATCAGAGAGTTGAAAACAAATATATTTATTGTGCTCACCATCCAGGGATGTACCAGCAAGATGTACTATGAGTATCTTGAAGCTCAGAGGGATGTAGCTGGCTGTTCAGCCAAGGGAACAGCTTCTGTTTTTTTGTTGTTTTGTTGTTTTTCTGCAGACCAAGAGGACTCGGTGTTACCTTCATGTTGCATGAAGGATATTGTAGTGTTAAAAAAAGATACAAATTCTCAAAGAAATGGAGTGGGTCCTGCCCAGGGAAACATCCTGCCTGGCACCCCCTTCRCAGAGCCTGTTTTGGGGACTGCTTTGCAGCAGGTTTGGCTCTAACATGAAGAATCCACTGGCGACCTTTAGCTGTGTCGCCTGCAGTAGCCAGTGCAGGAGCTCATACAGAAATGTATTTCACAATGATATCTCACTGGGTTTTGATTCTTTCTATCTGCCAGATTCACATGCTGGACAGGCAAAGACCTGCTGATGCCAAGGCCGACCTCACTGAAGACCAGCACTTGTCTCTGCAGGTCCTCAAAGGGGCAACTTCTTGATGTGGATCCTCCAAACAAGCTCCCTGGTTAGCTCCTGAAGCTTTCTTTTTCCTCATGCAACATTTGCTCTCAACTTTTGCAGCACATCTTCTCTGGCTTGTTAAAGAGAATGAAAAACCTCTGGGTTTTTAACTATATAAAAAAAGAATAATTATAAAAGCACCAGCTACAGTGTGGCTGCCCTATCTCCTGGTAAATCTCAGCTCCAAACCCCTGTCCCCCCGATGTCTGTATTTACAGAGGTGCCCAGCATTTGAAGATCCCATTTCTCTAGGGCACTGAGACAGTCGTTAACTGAAAGATAAATTTGCCCAGTTTTAGATAGGATCCTACCATGAGTCACCCTGGCTGGTAAATATTATCTGTCACGACYTCTATACCGTAGATGCGACTCAAATCTCCATCAAACCCGAGGCCACCATCCCACTAATTTCAGTAATTTCCCTTGGCATCTTTGGACAACTCAATGTCAGCTCTCACAATCTGCCRAGTATTCTATTTGTAGCTGAAAGCTCCTACCTGTGCTGCTCTGGGTGCAGACCCATGCGTGCGTCACCTGCCCCTTCCCGGTGAGAGCCCCGGCCCGTCCTGGCCTCCCCGGACAGGAGCTCCAGCCACCCAAGCGCGGTGCGGCGCCGAGCCGGGCCGGCATCRCCGTGCTCAGTGCTCGTCCCTTCCGGGGTGGAAGGACAGCCCTGGCATCTGATAAAGCTGTTCCTTGTCAGAGCAGAAAAGGAAGGAAAGAARAGAAAGACAGGTGGTCATTTTGGAGTTTGGTGTTTTTCTCTATCATATGTGCACACGTACAATTAGAGGGAGAGTCCCTTTAACGTAGAGATGTCAGGTCTTAGGTCCCTTAGCCATAAGGATACATTTGTAGACATGTCCTTGAAAATATAGAGCTGTTACAAGGAATATGCTAATTTTTACCTATTCTTATATATATATATATATATGTATATATATATATATATATATATAAAAAGTCTCAGTGTCTTGCAACAATAGTGCAAAGAATCCTAAATGACATTCAGCCATTTCCTCAGAATAACTTTTGGCTGGAGTGATGTGCTCAGGTGATGTTCAGTATTTTTTTCCCTTCTGTCTGTCAGATGAACAATAGCTTTCAGAGGTTAGTTTTGCGAGCAGTGCTCTTGCGCTCTTCAGGTGACAAGGACGTCACAGTCACAAGCCTGTCAACCTTTTATGGCTCTTCAGCTCTTTGTCTTCTCCCCTGTGCCTATCTGTAATAGCTTGCTCTTTRGTTCTGCTCCCCTTTTTCCAGCTTCTTTTGGATAGTCTAAAGCCAAGAAAAGAAAGCAGGACTGCCTAAGAGACATTGCTCAACTCATACAGTCACCCTTCTGATAGTTTCTTTTCTAAGTAGTGAACAGGGCTGTCCACGCTGCCAGACTCAGGCTATCCATGTGCAAAAGAAGAACTGCAAAGGGCTTAATGTGAGTCACTAAGCGAAAAGTTTGTTTCCCTTGCTGAGAAAGCTCATGTAGCAAGAACCCAAGTCAACCTCATCTAGCTTGACCTAGGCAATCACTTTGTGGCTTCTCACCATGTAGCAGCCCTGCTTTGGCAGCTACAGATGGACCCTACAGATGGACCTTTCTGGCACCCAGGTCCCATGTCCCTTCAGTTCATGTCTCACCTGCTGCTTTTCCCAGGCTGTATCTGCTCACCTGGATGTAGGACTCCAGCAGCACATCAAGTGACATGTACCCATCAAAGKGCCTTCTCCRATATCTTTGTCAACTCTATTCCTCTCCTGTGTATTCCTTTGTAACTGTTCTCTTTCTCTGTTAGTCATCCACCCCTTTTCAAATACATGTTCTTCCCAGATATTATGATTACGCACATCGTAACAGCCCTGGAAGACTTCTTTTCCCTCCTCCACAAATATCTAAACTTATCCTTAACTATCTAACTAATTTGTCTATCAGATCCAAATGTCCCCAACATTTGGGGGTGTTAGGATGTYGGATTCTGATTCAGTCTTATCTACAAAAAACATTGAAAGGTCATTGCATTTTATTTCATCTTGTAAATGAAGCTGAAAGACAGTCAGCTCTACCATATAAATGCAGTGCCTGAAACCAATAACTACCTGCAARCATGGCATGACTAACTTGGGTTTGGAAAAGTTCTATGTAGGTACTCTTTTCCTTCTAATGTTCTCTTTCCATTGCTTCTTTAAAACCCATCAAAGGCAAACTTTCTCATAAAATGATGTCTTGGCATTTTAAGTCAATGATATTGACTTCCTAATGGTAGCGGGAGAATAAACTAGTAGATTAAACTGTCCAATGAATTGCCCTCCTGCCTGTGTTCTGTGCATTATTTCCCACAGCACAATTTTGAAGTTGTGTTTTACGGTCATAAACACAGTGGGTGCTCCTAGACAATGTTAATAAAAGGTTTAATGAATAACACGATATCCTCTCCAATAGCTACAGGAAGGTGGTTTTAGGGAACCAGCAACTGTGTGTTGGGGYACATGGTATTGGGAATGGACTTGTGTGGGTTCATGAGCACACGGACTTGCTCGCAGCTCGGGCACTGCAACGCCGACCCCGAGGGAAAGCTCAGCTTGAGAATGAGGTTGCCTTGGATGGGAGAGGTGGACAAGCCAGGCAGCAGCTCCCAGCAACTGGCTTTTTCTGCGATAGCGCTTAGCTGCTCATTAGGTCATTAATGCCAAGAAATTTAATGAGCATTTTCCAGTTGCAGCGCTACCAAGTTACTGAGCCATGGCACTACTMCTCATTCCCGGAATTTGTAATTCAGATCTCACCTGCTGCTCTCGTCCATGTTGTGAAACAGCTCAGAAAGCTGCCCTTCTTCCCAAAGAGGGGCCACCGCTCCATGGTGTCCCATTGAGGCTCCTCTTTCCAAATTAATGCTGTTTTCGGCTAATGATCTTGTATTGACCACTCTTAGAAATTCTATCAGCATCTGTTGGACAGTTCAACTTTGGGGTAGCTAGATTTGCATGAGGAACATTGCACAGAAACTGGAATAGTGTCTGCATTTTCTTTTTCTAAGCAAAGATGTGGGCAGTGTATACATGGATATCATCTAACCAGGGATCTTGTATCCTACTGGCTACACACTCATGACATCCCTTTAGATGAATGTGGAGGGACTGAGGGAGGACAGGAGAATATCAGTAAATTCTGGCCAATTAGTAAAGCAGCCAAATCTGCTGCCTCCAGGCTATTTTTTCTTGTAATTTTATTAGAATTCTGTCTGGTTTTGAATGGGTCAAGTAAYGTTTCTTTCATAATGTCTTCTGCAAGATTATTACAGAAACTGATGGAATTTRCTGTTAAGAAAGAGGTTGTTAATATTCAGTCTGAATTCTTTCTTAATTTCACCTTATCAATGTCCAACCCAACAATTCCTTGGTAAGGATGTTACCATGTTACCAAACATTACCTTACCACGTTCACCTTACCATTTCAATCCAAATGTTTGCTTTGAAGTTGCAGGGAATGTCTCCTTCTCTACATTAATCATGGATTTTATGTATTTGAAAACTGTTCCTTTGTTGCCCAGGCTGTACTTGTCTGCTAATGTAACTTTATGTTTTGAAGTCTTTCCATTCTTCCTTGGGATCCAGTTGTTTCGGGCCTTGATGAATATAGTTGCTGTTCTGATCTGAGTTCTCTCCCACTTATTAATTTTTTTTTCATATGATATAGAATGAAGAAATTAGTTTAGATATGTCTGTGAAAAGATTATGTATAGGTATATATATATTTTAGTCTCCTTATATGTTGCTCTGGCCATTTTATCCTGCTATACTGCGTTTCAAGTACAGTCTCCAAAGAGGCATTTCTTGTTATTTCTTAGATGGTGCATATCTTGTGATTTAGAATAGCTTTTTGGATTTTTTTTTTTCATTTTGAGTGGGTTTTATTCCATAAATGGTATGCCATTTTATTATTTTCCAGCTATAATTTTTGTGTGTTAATAATTTCCCTCAATTTAATATATCTGTGAGGTTTCATTAATATGTGCTTTACCCTCTACACTAGATAGTAGATAGTTTAGATAGCTTTGGATTTTTAATAAAAGCATAAATGAACAGATCTAAGTGATTTAACAAAAATGTCTGTACTGTCTTTTAAATGTGATCACCTCTTGGCCCTAGTGAATGAGGTTTAGATCAAGGTTTGATGAGATACCCTCGTTAAAAAAATAGAGATAACTCCAAACCTGACAGCAGAAGAAGGTGAGATAAGATGACCACAGAGGACTTTTTAAACTGCAGTCCTTATTACATATGTTGCTGTCCTAGGGCTTGTTGCTTTGTAATTTTTCTGTTGTCCGTTAATGGAGACAGAAGAGTGTGCACAGAAAGGAATATTTCTGTGCTTTGGAGTGGGGAAAAGGAGGAGACCGGTGTTTGTTTTTAAATAACATTAAATTCTGTGTCTTTGAAAAGACACTATCTTTCAAGGAAAAATAAATTGCCCTGCCCCTATTACAAAACTACATCAGATCACTGGGTTTTAGAAATGACTGCTTCTGGCTTCAGTGAGCTCCGCAGAGCTTTTTCATGACTTTGATAGTTTGTTTGTAATGAAATCAGCAGAAAATGTGGCCCCTGCTGGCTATGGATGGCAATCCCTTGCTGAGGGATGAGATCCTGGTTTTCTGCAGCCCAAGAAAGGGTGGCAGCCGGGACAGCTCCCTCCAGTGCGGCAGCAAAGGCTCGGGCAGCAGCAAGGCCAGGGCAGTCACAGCTGAAGGAAAACAGACCGCCAGGCTGGGAGAGCGGCTGAGSAGGTTCAAAGACCCACGGGCCCCCCAGAGCTCACCAGCCAAAAACATAAACCCAAACAGCCTGTGCTGAGCTCTGCTCCCTGCTTGGTGCTGCTACATGAGTAGAACTGACTGGACTGAACGTTTGTTGCCACCTGCCTCCGAGGCACCATCTCTCCCATCTAGAGACAGCCTCGAGAACACCAAGGGCTCTCCTTGTCCTGCCATCTGTATTACTCACGTGGTCTCCTTTTGGGAACCAGGGAAATATTTAATCTGTAAAAAAAAAAAAAAAAAAAAAAAAAAGGAAAAAACATTCACATTTCTCTGCTCATCTCTGTTGTTGTGGCACTTTGGTTGTATGCCCCAGCCTCGGCTCTCTTCTCTTTCAAATGTAAAACACTCTTCAGGATTCCAGGTGTAACTACTGGCTAATACACATTTGGACACAGTTTCCGACAGAGCTGCCTGGCAGAGTCTATAAAATCCAAGTCAGAATAGCACATGGACAGGTACTTTACAGTCTAGCCTGCATGCGAGTGTTCTGCTGACCTGGAGACAGGGAAAGGCAAATAATAACTGTAGAAAGCAGGACTTTTAAACTCAGCTGGTAAATTTGCACTGTGTTATATCAGCACCCAAGTTGCTTTTATGTCACTCATTTCTTCTCTGAGCGATGCTGCAAGATGCTCAGAAAGTCTTGAGCACCACCTCTTTCCCAAAACACATCCCTTAAGACGAGCAGAGGAAAACTCTGAAAGTTAATAATCAATTTGCTTTATCAGTCGCTTGGGCAGACTGATAATTACAATATTGAAAGCTGAACCAAGGGAATCCAGGCAGGTTTGCAAAACAGCAAGGCAAAGTGGCTTTGGGCAGCTTTCTGACTTCTATTTTAGAATATGTTCACAGCGCACAAAAGAGCGTCGCAATTGAGCAGTGACCTAATTATTAAATGCTGCWCTCTAAGGTCTCGTCTCCTATTTGCTGTTTCACGTCTTTCTGGTGAGTTCTGCTTTAAAGGCATTTTCTTTCCATTTTCTTGCTTCGTTATTCTGGCTTTGTGCTTATGCCAACCCCCCTCAGGCCCTGTCTATACTGAGCCTAGAAATTTTGTTTCGTCTCTCCCCAAGCCAACCGTGTTCAAACACAGCTCTAGCGGAAAGGTGCTAATGTGTTTTCCCTGGACTCCTCAGATATGATTTAAAAGCTGGAGGTTAGAAGTGTAGTGAATAAAAATGCATCTGCAAAAGGGTGCATTTTTCTCCCACTTATTTCTTGAAGTAGAACTCTCTAATTTTCTCAGAGAAATTGAACCAGAGCTCATTTTACTTTGTGCATACTCAATTAGAGCTGAGGTACAATCTAATTGCAGATATATTTTATCTTTTCTTTCTGCAGTTCACTGCTGTTGAAAAGTCTGTGTTAGCTTCCCTGCAGACTCTACCTGGTACCAGGCCACCTAACGTTCTCTCCACCCATAGATTAGTAAYGTAGGAGGCATAATGAAATTGTAAGTTATTTAGGTTCCATTTGGAAGATAGGTACCTTCCATTTTAAATATAAAACATTTCCATGGTTTTTCCTTGGATATTCACAATTTTGTAAAATGTCCATYTCTTCAGACGATTTATTCTTATTTATGATTACCTCCCTCAGACCAATTATTCTTCTGTCTCTAACTGTAGTTTCCTCTCAACGAATAGCTTGTATTCAGATTTCTGCAGAAGACCAGCAATGTTTTTTTATAGTAAAAATGAGCTTACAGTTTTCAGAAATGAAGGTGCAATTTTCAGAAATGAAATAACCCATTCTGCCTGGCTCCACAGGCACACACTTACCTCATTGCTTTCACTCTGCACCTTTGGAAATGCCAGCTCTCTTTTCCCTCAGGATRAAGCTCCTCTTCTCTCGCAGTCTTCCAGCTACTGTTGCCTCCTACCTCTTTTCCAGCTCCCTGGCACACTACRCTGAGATGAGGAATGGGAAAGCCATTTAATGGCATTTGTTGTGGTCATTTTATTATTTTTACATGTGTACGTGGCTTCAATGCTTAGGTCACAACCAATCATTTGAACCAAGGTGTTGGCATCTTGATACATTCCTGCTCTTTTTCTCTTAAAAGATGACGTGTATGTAAGGACCACAGGACTGTTTTCCCACACACATGTAAACACACACACGCACAGACTCACGCTCATACCTATACAACCACTCCCTTCAAACAAGCACTGTACTTTTCCAAWCCTGCAAAAATGATTGGGCATCTTTCAAAGCAAGCATTCAGTCAAAACGCTGGGCAATTCATCAGAATCAAGTTGCAAAGTAAATAGCTTCTCTTCACTCTGYCTCATGACATATAACGAAGGAGGCTTAAATGAAATATTGAACTCTACCAAACTGACAAAAAGGAGTRTTTTTAAACAAAGGATGTGTGAAATGTGGGGTTCATTGCCATACCATGACATTAAGGCAGGTAGTGTTAAAGAATCAGACTGAAGTTGGTCACTTTGTGGACCTCAAGAATATCCAGACTTAAACATATGGCTAAACGCTTAAAACAGCATTGAATTGGAGGGTTCCCCAACTTTAGGATGCAGCAAGCTGTTAGTGGGCAGGTGGCTGGCTGATCCAGTGAGCTCTATAAAGCTTCAGCAATGCTGGAGCTTGACTCGATACCTATTAGAGCACAAGCACCCCGTGCCACCACAAGCAGATCCCTTATGGTGAAGAAAACAGGACATTTTCCAGCATCACCTTCGATTCTGAACTCCTCCCTCGCTGAAGCTCCCATTGCACAGAGCAGCTCTGAAGGCAGCTGCCCGGCTCTGTGGTGAAAAGTTTAGCTGCACATGTTGGTTTAGCATTTTCCCAGAGACTACTTTGATCCAGGTTCTCGGATATGCTCAGCCTGGAATAGAATAGATTTGAACTTGCATATTAAAAGCTTTCGAACGCAAAGTGGAGCAGGATGGAATAAGTGCCATCTGTACAGCCCAGCCTGACAAGGGAAGGAGAAAGGCAAGAAACTTCTTGCAGCCTCAGTTTCTATAAACTTGTACATCAGACTTGCTTGCCTCTAAATAAATCTCCTAGGGTGACCTCATTAGGCACCCTCTTCCACTGTCCCTTTTGACACGACTACACACCGTGTATGTGAATAAATATTTCCTATTTGGTAGCTAATGGCTTGCAATCTATATGCGAGAAAGAACGACTGAGAAGTATTTGTACAGATAAAAATATTCCTTCTTGCATGCTGTAATAAACAGAATGGTTTCCAATCAGGGGTAATGCAGAGCAGAGGAGAGCGTTAAACATAAGCTTTTCTGTCTTCTTTTTCACATAGGTATCCTTTTATTTGATAATAGCGWAGAGGATGTTATTTTGGGGGGAAAACATTGAGTTTTCATCAGAAAATTACAGCAGATTTAATTTGCTTCCTGAATATGAACACATTCACGTTCCTTGGCAATTGTTATATTACTATTACTATTGAATCAGACAGCAGAATTAAAAGAGCATTCGGACAGATGTTGCTTATATGTACAAGAAAAAAAGTAGATAAAATATCCTGTGAACGCTCTGTCTTAGGCCTCTGGGCTTTGTTGTCYCTTTATGTTTATTTGATACCCCAGATGAATGGTCCCTTTTTCTTACAGGTGAGCTACAGATGTAAAATCAGGTCTGTGCAGTGAGCAGGCTATGGTGTGTAATAACCCTTCAATGGTCCTGAGGTGGCTTTTTCTAGAGCTAGAGCAACAACCAACATCAGGCATCTGGACCTTCAGACCTAGTTCTGGGAAGTTTTTCTTTTCCCAAGAAGAGTGCCCCAGACAGAAAGACCTATAAACCAACCTTGTGGGGAGCCAAAGTGGTCATGTAAAAGTGATGATTTGGTGTTAAGGAGTTATCCACAATGAAGAGAAAAAGGACCCTTCTATCAGCAAGAGGAGAAACAAATACAGACACAGCTAAAATGGCAAAATTCCTTGACTTCCATGGCTTAAAGAACATAATATTTTTCCTCAAAAATAAAAAATCAGATGCAGGTTAAAACTAGAAACAAAAGTAAGCAACTTCTCCTAAAGTGAAATTACAATATATAGTGATTCTTCTTGCAGTAACCCTTACAAGGGAAAGGTGTCCAATCTGAGAAAAAATGTAGTCCCGCAGGACAGCTGTGGTGGGGCTGGTACCGGATTGCCAAATGCAGGCAGATGTAGGAGCTGCTTCCAGGTGCTTCCAAGCCACAGGGTCATCAGGGCAAGTCCCTGAGCACCATCATCACCACCACCGCCCTTGCAGCCTTCCTGCTCAGGGGGAGACATATGTTGTGTGAAGAGGGTCTTTTTTTCTTATCTCTGCTCCGTCAGGGTTTGCCTTCACAGTCGTGATCAGCCTAGGGGTGGTTTTTTTCTTACAGTGAAACTAAATGCTTTGTTTTCTCCATGTTTCTGCTTCAAAGGCAGTGAGTACCAAGAGGTTAAAATGCAGCTATCACAATGAGCCTCTGAAAGAAAATGAGAATGGAGAGGAAGAAGAACGTGCATCTATCTAATTGATCTACTGCCCGCTTGCTTTATAGCTGAGGAGCCCCATGGTGAATAAGGTAAGTAGCTGACTAATATTGCCTTGAGAAAAGAATCACATTATTGTTCTGATTTTTTTTTTAATGTTGCTGTTAGCCAGAAAGTGGTAGATTAATAGTGGGTTTTTTTGCAAAAATACTGATGAAGAATGCACCCATGGAGTGGTTGTAAAAATTACAGGTAATTTTTATGGATGAAGAAGGAAAAAAATTGTCCTTTTCTGCAAAAGCTTCATGGTTCCCAGTCAGCATTTGTATGGAGTTTGCTATCGGTGCATAAAAAGTTTCCAGTATTTTTAATCTCTCTCTGTTTTTTTGCACTAGAATAAGACTTAAAAGACTCTGCCAAAATCACTAGGGGCAAGATTGGCACCCCAAAGCATCCTACCTCCTCCCAGGTATGGATTCTGCCTAGTGCTCTCTGGGATCATAGGTGAGAACTTAGACAACTCATTTGACTTACCTGCCTATTTCAGGAGTGCGACCTGCTAAGATGCTTCCAAGGTAGCATCTTAAAAACATCCTCCTCTGGACTCTAGGAGTAGATTAGAAGGATAATTTTAGAACAGTGTTTCTAGCTTCCGAAGATACTCGTGCTCCATCTTCATATAGCTTTCATCACCGTACTGTGTGTTTAATTAAGTTTAATTTCTGTCTGGGCTTTGAAAGGGTGTTTTGCAATGTGTGCTGTAGGGAAGCAACAGCACTATTGAAATAGAATGAATGAGTACCAATGAAACAGAATTTAATAGCAAGTTACTCATCACAAATATGAGCCTCTTGTGGCTGTGATTCACTCAAAGAGCCACTAGCGAAAAGGAAAAGTGGGAAGGTTGCTGATGACATTTAATCCATCACCTTCRTTCTACTGAAGACATAGAGCTAAGAGAAGGAGAGATGTCCTGCTATGAGACACRTCCTGCTATGAGCCACCCTTCCTCAGCAAAGCAAGCTCCCTGCCTTTAATGCTGTACCCRGAGCTGGCTCAGTCACTGCATATTGGCAGGATTCATTTGAATTTTTTAGGCATGCTGCTGGAATCGAAATGAGCAACCATTTCCCCATTATAAAAGAAAAAGGAAAAAAATAAAAATAAAAAATAAAGATAAAAATAAGAATAGAAATTCTAGGGAGATGTTTGTGAACAATTCAGCAAAGTTTTCTGCTCAATGTGCATTATCAGACAAAGAGGCTGATTAGAAGCCAGGGTGCATCTATCTAGGGGAGAAAAAAAAAGGGTGAAAAGAGTGTGCAAAGGAACAGTTTGGTTCTGTTTGAGTTAATAGTCACATGTCCAAAGCAGCTGTAAGAAGGCAATGGCAAATGAGTGAGATCATGTGCCTTTAGGTTGGTGTCAAGCCGGGGATGCTCAAGGAGGAGGCAGGGCTCAGTGTGGCTCACACGACTGCAGGTGGGCGCTTTGCCACCTGTGGAAGGAGTCAGAGTGGCAGCCCCACAAGACCTGGTGCACCTCAGCTGTGAGCATYGTGTGCCAATAGCTGCTCCAAAAAGCAGAAGCTTCATCTTCTAACTCAAGTGCAGCAGGAGCAGACCACCAAATAGTGGTGGTAGCACCTCCTCTTTCCCAAGCTGTCTTCATCCGAAACTGGCTGCGCTTCAGTGGCTGGGCAAAAGGYAGTCAAGAAGGCGGCTGCTCCTTGACAAATAGCCGACCTCCACCTCCTTGCTTGGCCTTCCTTCTGCCGGAGGGGCTGCACCCGGAAAGTGAAAACCTTCCTTCGTTACAGGAAGGGAGAAGTAACCAAAGGCAGGCACATCTGATTCTATGTATTCCCACTGGCAGAACCCCAGTCTGTGTTTCGGAGTTATCCCCTCAGCCCCCRGGAAGCCTGAAGTTCCTTTTTCTTGCCAAAGCACCGCTGGCAACTCTGAGCATTCATTATGTGAAAATGCAATCAGTAGACTTTCATGATGATTTTTTGTTTGCTTGTTTTGGACAGCTCCATCGCTATTAAGCAGGAAATGTGATAAGCGGTGCGGATAGAATATCAGTCTCATTCTCATCAGGACAAAGCACTGYGAGAAAAAGCCTTAGTTATCGCTTAATTCCACTTAAATAATTCTGCCAGTAACCTCACTGAAATCATTCTTGTTCTTCACCGCAGTGMCTTTGTTCTGCTTTCAGCTATAGTTAAACCACTGGCATAAGTCACATTTTCAAAAGCATCCTTCAACTCGAACGACCGATGTAACATATGTCAGATCTTGCTTTATTTACACATCTTAACAATATCCTATTCTCTCTTTTAAAATGAGCGGCTAATGTCAACCGTGGCAGAAATTATGGAATAACCCCTTTTACCTCCTCCAAGCCACCCTYTTCTAGATGTCCACATCTCTAACATCATCCACAAACTCTAACTCTCGCATTTTGTTTTAACCCCCTAACTGACAAGATCTGTAGCTAACACAACGTGCATCTTGCTGCCCTGACCTTCACTTCCTGACAGCTTTTCCCACCTCTCCCTTTGATGCCGTTGCAACGTGTAGGACGAGGCCAGCATCCAGGTAAATAATTTACCAAGAGTGCGCTGGGCTTTCTGGAACTGCCTGGCCTTGCTCAAAAGCCACCAGGAGCCATAAAAGCAACTGTGCCTCAGGTAGATAATTTAGGTTTGTGCACAGCTCGTAAGTGCAGCTGCTGGGGACTTGCCCAAGAGGCTGTTTGTTTCCTTCTCTACCTTGCTGGCTGTGTGCAGAGCAGAACCAGGCCAGATGCACCCCACAGTTTTCTCTAATTTACGCTGCATGCTGCTGGAAAAAGCAGTCTGCTGTTTTCCTTGGGAACAAAAATGCCAGCCCTGTATTAAGGAATTAATAGCAATCATTTACCTGTTTCTTTTCTGGTTGCTGGCAAGGGGATTCAAGACCAAAAGGCAACAGTGACAGCATCTATAGGCAAGTATTCAGTACAACACTACAGGCAGTGCTAGAATATCCCTTCCTGAATCCCAAAATGTTCATTTCCAGAGCTCTGCAGTATCTCCAGCCTGCACAAGGAAGCTGAAAATGCTGTTTATAATGTAAAGCCTTAAAAAAGACCCAGYGGGATTCATTAATCCCACTGACCTCTTGCCGAAGTGAATTCTGCAGGCTGTACATTCCTTACATATGGGCATCCAGTGTTTCCGTTGTTATTTACTGTTTCTTACTGCAAACAGGCTGGGAGAAGAAGAGCATCAGGGTTGGTTCTCAGTGTGGTCTCTACAACCTGGTGGTTACAGCAGAGTGTGGGTCTTGCTGCAAACAGAGCCTCTCACTTCTGCATCGAGCGCCACGGCAACTGGAGCAGTGCCACAGGCATCAGCATGGAGACTGCTTTTCTGTGTCCTCTTCCCATGGGAAAAATGGGAAATCACGGTCCTTGTGCCAACTCTGGGAGTCCCCTGGCCCTCTTTTTAGCASTTCTCCAGGATCCTGGCCGCTCCAGACTGCCGCTGTTCTCAGACCATCCTTCTGCGGAGCCGTGTCCCGCTTGGCTCCATCTCGCTCAGCATCCACGCACATGCTCATGGAAGCATTTCTGRGTCCTCAGCATTTATTGGGCATCCCAGATTCCTCCTGGAGGAGCAGAGCTGAAAATGGGCTCCAGCTATGACTGGCCTTGGAGTCCGTGGCCGTGCAYGGCAGCTCGGCCCAGGTAAAACTGCGGAGGCGCGCGCAGCGCAGCACCCCTCTGCTCCGCACCTCGGCCCGCAGTGCAGACATCGCCATGAAATATCAATACGGATTATCAAAATACTAATCTGGATCACATTTCCAAGTGGTGCTGTAAAACTGCGTTGAATTCCTCCGTATGCACATTCAGAACTGAAGAAGCTGTAGCTCAAGCTTCTTTTCCAAAATGAATTACCACTTGAGAAAGTTTTAGTTCTGAATAAGCAACTCAACAYAGGAGATTAGCTTCCTTTAATGATTTATTTTAAAAATCTCAATTAGCTCATCTGGATTTTTTTCCTGGGTACCGCAGTATAGATAAACCCCACAGACACCAGATAATTCTCTCGTCGTCCTTGATTTTCAGCCAGATGATTTAAGAAAACCATCGCGACTCCAAAGCCCGGATTGCAGCCAAGGCAGTAGAGGTGGGTGCGATGTGGAATTTACAGAATTAATTGTAATACAATTCAATACAATTAATTAATTGTATTGAAAAAGCATTGACCCTAGAGGCTGAGTCGTTTCCAGATGCTGGGTAGAGTCCCGCTTAGCACTGTTGGAGGGGTGCTTTTTCTTTCCATTTATTTTGCTTCCTGCACATATTTTTATTCAATGAATATTGTTTCATTTAGGAATCTTAGATGTTTGTGCTTAGTTTCAAAGATGAAACCTGATTTCCAAGTTGTTTGCAATTTAGAAATTGTATTTCTTTCCATTTATAGAATATTTTCTGCCTCGCTATTTTGAGTGGGCAAATTGTGACACTAGCAAAATATCTTTTCAGCCTCAGCATGCTTGCTGGGATTTGTTATACCAACACAGGGGCTGACATATGTTGATTTTTTTTTTTTTTTTTTTACTCCAAATCCTTTGTAGGTGGCAAATTCTGAATGTACAGCTCAGACTACAATTAAATAGTATTGCTGTCTGGATGGGAGAGACGCTGCCATGCACTTGACTTGGGCAGCTTGCTCAGGTCTGTACATGGGGACAGTATACAGAGTAAATTTTCTTCTGTCCCCAAAAAAGTAGTTGAAATACAGCCATACATCGTGTTCCGATGAGGTTCCTGTTCCGATGGATGTTATTAATATGTACATTGAGGCCTGGTTTTTGAATTGGAGAGTCAAGAACCAAGCGTTTCGTGGCTGCCAGAGCTACCCTCCCTCCCACCTCCTATTACTCTGGAGAAAAACACAACGAGGAGGAAATAAGCCCCTTCATACCCAACGAGCTTAATGAGGCTTCCCTTTCAGCGCAGATTTGTGTGCACTATCTTAAAAGCGAGTTCTGCTTTAATTGAAGATGGCTCGTGTTTCCATTTGTTATGACTGCGCTCTTGCAACTAGGTACAAAACATGAGAGAGACCTGAATTCATTGCGGCGACGCTCAGCAAAGCTGCAATAACATAACCTGATGCCTAATAAAAGAGGAAATACCAGAGCTGTAACTCACAGCGCTATTGCTTGCACACAAAAAGGAGCTGGGGTGCTTATAAGCCACCACCACGGTAGCTCCATGATGGCTTTTGTGATTTACTTAATTTCTTTTGTTTATTTAACTCTTGTGATTTTGCAAACTGGGTAATTCTCCCTGAAATAATCTGAAAAGTTCGTTTTAATATAAAAGGTACCTCCCGTTTGCAGCAGGTTATATAATTCCTATGTATACTTTGCAGAAAACTCTAAACCTCCTTTAACAACGGTGCATAAACACACTGTAAATGTTATTATCCTTATGTATTTATGGCCACACTTACAATACATCATTAATACTTTGTGCTTGTACATCACCACGCTACTCGAAAATAACTTGAGAGGGAAAACCGCTGTGTTTTTTCACTCCAGCCCTTCATACAGTTCTATTATCTTTCCCCACCGCGTTGCTCTCGCCAGTATAATTTTTTAGCACTAACAATGCTGCGCACATCAGCTGCCCTGAGTGGGATCAATTGCAGCCATGTAAATAGAAGTTCAGCTTAATTATTTTCCCATTTGAAAAATCACTCTTACCTGAAGCGAGTGGTGCTTCGTTTCCCTTTTTTTTTYYCCCCCCCCATCTTTTTCCCTCCCTAGAGCTACAAAAATAATTATCTCCGTGACAGGTACCCAAAGTTTGGCGCCTGCCTCTCTCCCGTCAAGCGCGTACTCCGCAAGCCTTTGTGACAATTGATCAAAATTACTGCAGGAATGGTTTCCGACACACTCTTCACAGACGCGCTCACTTACCTGTCTCGGGAAGTCTGTCTGCTGCTCGTGTTCGGGGCTTCCTGGCCTTCCTTTATCCACCACCGATTCTCGGGGTGAGTTTCTATACTCGCCTCCGTTGTCCGCACAAAATGTGGGCTCACCCATGGCCTTCCCTCCCTGTCYGCGACGCTTCTTTTCACGTGAGAGCAACACGCAAACCTCAGCCTCTGCCTGGTGCCACCGTTTCCAGCAGTGTCCCCTGACAAGGCTTCCAATTTACTGCTCAGCCCCCCTGAGGCTGACAGAGATGATCCTCTTATAACCCAATTTTCRCTAATAGAACCCGACGACAGGGACACCAAGGTGGATCTAGAAAATTACTCTGCCGCTTAGTACAGGTTTGAACTGCCTAAAGCCATGGCCTGCTTCTGGCCACCAGTAAACCACGGTGACTCAGTTCCTTCCTCTATAAAGCAGCTGAACTAATACCTAAATAAATTCTAACATGGAATCACAGAATGCTTAAGGTTGGAAGGGACCTCTGGAGATCATCTAGTCCAACCTCCCTGCTCATGCAGGTCACCTAGAGCACGTGGCACAGGGCGGCATCCAAGCGGTTTGGAAGATCTCCAAAGAAGGAGACTCCACAGCCTCCCTGCRAAGCATCAGGTGACATAATCTGTCAGTTCCCCTTGCATACATATGCAATAGTTTCTGCATAGGCAAAAATGTCACAACATCCAGGACTATGCTGGGCCATCTTATCTTGGCTCATATTTCCTTACTTAAACAAACAAAAAAATAAAAAAAAATGTAATCCCTTCATCTAACACTACTTACCCACCCGATCCTGCTCTGTCCCCAAAGGAGTTGTGAGAAGCTGAATAGAGCTGCAGAGCTCTTCCTGACATCCATCAGAAGCATCTTATTGAGCTTCTAAATACTTTTTGATTGAATCCATAATGTCTGCGATAACAACCAATAAAATAATCCAAGGAAATTAACAAGAAAATCATGCTGAGAATTGGTGCTGTTATAAGTCTGCAGCAAGGTAGCCTTTTTCTCTTTATAGACTCGGATAATAGTACAGCTCTCAGTTTTCAGCTAAAAAAACCTTTTCAACACTTCAAGGTGCTTTTTTTTTGGCTTTATAAAGGCAGCTGTTAGTGAGCACTGCAAGCATATAAAGAATGTGTCTTCAAATGTAGCAAAAATGAAAATGTCTCTCTGTGTATTTCTACATTTGCAAAAGAGACATAATGATGGAGGTTCAGCTACTCCGTACTGGGAGTTTGAGCCAGCCCTAGTGTTCCCTGGGGCTSACCAGCTGGCTGTGGTGAGAGCAGGTAAACGGAGCACTAGGTGCCCTGCCCCAAGTCCTGGCTCCTGCCTTTCCACTGTTGTGGCCATCACAACTATCTTATGTAGCCCTGGAGCAGTGAGAGCACTAGTAGGACAGATCAGGAAGAAAAATATAAGCAGATCTGTGGAGAGTTTGATCATACTCTCTTTGACRTAACTGGGACTTCAGGTGGTGATTTTGTTTGGAGCAGGACCAGGTTTGAAGAGAAACCAGAATTTGTAAGCTGGAAGAATGAAGAGGTTGCGCCCAATGCACTGGTTGTGAATTCCTCACAGAAAAGGATGGAAATATCTTTTAAATTGTAGTCAGAAGGCTTGGTTGTAAACAAAACCTGAATACTTTTACTCCAGGCAAGCCCAGGAACAAGAATAAGGACTATTGGTGACTGTCCTACTCTCCTCCTACAGGTAGAAGCACAAAATGAAGTTGCCATGGAATATCTTGAGGGCAAGCAAGCTGTAAACAGGTAAAGCTTCATCGATAAATAAACAMAAGACACCAAAACATGGTTGAAATTCTCATGCCAGAGGAAACCTGCCCCCGGCAAAGTGTGCAGTCCAGCAGCAAACCAACCGCAAGAGACCTTGCTRTGTGAGAAAGGCAAATGGATTCAAGTACCTCTTTAGGACTTTAGGTAAGAAGAAGGTCAGATATTGAGATGCCTGTGTGCTTGGGCTCACTCCTGTTGGAGAGCAGAAGAGAATGATTCATTGAGAACACACGAGTAATGGTGCCAAAAAGTAGCTGGGAAGGACATAAACAAGGTTGAATGGGTGGTCCTGTTTGTTGCCTTTTCATAACGTAAGAACAAAAGAATACCAAGGGATATTAAAAGGCATATATTTCAATTGACAGCCTTAATTGACTTCTTCTGCGTTACCTTGGAAGTCCAGAGGGATGAAATGTTCCCTTGAAACTTGATGGATTTTGTACTAACAGTAASAAGGGATCAGTAAAAGGATGAAATCAGTGTATGCACAGAGAGACYTTCCCAAATGCCTACGGATAGCATAAGCCAAAGTACAGGGGGATACTAAAGGCCGTGCAGCTGGAGCTGATGACCCCCTGGCTTCTCTGGGCTTCCCTCCATGGGCATCTTTGCAGCTATTTACTGCAGGGAAGGGTTTGCTGCGAAACATGCGGTTTTTCTCTCTGCAGAGATGAGGGGCTGAGATGGGCTGCTCGTATTGCACAGCTCCTGTGCTGCCGCTGATTCACTACCTGGAAAATGATACTAACAAATAAATATATAATCCATCCTTCCCTTCAGTCTCCAAGAGGCAGAAAAGTATGATAGATGCCAGAAGTATTCAGGAGTTTCCCAAGGAGGGAAAAAGAAYTGCAAGAAGCAACGGGGGTGAATGCTAGAAGGTCTAAAGAGGGGTGGAAATTTGGGGCCAGAGAGGCATTTTGAACGAACTGGCCACCGCACAGGCGGTGCCTCAGGCAGGGCGCTGCGATCCCCTTTGCAGACTAGGCACCGTGACCTCCAGCACTGTGTGCCCGCTTTGCCCGGGGCTTGCCCGGACTCCCCTCTCCGGAGCGTCGGGGCGAGGAGAAGCCCCTCACGAGGGCGGCTCGGCCGGGCGGCTGCAGCGCGGCGGCCGTTGGGCGCGGGGCGGCCGTTGGCGGCCGTTAACGGCTGCCCCGCCCGCGGCAGAGGCGGGCGCCGCAGCCGGAGCGGGAGCCGGAGCAGGGCGAAGCGCCGCGTCGCGCCCGCCGCAGCGCGATGGAGCAGCCGCGAGCCCGCGGCGCGGAGGCAGCGCCTGAGGTGAGACGAGGCGGGCGGCGAGCGGGGCGCCAGGGAGCCGAGCGGGGCAAGGGGGCGCCGGGACAACTTTGCGAGCCCCGGAGCCGCGCGCCGGGAGCGGGCGGAAACTTTGGGCGAGGCGAGTCGCGGCGCCCGGGAGCCGCGGGGGCCACTCCGCTCCGCTCCGCTCCGCTGCGGGGCCGACCACGAGCGCGACCACGAGCCTGGATCCCGAGCGCCCCGAACCGGGCTGAGGGCTCCGCGGAGGAAGAAGGTTCCTGGTTGTGGCGCCTTTGATGACCCCGATATCTTGCAGTCTTTTTTTTCTTCTTCTTCTTTTTTTTTTCCCCTCCCCTTAATAATTATTTACTTATTTTCTGAAGAGGTGAGCACTCCTCATGCAGTGTTTGTTCCGGAGTTACTTTTGCAAAAGAAAACATCATATGGCATCTCTCCTTCTCTTGCAAGAATCCATTTAAAAAATGATAAAAAAGGGGGGGGTGCAGGGTGAAAAAACAGGGAAAAATCCATCTGAGAGCATATTTTTAGTACAGCCTGCAGCACCCAAGTTATTCCAGAAGGAAAGGTATCATCTGCCTGCGCACCTCTGACTGTCAGCATGGGTCGGAAATTGCCTAAGGATGACCTTCAAGGAAGGAAAGGGAGGTTCGACAGTCTCAAAACTCTTTTATTTTGCTTAAGGCTCCCCTCAAAGAAACAAGCGGTGGGTTTGTAGGGAAATTGTGACTTGAATATTCAGCACTTCCTTTAGAGTAAAAGCTGATCTAAGTTCACAGTTCGTGTGGATACTGGAAAGGTTTCTAATCGAGCACATAGTATTGGATCTGTTAGTGCTAAAGTTAAAAAAATGAATAARGCAGAGGGAAAGGGGATAGTACTTTTTATATACCATATAAAAACAGTTCAAAAACAAGGAAATTGCCTCTGATTTTTTTTTTTTCCAGGTTAATGTTGTTTTGGTTGTTAAATCAGTGTGTCAGCTCTGTGAAAACTCCAGACTCCTGTCTTTTTACAAAACATTGACGGTGACACTAGATATTTCCAGGCAGAATGTATCTGAGGCACCACTCCACTTGTTAGATTAAAGGCGTTTGGCCTCGCGCCTCTGGTCTTGTGCCTAATAACACATCCTGGGAGCACTGCATTCACTGTCAATAAATGTCTCCCATCTCTTAGGACTTAATTACGAAATGGTTTCAAAACAGCACAAAAAATGAAGCGTCCAGCTCAGCTTTTGTAGTGATGCAGCCCTGTGTATGAGCAACTCTCACAGTGCCCCGGTGTATCAGCTGTGTCCTTATGATCTTTATGCATCTTCTGTTTTAAAGCCCTGAAACATATGGGTTCATTTTTATTTCCTTTAACAATTCTATCCTGCTAAAGCAGGCAAGAGGACAGTTGCATTTCTCCACCGAACAAGGTGCTCACGTAGGACTGTAATATCTTCCTGGCTTTCTCTTCTCTTTCTTGTTGTTTTTAATTCCGGGAGAAATTACTTTGAGTGCCTGACTAGGATTTCAGGACAGTCTACAAGATTGCTCCCAGACGATCCATCTGGCTTCTCCCGCCGAACCCAGTACTGGCAGGGAAACAGCTTTGAAGATCTAGCCAGTGTTGGATGGATTTTTATAAGCTGTGGAAATGACCTGTAAAATTCAGAACTAAATCTTCCTGTGCTACAAGACCTGTTTACTTGGAGAAGCTGGTGCTGGAAAAGCTGCTGGGAACTGACAGTGCAGTTGCCAACCTGCACTAACACCACGCGTGAGGCACTGCTGGTGCAAGGCAAGCGCATCCAGAGGGTGAGTTCTTGCGGAATAAGAATCGTCCCCTGAATTCTCAGCGTTGCTTTTTCCTCATTAACTTCTATGTAGACAAATCTCTCTTTGTTTTGAGGCTCCCGGTAGACTGGGGGAAAGGCAGCAATGGATGTGATCACTGTGTCCTCAGATTGCAAGGCAGACAGAGAGGCAGCATTTTAAGACCGAAGAGATGGTAAAATAAATGTTAAATTTTAGTGTTATTAAGAGGGAAAAGAAACAAAACAATGGAGGTAATGTAAGGCAGTAAGCAGTGTTTCCTAACGGTCTAAGTGACTGAGGAGGCTTTGTCCTGCTTTAAAAGTGACATAGACACATAAGACCAGGTTTTTAAATTTGTAATACAGAGAAGCCTTAGTAGGGGGCTCAGAAACTTTGTCATACTTATGTAGATCCAGATGATCTCTTCTTTTTTTTTTTTGGTCTCTCTATTAAAGAATGCCCCATCATCTCTGACCAGGCACCTCTTTAAATATTCCATGGGCATTGCAATGCACTGAGTAGCTTATTTGCTTAATTAAGACATCAGTTTTGAGTTATGCGACTTGCATATTTCCCTGCTGAGATTAATGTCTTCATCAGCCTGATTACTACATCTTTTATAATTAGCAGGCCTTAATGCTTTGTTTGTGTCAGTCAGGTATTTTTTAAATACCTATTAATTAAACTTGACAACTTCAACTTATTTCCTGGTGAGTTACGATTTGCATTCTTGTTCTGCATCATATCTGAATCTGTGCTCCGTTTCAGCAAGCAGCGTAACCGTACAGATAGCCAGCCTCTGCTGCCTCTCTTCATCTTGCATGATATCGTACGCTGTGAAAGACCTTTGTGCTGTTCCTCACTTTTCCTTTGCTGTTGGGACTGAGATAGCGAGCAGCGTGTTTAAGTGGGCAGAACAGAGATAAAAAATAACATTTTGAAGACTCTATTTCTGATCATCCAGGCAGACGCAGGGCAAATGCTCTGCGGCTTCTTCCCAACTTGTCAGCCGAGAATGGGCAGAAACTCCTCTTGTTACTCAGGAGGAGAGAGGCCCAGTGTCCTGCTGCCGCCTTTACAGTGTCCTTCAGCCCTGACTAAAGCAAAAACCATCTGTGATGTCTTACTAAAAGCTAATGTGCTGTAGGTTGAGTGCTTTACATTAAACCACTTTCGATGCATCCACTAACCGTAGGTGCACGTACTCTCTGAAGGAGCAATTTCTGGAGCATTATTCTTCCTATTAAATATTAAAAATCATCTGTATGGCTTTTCTGTTTTCCCTCCTGGAAAAAGCTGAGAATCGCACAACTTCTTAACATGAACTCTACTGTTCAGGTTTTGCTGAACTCTTACTGTTCAGGTTTTGCCAACAAATTTGCCATTTCATAACCTTGTGCAGGACTAAAACCTAAAACTTCAAAGCAAATCAAGTGTTTTGAGATTTTTTTTTCTGGTGACAAGAAACTAACAGAAGAGTTCATATTACTTTGATTGAGTCAAATCAGTTTAAAAAATTTCTACTCTTGAGTGGTTGATGTTCCAAATGATCTCCTCCTCTTTGTCTTTCAGGAGTGCGAGGAATTGAATTTTAAAATAGGATAATTAAAGCTGCTAACTGTAATGCCAGCTGTTGGGAATCATAAACACATAGCCACTCTTTATATAGGGTACGTACAGAAATAATGGTTCTCCTTGCTCTGCACTGTGTGGTCAACCGGCACCTCTCATTTTGTTAGCTGTCTTGGTAGCATGATGAAATTTGTTGGAAAAGAGGGAGCTAAATAAATCATGTTGGATTAATGCTCTGTCCAAATGGCAGGAGATAAATCAATATCAGACCAATGGGAAAGAATGTGAACATTTAAAAGGAAATAACTTGTACTCAAGCTTCTAAGAATATTAAAGCAACAGAGTTGAACAAAACCAGAGCATTGAAATCACATCTTCTTGGTGTCCTTTCAAAAGGTGAAACATTACCCATGCCAGTGACTGTTGAGATTACTCTGGGGTGTGCTTTTTCAAAACTTTGTATTTCTTGAAGAAACAAGCATGGTTTAGATTGAGATAGTACCCCCAAAAAAGCACTTTGTAAGGATTAATTTGTTTGGTTTTTGTTTGTTTTGATGGTTGGGTCAGATTGGATTGCCTCAGCCTTCTCTTACTGGTCCCATTAGCAGAAACAACCTGAGATGTGCTGGAATAAGGGGTCAGTTGTGACCTTGCATGGGTTGAGTGGGTGCTGCCTTGGGCCATGAGACGTTTCTCTCCCTCAGCGCGTGGGGCTCCAGAGGAACAGCCTTAGTCATGCTGGGGACGCTCTCCTCACCCCCAGCTGGGCACCAGCACCCAGCACAGCTCAGTCCCTTCCTCCCCACATGGAAAGAGGAGCTGATAAATAATGTGTTGGCTTTGCCTGATGTGCCTAGGGTTTGAGCATGCTCCTCCGGGAGCTTTCTGAGAGGAATGATGAATGTATTTATTTTCTGAGAAGAGGCAGCATGAATACATGCATTATTTTTTGCCATCTTGTGGTTTATTTTTTTTCCAAATGTTTCTAGTCAGACATATTGTTGGAACGGAGCTGAAAATGAGGTTTCTCAGATGTACAGTAGAGCAGGCATCATATGTGTTGGCTGTCAAGCAAGTTTTGCAAATGTGTCATTATTTTATGATCACATTTACCCCATTGACGGAATTACAGGGCATCTCTAATATGAAAATGTGTACAGAGAGACTGGACAGACAAAGGAAAGAGAAGCAAAAATCAGTATTAGGATAAATCATGCTCCAGAGATTTGGCACAACTTTTAGAAGAATTGGGTGCCAGACTTTGTAGCCCTGAAAATTATCCTTATGGTAAATTCCGGTGTAACTCTTTTATGACACTTTGGGAGTTGATTCAGAAGGAGTAGAAGTGGATCCTGAACTGGAAGTTCATTTCTATCTACCATTTTTTTTTTCTCAGATTAGGATGGAACTTAAGCTGCAAGTTATAAACCTTAGTCACATCAAACCAACTGTAAATGTAGGAAAATACTTTTTGGTTCCTAGCTTGGCCAGGACGGGTATCTCTTACCATACATCTGCATCCTGTGGCAGCTGTTTGAACTGGGGACAATTTGCAGCATCTCCGTCTCCTTCTCTGCCCTCCTCCTCCCCGGGTGTCTGCCCTGGCCACGTGGCTCCCCATCCCGTGGTGCTCCAGCCCGCTCTGTGCTCCGAGACTGCCGCAGCTTCGCAGACCCCGGCCAAACACACATCGGGGTCGATGTGCTTTGCACCCAGCCAGCCGGCCTCCTACCAGCCGCTTCCCGCGACGGAGGGTGAGCCGTGCTTGGGGTCCTCTTGGCTTCGGAGGGAGACCTGAGCGTGGCTGCCAGCAGCAGCTGGGGAGGGTGCCGCGCGCCCCGTCCCGCCGCTCCTCGCGCCCCCAGCTGTGTGTCCCGGCCCCTCCAGCTCGCCTTCGTGCAGGTAGGTGAACTCGAGGGGTGCTCTGCCTGTTGCTCCCCACTGAATGTCCCCACTGCCTGTCTCTCAGCCCCACGTGTTAGGCTTACTTAGGGGGCAGCTGCCCTATTGTGCTAGGCTGGCACACAGGGTTGGGGTGTATGTGTGTGCTGAGGCCCTCCATGTGAACCTTCCCACATTGAAATGTTACCTACACTGCCATGAATTGATTCCAACTGGTTCAAGTGGGTTTGGGGTTACTGAGCTGTCGTTGGCCTGAGCTGCAACAATTCAGTCACAGCTGAACTCGGATTTTTTTTACAGCTCAAGTGACGCTAACTGCAAAAATACCTGATGTTTTGGTTTTACTGGATGAGTCTTAATATCAGAACATCATATTCAACACAAACAGCGATATTCTGTGTGGCTGCGTATGTGCCTTTGAACATACAAAGGGCAGAAATTAATAAAGGGAGGATGCATGATGCTCGTTCATGAGTTGCCTGTATGAGTGGTATGAAGAGACATCAGCCAGAAGTCTGGCGCACTCTCAGAAACCAATTACCAGGATGATCCATAATTATTATTTTTTTCCACTCTGAGGAAAAATGCCCGTTTATTTATATTTCCAAAAAGAGGGCCATCGTGTTTTGGAAATGAGATCGAAACAATTACGAGGGAAGATGCATCGTAAACACTACAAATCAGTGAAAAGGTCAAAATAAGTGATAGGATAAAAGCCTGGGCCAGAGAAACGTGAGGGTTGTTGAACTTGGAGTGAAGTTCAAGAATCTTAGGTACTCCAGGCTGAGCAGATTGTGATGGGCAGGAGGAGAAGCATTCGTTTCCCTTCAGAAAAACAGAGCATTTTATTCATTTAGTAAAGCCAAGAAGCCAGAGCCTCCATAATAGAAACTTATTTAGCAAAACTCTGAGTGAAACTCAAGGCTCTTTAGAGCTTTTCAGATATTATTCCAAGGCTGAAGTCTGTGTAGGTTAGGATCCTACTTTATTCTGACCTGCTAGAATGAGATTTTTACTTGGCTCTGAAGAATGTCATCTTTTTCTCTGCAGACTGCCTTTGATAATGCTGTTGAATTAAGGAGGAAATATATCAAAAAGCAAATATTTCCCAGGACATAGAGCACAGTCTCAGAAGTTTTAGTTTCTAATTCAGACATCTGTAGTGATTCCTTTTGGAGTTCACTGTAACTAATAAAGATTATGATACACCATCAGGATTGATACAGTCTTTCCTCATTTTGTGCTTCCTTTTCCTCTTTTATTTTTCTTCCAATAGTGAATATGCCATTATATTCTGATGGAGGAGACCTGCTGTCCCTCCCCACAGATAGGCTAATACCACTTTGTTACCATTACTGAGTCCAGTTTGCCTTTTGAGCCTGCACGACATTGTTTAGCTGAACTATTCAATGGGCCACGGTAACGTACATGACCTAGTTCAAAGCTTACTGTACTGCTCAGAGTAGTGGCTGAGCTTACCTGGCTGCTGTTGGCAGACCTAAAAATCAGTGAAAATGCCAGAGCTTCCTTCAGGTTTCTGCTGAGCAACTAGGCTTACTTTGAATGATGCCAGTGAGACGATGGCTCTTGCCGTTACAATTTTGACCCTGCCTTGTGTAATTGCAGAGACAGTCCTGGTGGAAACAGTCACGTTTCTATTTTCAAAGTGTTAGCACCAAGCTAAGCTCAGTGTGTGCAAGCTTACGTGGGCGTATCTGCTGCTTGTAAGTCAGCTGAACCTGGCTCGTTGATTAACCGAAAGTCACATTATCATAGCAACACATTAGGCGTCTCTCCACTCTTTAAGCTACAAGAAAGCAGGAGCAATTCCAGTCATACCAGGTCTAGGTCGGGTTGATTTGCTCCAGGCTCTGTGCCTGCGAGGCTTTCCTTGCAGGGTGCTTCTCCTTCATCTTGTCAAGTTCATTTATGTAGTCTTGCCTTTGAGCTCAACTTTTTAAATGTTTTTTGATGTCTGTAAAGTCAGCAAAAGTGATTCAATGGGCACCTTTTAAAGCATGAAACTAAAACCCATAAAAACCTTTGAAAATGCATGTGAATGAGAGAAGTCAAAGAGGGTTATGTATGAGGAAGAAAATTAAAAGAAGCATTTAAAATATCTTTTATTGATTGTAAAACGAAAGGTTAGGTCTGCAGGAGCTCAGAAATACAGTACATGCCACCTTATGTTGTTGGCATTGGAGTAGAAGCAGCATATCCTCCACTCTTCTGAGACCCAGCATTTGATATTGCAGATGGCGATTCTTCCCTTTCTTGTGTGAATGTAAATGTCACTAGAATATTTCTCGGTTTAGTATTAAATTTAGTATTTCCCTAATTCCCTAAAGTCTGAGTTCAGCCTCTCTTGGTGGCTTCCTGAGGCTTCCTACTGCGGAGGCTGTCACTGGCTGCAGAAGGGCTTGAATTTGTTCTGCAGCCTTTTGACTAAGGACTCAGCAAAGGAAGCAATTTCTGATGAGAATGTTCTTGGCCGAGTTGATGCAAGTCAAAGGAGCCTGTTCAGGTGTACATGGATATAAATGAGAGTATACCTCAGCCTTAGAAGTTCATTCTTCTGTTTCTTTGCACTTCTACCGTACTCTAAAACTACTCCAGGGCTGTGAGGTTTGACCCCTGTGATCATTGGGTGATAGAGTCCTAGAAGAAGTTTTTGGTTTCGTAATTTCTTCTAACTTTAAAATAAAAAATAGTGAAAATCACTTCCATAAAGTGCCTGATCCTGCCAAATTTTAATCTTTATGACTAATTCCTACTCAGTAATTCTGTTGAATACAGTGGTGGCCTTAAGTGAATATGGACTCTGTTAGTAAGGGGTTTCAAGAGTGGGTCCTTGCAGAATATCTAAAACCTTGTATTTATCTATATTATCACACATTCTAATTGCTAGTTCACAGTCTCTGCTTTGTCATGATAATAAGTGTGGTGAATCATTTTTAATAGCAGTTATATTTCTCTATGAACTCTCATAGCTTCTGTGGTAGGCTGTGACAAACAACACCTGTTAATTCTTTACATACATATGTGCAAATTTCTAAAAACTGCTCTTTTTTTGTTTCATATCAACCATGCAGTAATTTACTGTAATTATAAATGTTAGTTTCTTTTTTTTTTTTCTTTAAGTTTGTCTGGAATTCATTTATTCCCCTTATGAAGGGATACTCTTTCAGCTTAAGCAAGAGAAGATCAGTCTTCTGGTCTTCTGAGACCCATACTTCAGTATGTTTTAATGAATTGGGTTAATTGAGCTGCTTATTTATATCTATATATAGAGATAGAAACGTTTTAAGAGGCGCTGTATTGCTATGTGCAGTCTGGTCTGCAAAGCACACGTTGGATGAGAATTTGTCATGTTTAATGGCCACAGGCTGATTTTTCTTTGAAGCCTTTGGAGTCAGCGTTTGCTTGGGCTTTCCTTTTTCTTTTCCTTGGTTGAGAAGCCTTTTTTACGTGTGTTTAACAAGCAAAGAGCGTTGGTGACATGATTTTCTTTTTGACCCCCTTTTCATCTTTGTGTCCTTTGGTTATTCAAGCTTCCTTATCCTTGCAACAAGGACAGTGTTTAATTGTTCTTCTTTAACCCCTCGAGGTATGGGCAAATTATCCAATTTTACCCATAACCTAAACATAATGTTTATTGCAGAAAGATAAAACAAGCGCACAGAGTGAGACAAACAGTCAGCTCAAACGAGGTGAGTTTTGCAGATTAATACCTGTTTAACTCCAAATGTATCTCCCTGGAAGACAGAAAGAAGCATCAGGAGCCTAGACGAGGTAAGAGTCCAGCTTTCTTTCCAGGTCTCTTCACCACTGTCACTTCAGAGATCTCCACAGGGCCTTGGCGCAGTGCACGGCAGCCCTTGCCTTGAACTTTGTCACAAGAGCTTCACAAGGCCAATAATGACCTACTTAACAGGGTGTGATAGCTCTGTGCCTTCCAGTTTGCCTTTGTGCTTTCCTTAGCTCAGCCAGCCTTAGTTGCAGGCAGAACTGTTGAGGATAAAGGGTACAGATCCCTCAGGAATTCACAGAAATAATTTGCAATCCTGACAGAGAGCAATATTTTCTTAATTATCTTTTTCCATGAATCTTGAGAACCCACTAGAGTATGTCGGTTTATACTCCTCATGGCATTCTCAAAAGTGGACCATTATTAAAAAGAAAAAATGATTGTACCACAGAATGATTCTACTCTATAATTTTTAAGTTATTCCATGCTTCACTGGAGATTTCAGTGCAAAACAATGAAGCAAGGGAAACAGCTGCAGTTATATTAGCTAGGATTAAAAGGTATAAAAGACATTAGACTTTTTACTTACAAAATGTAAACTGAAATGCAATGTTTGGGTCTAGGAGTAAAGTGTGCCTAAGGGTCATTAAATAAGTGTGACTAATATGTCATTATAGTGTGTTACAAGGTTCCTTGAACCTTTCTTTCACCCTGTTTCTGTTTGAGAGCTGCTAAGAGAGGTCTGGCTTTGAGCCATTCACTGCTGGCATTTCCGATGGCCATCCGATATATTCACGTAGGACATGCTGTGTCCTGAAGTATAGTATCACACGTACTTAGTGATCCATATTTACCAAAATGAGAAACTAATGCAAAATCACGTGCTGATATTACATGCTTCTCAGCGCAGGAGTGTTTCTGGACCAACCCTGCATAGCCAAGGCTGTCAGCAGGTACCTCCTCGAGCGCCACAGATGCACACTGGCCTTTCAGGCCTTACCTTGAATTTTCACCTCGTCACAGTGGAATGGGACAGCAATGCCCTTGAGTTGGAAGCATGAGACTAGGAACTAAGTCGCTCTTGGGGATTAAAACCATAATATGATGAGACTTTTAGTTTGAGGAGTTTTGTAGGATAGTAGATGATAAGGTTTCTAGCTCCCAGGAGGGCCCGGAAGCTTGTGCTTGGCTGCAGAGCTTTAGACTTGGCTACAGAAGAGGAACCAAGCTGAAACTTGTATCTGAGTATTGCACTAGATGGTCTTGACCCCTTCTGGGCGCTGGTGTTGCAGAGCCATTTGAATAACCTGCCTTTACACAGAAAGTACTGCCTGATGCCCGTGAAATGCAGTGAAACTGTAGTTTTGTTAACATACGTGTGTATTGCAGGGCTAGGACTAAGTTTTAGTTCTTCTGCCACAGCCTCTCTCTCCTACTCCCATGATACAGAGGAAGGGAATTGGAACAAGCTTGTGGCTTCCCCTCTGCCTCCTGAACCCTCTGCTGCTGCTCCCAAGGAGTCAGAGATGAGACACGATCATACAGGAAATCCTGCATACTGTAACTTGCCGAAATCCTAATTGCATTCTTGATAAATTAATGGATTTGTTCTGAGAAGCAAGAAATCCAAATCTTTCTTCCCATACACCCACCCAAACTGGAAACACATTTTCAGCTTTAAGACAAATAACTTATGTTAGTGAAGAATTTTAGGCAGCACGGTGATTTTAGGTCAAATCCCAAGAAAATATTTGGAAAGTGTTTCTGAAGTATTTGAATGCAGAGGAAAGAATGACTGAAAAAAGTGCTTTTGCTTTTCTCATCTCCTGAGCTGGACAAAATAGGAAAATTTTCCCTTAACCAAGGGAAACATTTGCAGATTATGCCCCAGGTATCCTTCTAGGCATTTGAATGGCAGATGGAATAAATCTAAGCCTAACTAAAGATATGAGCTAAAAATTTATTATAATCTTCTTGTCAAGTCTGGAAACTGTCCTTATGTCATATCCCACTGGTATGTAATTTCAACAGAGTGAATTTTGAATTTTTAGGAACTTCCAGGAGTAACCTGTCATGATAAATTCATGGAGGAAAAAGATACTGTGAGGAGCTGTAAAGTGCTGGTGCTGAACTTAGTGCCCTGCGAGCCCAAGGGTTGTGTGTGCCATCTAGCTGGAAGAAAGGGACCTAGCAAAAGGAAAGGAAATTCGATGCTGCTCTTCGTCCTGGAAGGTAAAAGACTGTGAGAACAAGGAGCCTAGGCAAGGTTAAAAGTGTCTGTTGCAGATCATCGCTGGAGGTTTCAAGCAATCCAATTTGTAGAGTGTAAAGAGGAGAAAATGGGAAGACTTAAAAGTAGTATTTACTAGAAAATAAGGTAACTTACAGAAATTACATTAAGAACAGAAGGGTTATAAATCAGCAAAACAAATGGCTCTGAAATAAAGTGTGAATGCACCCGTTATGCAGGTTTTCATGTTCTATTTCTGCAAGCTTTTGCACATCACAAATTTTACATTAGTCAAAATGTAAGGTCAGAACCAGCTGTATTTTCAATGAGTCAAGGATTGTTCTTTTATTATAGAAAATGCAAATGATAAATTGGAAAACAAAGCCATAATTTACAACTTTGACATTTAGGATTTATTACCTAATAAGTAATATCCTCTAAAGTAAATAGCACAGTCTTCATCAGGCTTCTGGTTTGCCTGTTTGCATTCCTTCATATATGTAAAATGTACATCTGAGGGCATAAAGTTGTCCTTAAACAGCCCTCTGAATCTCTGCATGGCTAGTTGCCTGGTATCGCTATGTGGCCATGCTTTTGTACACACAAAAAAGGAGGCAGTAAAAATGTAACCTTAAATCTTACTTATTTTTGTCACAGTTTCGATAATTAAAAAGCTACTAGCCATTGCTTGTGAGAAGTATCAGGCAGGTTCCATTCGCTGGCCTCTGTGTATTGCCTGTGTGGTAAGAGTGCCCCCCAAATGCTGTTGCGTGTGTGTACACACGGGAGCTGGCAAGGCAGGGCGAGCTGCAGCGCCTGGAACAAGCACCAAAAACACATGGCATTTGAAAAGATTTAAGTGTTGTGTTAAAATCCATTTCAGGGCCTCTGAGTATCAGATTATAATAGCTGTGAAAGTAAGACCTAGACTAAGAAATGCCAAATTACTTTTTCCAAAACCCAGCTTCAGTAATCCAGGCTGTCAGACTGACTGTACAAAGCAACCTTGGACTTTGCAGCTTAGATCTGGTGGCTAGAAGTAACTGGTATGAAATTCTGTGGTTGAAAACATTTGTAGGCTGTTTTTTTTACAACACATGACCAAATTTTATGTGCTTTTTTAATATACTATCCAGTGTAATAGTTATGCATGTCTCCATGGGAGAGAAAACGGGTCTGGTAGTGTGGAGTTGGAACTGGCGTATGATGAGCTGTGCTGTAAAACGTTTATTTGGGGTGAAAGGGTCTGTAAAAGGAGGATCAGTATGTTGCTGTAGGGGAGGACAGCAGGGAGAGAGAATGAAGAAACCGCTTAAAAGGAAGTAAGGTTTGCTAGATTATAAGAAGCAAAAAAAAAGATATTAGAGGCAGTTCCTTCACCTTTTATTATTAGCGAAGTGTCGGATAGACTCCTGGGCGGGTCTCTCTCTCTACTCCTAGGGTATTTTATACTTGCTTTAGTAAAAGAGGAGATGAACGCTTAGTTGGAAATATGTGGCAGGGAGGTGCTCCTAACAGGTAAGATGCATTCAGGAGAGTTCAGAATGAAAATGTCTATAGCATCTATACAATTCCTCCCTACTTTCCCTCTGCAATGGCTGAGATAGGGGTAGTGCAGCTTCTGCCATTTCAGTCCTTCCAGAATGGAATTAAGCTGCGTAGGAGTGCAACGTAGGGAGTGTAAATGAGGATCCATGTTGTCAATTCATCCACCTTGAGCTCATCCTATCCCTGTGATGTTGCACTCAGTCTTCAGGAAAATGCCTGTGTAGTAGTTTTAGTTTCCTTTAGTTTCATCTCATACAGTGGACCCATCCAGGATCCCATGGGTCTACAGGAGCTGTGGAAACATTGATTCTGTGTGCTCAATACCCCAAGTCTGAAAATCTGTCCAGATTCACATGTAACAAGAGTGTTGACATTCAAAACTCTTCTGTATCTGGAATTAAAATGAGCCCTCTTAATTTAGATGCAAGTAGGCTGTCCATATTCCAAGTCTGCATCTACAGTTTGGGTGCCTTTATTAGCTGTGTATTTATAACATTTTGTGACAATGTGACAAACAGCACGATATATTGACATCCTAAAATAGTTAATGCTCATATGATGTCTGTACATACATGATGAAAAGTAGCTTGCTTTTCTCTCATGGACTGGTGAATTGGATGGCCCTGATTTTCCTCTTGCTATAACAAATTTCAGGCTGTTTTAGGTCAGTGGGAATACAGCAAATACATAAAATGGAAGCAAGAGGTGAAAGCATGAGAGCCTACATATGTAGTACACAATGGGATGACTAGTTGATTAGATATACTTCTTTTTATGGTGGACTTTGGGGTTTTTTTTTGTATAATATAACAAATGGCAAGATTTGGGGAGGATTGGCTTTTTGAGTTATAATTTCTGGAAAATGCTGTTTAAAAAACAATTCTTCAATTTCATCCTATCAGTCTAGGATGAGGAAGGATATTTACTGTTTTTAGTTGACAACAGGATGCATTTGGCCAGCAAAAGAAGTTACACTGACTGACATTCCCAGACCTTTCCCTGTCTTCTCATTTGCCATTTGGCTCGCCTTGTACCTGTCGCTGCCTTTGAAGGAGGGCAAGTACTGTCCGAAAGGAAAGTCACAGCCCCTTTGCTGCCTGAGGACTGTCGAGCTTTCCTTGCCTTTGTGGGACCAAGGTCTCTCCAAAAACAAGGAATGTATTCTGTTCTCCAAATTAGGTTCATGTATGTGGTTATAAATATGCCTGTATGTATTTCCAGGTGCTTCCCTTCACAAGGGAATTGTGTATGAACAACACAGAAGTCTGTATGTGTAGTCTGGCTACGTGCAAAACCTGCGTGTGCTGTGATCATGTTTAAGTTATGAATTAAGGAACTGAGCTCCCAAATATAAAATTACTAGAACATTTTAAACAAGCCTGGCCAAAACAGAAAGCATTTAGTAAGAAATACACCAGTCTAATACATTTTACAGAACGCTTCTTCAAGCATAGCCCTTAATTTTAATTGCAGGGTGCTTCAGGCTCCTGCATTACTGCCCTGCAGAAATCATTGCTTTGCACGTGGGCTGCTTCGAGGAGCATGTTGGCTCTGTAGAGGGGGATGAATTGATCTGCGGGGCTGACTTTTGATTGAAGGGATTCAGCTGCTGAATGGCACTTCAGGTGCTCTTTGAGATGCCTTGAGATGCCTGCCTGACATCCAGCTGTTGTATTTATATATAATACATGTTTTATATAACACATAAAATTTATATATTTATAAACAATAATATATATATATATAATGTAATATGTTTCTGCATATGTAAAGTTAGGACTTGGTACCAATTTTAAGCTTGGTACCAAGCTTAAACTGGACTTAACTGGTATTAAACTGGTACTTTATACATGGTATTACTTGTTAATAATTTTCTTAGGTGATATTACAGACCAGGCTGATTCTGTGAGCTACAAAGAACTCTTTGCAAGACACCTGACTCTTGCAAATTTGCCTGAAAACTGAGGGGGCTTGGCCCCTCTCTGGATTAGGCTCTAAATAATGAAGTAGCCGTTTTCTACCATATCTCTCTCCATTCAAAGCCTTTTATTTTTCACTCTTCCTCCTCCTCCTTCCTAGTGTTTCAGGAAATTACATATTTCTTTTTGACTTAGTATTCTTTGTAGGCATAAAACCACCAAGTGATCTTAGTTCATTATCGTATTTTATCTGAAACAGTGCAATTTACATTTCTTAGCTGACCACAAGAGGTTTAGCTAAGTGCTTGCTCTCTCCCACTCTCTCTTCTATAAACCCATCTGTGTTTGCTCGTGTCTCATATTTATTTCACACTTTGTTTCCCTCCTAGATCATGAAGCTATCATCTTTTACAGCCACAAAAGCATCCATATCACAACTGCAGAGATGCAGAAATGTATATTATGAATTGGACTCATTGGGTGCAACATTGGTAGGATGTTCCCTGCTGCTCGGTTCTGATGGGCAAGTGCTCCCAGGGGTTCCCCGTGTTCCAGCTTCTTGGGAGCCTGAGGATTTTCTTCTCTAGGAGCTGGTTTCTGTAGCCCCTTCGTGTCCACTGGGCTGCAACTAGGACTCATAGAACAGCTGCTGCAGCGCAGCGTTTCTCAGAGCAAAGAGTGCTGCAAGTTCCTTTCACAGGACAGAAGCTGCCAGCAGCCAAATACTTCAAAGGCTCTATGGGATTGAGTTTGAAGAGCAAATGTTCTGGTTGGGAAGGGGACTACAGAAGCTGGAAAGCAGCTAGTTGATCAGAGCTTAAGCTAAATGATTCTGTGTCAGAGTGAGCTACTGAGACTGCTGAATACATTAAATAAAATGAGGTCATTTAAAGTGTAAAATAAATAATACAAAAAGAATTATGCAACACAAATCAGATGGCATGCTTTCCTTTCAAACGTCCTCATTAAGTAGTTGTTATCTACTTATTTACTGATTTTTATTCTGATGCTGATATCCACATTTACCTTTTACTTGGTAAGAAAGCAATGTGTTACGAATTTATATTATATGAAATGTTATATTTATCAAAGTTTTTTTTAGGAGGAGGGAAAATGAAAGTTATTTTTATGCATGTTTCTTCCATGACTCCCATTTTTCTCCTTTGTTAAGAGCAGAAGTTGCTTGTTAGCAAGAAAACAAGAAAAAATAGTAAAATAGTCAAGTTTTGTTCGGGAGTCATGTCCTAGGATAAGTAAAATAGAGATAACTAAATCGAGGCCAAGGGAGTGGATCCTGCCGCTCTGCTCAGCCCTGGTGAGGCTGCACCTGGAGTATTGGGGGTAGTTCTGGGCTCCCCAGTATAAGAGGGACATGGAGCTTCTCGAGAGGGTCCAGCGAAGAGCGACAAAGATGATTAAGTGACTGGAACATCTCTCGTATGAGGAGAGACCGAGAGAGTTGGGCCTGCTCAGCCTGGAGAACAGAAGGCTGAGAAGGGATCTGATCAATATATATAAATACCTGAGGGGGGAATGTAGGGAGGAAGGGGCCAAGCTCTTCTCAGTGGTGGCCAGTGACAGGACAAGGAGTAATAGGTGCAACTTGAAACACGGGCAGTTCTATCCGCATGTGAGGAAGAACTTCTTCACTGTGAGGGTGCCAGAGCCCTGGCACAGGCTGCCCAGGGAGGTTGTGGAGTCTCCTTCTCTGGAGATCTTCCAAACCCACCTGGATGCCGCCCTGTGCCACATGTTCTGAGTGTCTCTGCTGGAGCAGGGGGATTGGACTAGATGATCTCTAGAGGTCCCTCCCAACTTCAACCGTTCTGTGATTCTGTGATTTTCCTGTGTGATACAGTCTGACGGAGCTGTTCAGCCTTACAGGCGTTGCTCCTTAGTGACAATGCTGCTCAGGACTCTCATAATGGACAGGAAAAAGCCTTTGTGGAGAGCAAGTTCTAGACTCTTTAGTAGACAAGGCATAGCTAGTATTTAGCACTCAAAACACAAAGCTGAGGCGAAGATGGAGTCTAACTTCTTTCTTGTTTGTCTGTTTGTACCTGCAGAACTCCACTGAGCATTCTCCTTAAGCCAAATATCAAGTTTTTCTTTCCCGATATTGCTGATAAATAGCAACCAGAAGTTGTGGCTATTCAGACCCGCATATAAAAACTGCAGAGCACCTTCTAGGGAGTCTCTTTTGGCAGCTGGGAAGCATAACCAGAGAGAAGAGGAGGAAAACCATTCCTACACTTGACAGTCTGCAACTTCTTTGAGAGCCTAGGGAGGCTATTATCAACACAAGAAAATTAGAGCAGCTTCCCATTGCTAAAAGGCAGTGGTGGGAAACAGGCCCGTGTAGCTTCTAAGCCGTGTGATTAACTCACTGGCTGCGACGCTGGTGTGAGGGGTAAAGGTGGCATCAAGGAGTAAAGCCTTGAGTTGCAAAGTGGGAGGAGCGACCTTGCAGCAAATTCCTCATGTCCAAAGGCCCAGATCATCAACAGCTTGTAACCTTCCTTTTTCCATTGGCAATGGAGGTGCCGTGGATCTGTGGCATAGATCCAGGTGGGAGTGGAGTCACCAGGGCAGGCAGAGGAATGATCCTGAAGTCCGTGGCATTTGTGTTCAGACACGGAGTGACACTCCCGCGCAATGCATTCGTGAGGCTTTGCTACTTCTGCTCGTGTAAAGCTCATTGGTCTCTTGTTGTGCTGCACTGCCTAATAAGTCTACCTCTAAGGAGCTGTGGAATATGGAGAGCTGGCGTTTGCAAGCTAGAAACAATTGAAAAAGTTTCTACTGGCAACCCTGAACTAGCCCAGATTTGGTAGTGCAGATGTCTTCAACACCTCCTGAGCAAAGCTGCGCAGTAATTGCCTCCTAATTTTCCTTTTTTAAATCATGAGCACAACAGACAGCACGTGGCTCATGGAGCCTCTCGTGGAAAGGGAAGGCTGGGTGGCAATGAACTGAAGTAGCTCCAAAGGCCTGGCCATCTCTCCAATGATAACAAGATTTAAAGCATGACAACATAGGGGAAGAAACCCAGCAGGCTTCGCGTGTGCCAGAGATACTGCGATCTGGCAGAGTGATTTACTGTTTGCAGCACTTGCAGGATAATGTACACTTTATGAGTAACAACATGTCCTTTTGCAGCAGGAAAATAACTGCTCAGAAACAAACCCCTGTCAGTAGCAGGGATGCTGGAGGATGAACTCCATAGCTGTATTTTATCCTGACATTTCCGCGTGCGCGCTGGCATTTCGAATAGACCAACGTTGAGCAATTTGGCAGGAGCCGAAGGAGTTCTAAATAGGGGAATGTTTTCACAGGGAGGGCATGAACTGCTAGAGCAGTAAAATACCTACGCAAAAGCAATTAGTAAATGAATAATCACCCTGGGCCTATATTGTCGCCTTAACATTGGTGAGTTTTTTTATTTTTTTTTCTTATTCCTTTCATTGTCATGAGATCTAAGCTCATTCAGTGGTTTTTATAAGCAAATTGGATCAAAAAATCATCCCCAATTGCTGCTGCCCAAGCAGTTCTCTAGATGTGTAATGTGAGAGTGTTCATGACCTCTGGACTACCCACATTCACCAGCAAGAGACCAGTGAATTTTTTTTCACCTCTTAGACACGTGATTAATCAGCCCATCAGACAACCTCTTGCACTGGCTCCAGTCCTGTGGAAATAGGTGATGATTTTTGAAGAACTCCACTTAATTGTTGAAGATGTTGCGCCTCATAACTGGTGCAGTCGAATTTTACTTGATTTTAAAGACTGGCTCACAGTGGAACTCACTCGTTCCTACTACTTTACTTAGAAAAAATCTTGAAAATTAACTTTAAAAAGTGAAATGCAAACGTCTTTACTCTGCAAGCTGCCTGAAATAAGAGCGTTGGAAAGACTAGAAAAACATTCTAACCCTCTCCATTAGTTATTGAACATTAAAATCCGATTCTGGTACCATTATGAGATGCTTCTTTAAGGGAGCAGGCATGTTTAGTGAATGCTGAATGCAGCAGTGGGGGCTCGAGGCAGAGGGAAGTGGGATGCTACTGAGAGGAAGTACAAAGATACCTCGGAAGATTTTAGGTTGTTTTTGTCCTCACAGAGGACAAAGGTCTCTGCTATCACCTGCTTGAGGAAAAAAAAATCCATACAATCTTCTCTGCTTTCCCAGGACCACAAAGCCTCAATTCCTCTACTCCCAACCTCTGGCTTTACCAAGGTGCTCTTGCTGAGAAGATTGGTGTGGCCAGTGAGCACATCTGTCTAGGAGGAATTCAGAGTAGAAAGTGTTAGGAAATTGAATGACGTTTCAAAACAGAAAAAAAAATAATTTAAAAATAGATACATAAGGGATACCTTGCTAGTTATTATTCATTTTCATAGTTAATTCAGAAAAAAAAATACTTCAAGCCGCTGTGGAGTTTCCACTTTGCCCCACCTGAAGGTTATGAGATTTGGTCAGTTCTTGCTACCGACTGCTCGGGTTCTTGCAGGCAGCACCGATGAGGACGCAGGGGCTCAGGAAGCTTGCGGCTTGAGGCAGGAGAACGGGTGAGTTGTGAAAATGGGACTGCTACATGGGGCATGATCTGCAGAGCCTCTCATTTAAAAGCCTGCCTGGAAGATGGGATTCCTGAATTCTGCCCCCGCTGCGTAGGCCGGGCAGTGCTCCCTGGGAAAGCAGAAGTTAATAATGTTTTTGCCATTATTGCCAATGTTGAGTGTGTGGCAACGTGCCTTAGTGGAGCTCTGCTGTAAGCTTAAAAATCCCTCTCTGTTTTCTGCCTAGAGGTCAGCTCACGCAAAAGCTCTAAAAACGGCAGCCTATTTTAATACCGTGTTTAAATGCACATGTGGTGCATGCACAGGTAGGCTTATTTTGGTAAATAAGGCAGAACTGAGCAAGCACTTCTGGAGACAGAGACGTTCGAAACCAGATTTTTTTACTGAAATGTTGACAGATTCTTTTAGTGTGCGTGTGCCTGCATACAGGCACACCGACCAAATGATTAAAATGATGATTCAGTAGTGTACAAATGGGTCCAATTGCTTGATATTTAAGTTGTCTAGTACAGGGATTGAGCTACCTCGATGGGCAGTACAGTAATTCAGAAACAAGTTTTGCCTTTGCTATAGGTGCCTACCTACAGTTAATGGCTTAGCTGGTGTATGTGAAGTCTGAGAAGTGGAAGAGCTTCCAGCTAGCTGGTTTCTTCTGAAATGGTTACTCCAAAGTGGCATTCAGTAGAATTTGTGTCTGTCTTATGTTCTGTGAACACTGATTTTGAATTTCTTCGTCAGATTTTATGAGTGCTTAGAAGCCATCCAGCTCCGTTTGTTAATGCCCTTTTCTTGGAGGCAGAGGAGATGTAATCTGAGCACATCAGAAAATGCATAAAATGCTCATTCTCACAAATCACTTGAGCAAGATGGACTACTAAGGAAGTGAGAGAGAGATGAAGGGAAAGCGTAAAGAGGTTGGCTCAGTGAGAAGGATAAACAGAGATGAGATGCAGGGGAAAGGAGCAGAGAATCTGGAACAGCCTTGTTCAGGTCTAGGGCACAGGGAAGAATCACCATGTTATTGATGTTGGGGAAATGGAAGAGTTCAGGATGGAGTCAGTCATAGCTCCACCTTCTCCTTTTCCGTGTGGGCTTGGATCTGCTTGGACCTGCCCACCTGAGGTTGTCTGAATTCACTTCCAGCTTTCCCAGCAGTGTAGGAGTCCAAGTGTAAGCACCTTCCAAGCGGCTTATGTGCCCCTTCTTCCCATCTTCCCTTTGTGAGAAGGCTTCTAATGCTCCCTACTCTTTCAGCCAAGATTTAGAAGGGCAAATAGGTTCCCCATTTCAGGGCTCTCATCATTCTACCTGAGCGTATTTGGGTCTGGAGGTCTTCTTCCAGGCCTGACTCTGCCAGTCTTTGCATTGCTGAGTCCAAAATTGGGACCTAGCATGTTGGAAGCAAGCATCCCAATAGGAAATGCCAAGACTGGAGTGAATAGCTGAGAACAAACATGCTTGACACATATATGGGAGGCTGCAGAGTGCTGGCATAAAAGTAGATTGAAGTCTCTGGGATTTTCCTGTCAGGCAGATGTATATATTTCCATAGGGAGTTTCATCCAGCAAAATACAGAGCATGGAGGTAAAAGGGCTGCTTCAGTAAAAGCATAGAGGCAGCTTTGTCAAATATCAAGGACCTTTAGGTTTAGGTTTTAGGTTAGCTTCCCCCCTCCTCATTTGTTTTCTCTTCCCTTCAACAGGACCTGCATCTTCTCTTGGTACGTAGCTCCCAGCATATTTTTCTCTAAGACCTACCTAGTCTTAGAGAATGGAATGGATTGGATGAATGGAAGCTACTTTGGCGATAGTTGCTGGTCCCCTGAGTGATTTCTCATGCAGGGCTAGATCCATTGATTTGCTATCATCTTTTTGGGGTTTCCATAAGATAAATTGTCTGCACCAGGCTCCAATAAAAAGTAGACTATCTTAAGATCGGGGGATACTTACGCTATGTAACTGTAGGCATTTGAGTCAAGGGTCAAAATTAAGAATGCAGGTCACCCCATAGGGCCAGGGTGTGATTCCTCCAAAAACATGCCTCCGGACTGAAAGGCTGGGAGTTTACTTCATACTGACTGCTGGTCACTCCAGCATTAGACTGCTGAAGTGTATCTGGTCAGAAGACATGAAAACCTTTAGTTCTGGTTTGGTTTTGTTTTACCTTCTTTGTTTCTTTTCCATCCTTCCTATACTTGAATCATACATGGTATTTTCTTCAATCCCTTTCTTTTTTCACTCTTTTCTTTTTGTCTCTGTTCTTTGCATTCTTACTGGTCAGAGAAATGAGAGCACCAGGATTGCAGTCTCTTTTCACCATGAATCAGTGGATGGGCTTTTTCCTTCTCCCTCTTCTGGGACTAGAAATATTAGGAATAGATTGTGAGATGGATTGTCATAGGGTAGGTTCAGGTGTTTATCTTTCTGTCTTACCCATTTCTTTCTCTGTGCTGGGTGGACATCCCACATTGATGGCTGAACTAGAAGATTTCACAGTGTGTTAAAATTTGGAGTATTTTTGCTGTGTGTTTCAGGAAAAGGAATTTTCCATATCCTAATCAATAAAAAACTGACAGAATCTAAAAGATGAAAAGTTTTTTCCTCGCAGAATTGTTATTACTTACAACAGGAACCTTTTCGAACACCTAATATCCATCCCCGGAAAGGACATAGGGACAAATACACCCATGCATTTATTAGAAGAGCCCAAGCAAAGCAGCATGAACATCTGAATGTGAAACTGCTCCAAGAGTGGTGTCATACAATGAGAATCTCTAATTCCTAGTTAGAAAACCCAGTGCTATATTTTGTACTAAATCGAGCATATTAATCAGCTGGGTGGGAAGCTGCTAAGTATAGAACTGCCATCATCGCAGGGCAGATGAGGAAGAGCGGATACGAGTCGCACAGTTCGAGAGGGAGCAGAACTCCTGCTGAAAACTGCTTTCCTCCCTCCGCTGCTGCACGGACCTGCCAGAACACCTGAGGTGTCCTTGTGAGGTTTGCAAAGCTGTGGCAACGCGTTAGGCTGTTCACGCTTCCAGGATCTTGGCTGCAGAGATGAGACCGTCTGTTTGGTTTCCTGGGCGGGAGGAATGAGCAGTGCTGTTTGAAAATATGACACAGTCTGGCGTGTGGCAGTGCCATTCACATACCTGAAGCCAGCTGTGGGTGCAAAGTCATGACAGAAGCAGGTATTTGGGAGAAAAACAAAAAAGGTGACTCAATTCCAGTGGTTGGTTATTCTGAAATAGATCAGTTTAAGGATAGGGGAAGGTGCATTTAAAGTATCTTGAATTTTAACACATTTTAAAATCTTTGAACTTGCTAGCCTGAAGAGAATTGATTTGGGGCAGAATACAACACTAACACAACTACCTAACTCTACTTTGTTGTCAAAATATGCAGATAACTTTACAGAAACAATAAGTAAATACTGTTTAAGATACAAAGAAAAGTGTGCAGTAAAAGTTTATGGAAGAGCAGAGGAAGGTTGGTTTTTTATTATGGAGATACAGGTAAGAATCCCATACTTTTGGGTGAGATTCTGAGTGAGATTCTGATTTTTTTAAAGAACATTGCAGTGATCATGGTTTGACTGCACAGCTCTAGCAAGTGCAGTGACACCAGATAACTCAGTATCTGTCTAATGAAGACAAATAGCGATGGACACATGTCAAAATAATTAGCATTGAGTCAAGTTAATTTGATTTGTTCATTTAACAAATTGAATAGTTTCAGCTAATTACATAGCACAGCATAAATGTGATGATGGATGCTCAGACAAGAGGCTTATTCCTTTTCTGCCCCTGCCAAATTAATGAGAGTATCAAGAAAAACGCCTTCTCAGAGTGTGCTGGTGACATCCAGCTTCACACACCAGGCTTTGCAACCTGCAGTTCCTGGGTTTCCTGCTTGGTTGCCTGATGCAATGGCTGTAAGTTGAAACCCAGGCAGTTCCATCTGCATGTGAGGAAGAACTTCTTTCCTGTGAGGGTGACAGAGCCCTGGAACAGGCTGCCCAGGGAGGCTGTGGAGTCTCCTTCTCTGGAGATCTTCCAAACCCGCTTAGACGCAGCCCTGTGCCCTGTGCTCTGGGTGTCCCTCCTGGAGCAGGGGGGTTGGACTGGATGAGCTCTAAAGGTCCCTTCCAACCTCAACCACTCTGTGGTTCTGTGATGCCGCAGCCTCCCCAGCACCAGCGTGCTCTCTGGAGGAACCTGCCACAGCTCCTCTCTCCCGCTGCTGCTGGAGCCTAGATATAGAAGGTTATGTCCCTACCTCATGTAACTGTGATCAAGAAATGCACAACATAAAGGATGGTTCTAGTACAATTGCAATTTCCTGCGTTATCATCTCTTCTGAGTGGAAATAGTAGTGGCTTAACAGGTGATGGACATTGCAGTTTATTGATAGTAAGTAGAGAAAAATGTAAAATTCAATTTTTCTGGAGTTATACAGAAAACTAACCCATCTCCCTTTTTTCCTCTGCACTATGTCCTTTAATAGTTTGTAATAATTTCACTCTGTTCTAATTTAGATTTATTATTCTCCTTGCAACTTTTGACATATGAAACTGGCAACATACACAGCAGATAAGTTATTGTTATGTCTTTCTAATTTTTTGAAGTCTAGACTCTTTTCAAAACTACTTTTAGCATTAATCCCTTCACTTTAGAAAAACTGCAGCAGAATGTTTTAGATGTTTCTTGTTTAACCAGTGTTTTCATGACATAAAGTAACAAAGCACTAGGCTGAGCTCAGACTCCGCTTCTGCTTGGTGTGTTACAAACCCACAGTAAGATAGTTCCTGCTTAGAAAACTTGAAACAAAAACTTGAAGCAAAGTGTGAGAGAAATACTATCCATATTGTTGTATAGTGATACTTTTTGGAGAGCTGGTTTGGGAAGTGTCCAATGGGTATTGCTGTCACTAGCCTCCTCCTGTTTGTTTTGCCCAAGTTGTAGTCCCCTGTTGACCTTGTTGCGTGTCTTGGTGTGTACTTTGGTTCTTCTTGGACACATGTGCAACAGTTCCTTTATGAAGGGAACTTAAGTGCAAATTTAACACAGTTACCAGAAAGCAGGGCAGCCTTTAAAGATATGAATGCTCTGTCCACCTGGAAAAGTGTCAGACCACGCAAAGATGCCTGTGTAACGTCTCAATGTGTTATCTTGAGGGCAGGAAGCAGCAGAGCTGGCAGTAGAGCAGTAGAGTGTCGTGCTGTAACTTGGCTAAGACAGACTGCTGGTTTTGTGTATTTAATAATTAAGTAGGAGTGCCATATTCCTGTCCTGTTTGGACAAACTCAAAAATAAATCAGGAGGAAAGTGTTTTTTGATTTGGGTTTTGCTAAGCTGTGTCTACTTTATTGAGCGTGTATTTTCCCAGTTTCTCTTTTTTTAAAATTTATTTATGTATTTTAATCTGTGGATACAATACACAGATCATTTCTGTTCTGCATTTGATGAGCTTCTGGGCCAGGTGCTGTCCTGTCTTTGTGCCTCCTCAGGACCTGCCAGAGACTTATGGCTGGGATTCCAAACTACCAAGTGTAGTAAGTTCAAAAGCAACCTCGACTTTCTAAACCCCATCATCCAATGTATTAGCTGTAATACCACCAAATGTATGGTCAATTGCATGTGTAAGCTTTACTATTAAAATAATTGTGTGCACTATAAGTTATAAACCGGGGTGCAGCAAGATGTGAGAATTGCTTTGAAAACAGGCAGCAATGTTAGGTCCCTGCATGTCTCTGATAGAAAGTGGCTGAGCGCTGCAGAACAGATTCACTGACTAAACTCGCTCTGGACTTCAGAGAAAACATCTTGTGCTCACCCTAATCTATGTTTCATGTCCATGACTTTAAATTATGACACTATAACCTGTGCTCTGTCAGAGTGTGTTTCATTTCACAAGAAAACTTTTAAAACATTAATTAGTAAAAAGCCTCCTGGCTTCCTCTTGCTTCCGTCATATGAAACCTTCAGAACTTTGTAACTTAGGGCAGCAGTTAAAATGAGGGTGTTCACAAACTCACGAGATCACCCGGGTTGGAAAGGACTACTGGAGATCATCTAGCCCACCCCTCTGCTCAAACAGGGTCAAATGGAGCAGGGTCCTCAGTATCTACCCGTGTTTTGAGTACCTCTGAGAACAGAGACTCCTCAGCCTCCCTGGGCAACTTCTTCTAGTGTATGACCAGTGCCACAGACCAAAAGATTTTTTTCTTACATTTAAATGCAATTTCCTATATTGCAGTTTGTGCTCATTGCCTGTCATTGCCTCTCACAGCCTTTATCTTTCACTGTGCAATACTGAGAAGAGTCTGGCACCATCTACTTTACTAGGAGTGAGGTTTATTTTTTGCCATGCCACAGAACCTCTTCCCATCACCAGAACTTTTCAAAGATTATCCAGAATGTTTTTATAGGGACACTGGCCACCTTCATCCTGCCAGGGCCCACAGACTTGTGTATTTCCAACTGTCCCCTAAGTGTTTCCAAATGCTCCCTAACCTGATCGTCCTCCATCTAGAGTGAGTCTTCCTTCCTCTGGACTTTTCCTCTGGTCTTAGGGGCCTGGGATTCCCAGTTTAAAAAAAAAAAAAAAAAAAAAGTGAAGAAGGTAGTAAATGTCTTTTCCAGGTCCTTTGCCACCAGGTCCACCACACCATTCAGCAGTGGTCCCAAGTTTTCCCTTGCCTTCCCTTGCAACTGCTGTAGGTGTAGAAGTTCTTGTTGCCCTTCTCATCCCTTGTCAGATTCAACTCCAGCTGAGCTTTGCTTTCCTAACCCCAACCCTGCGTCCTCAGTGTCTCTGTAGCCCTCTCGGGTCACATGTCCCAGCCTCTACCTCTTGTGCACAGCTTTTTATGTCTGAGTTTAGTCAGGAGCTTGTTCATCCATGCAAGCCCCTTGCCATCTTTGCTCAATTTCCTTCATGTAAGGATGGATCATTCTTGAGCTTGAAGAAGATGATTCTTGAAAATGAACCAGCTCTCCTGGACCCCTCTTCTTTCCAAGGCTGCTACCCATGATTTTCCTCCAAAGAGACCCCTTAGGAGGACAAAGTTTGCTCTCCTGAAGTCCAGAGTTATGACCCTGCTAGTTCCTTTGTTCCTTCCCCTCAGGATGCTGAATTCCACTACCTCATGGCCACAGCACCCAAGGTTGCCCCTTACCTTCACATCCCCAACCAATTTTTCCCCATTTATGTGGCCCTGCAGAGCTCCTCTCCTTGCCCACTCCTTAGTCACCTATGTCATTGTATCATCCATACACTCCAGAAACCTGATTGCTCTATTGTCAGTCCAGCAGATACTGTGGTGGCTCAGGTCTCCAATGAGCACCAGGACTTGCAAAAGTGACGCTTATTGTGGTTGTCTGAAGAAGGCTTCATCTGTTTCACAGAGCTGCAGGCCAGTTGAGGCTGGAAGGGAACTTCTGGACATCAACTAATCCAACCCTGCTCCTGGCTCTGCCTTTTAGCCTCTTCTCAATCTGCTTTACTGTCCATCTAGCCTGCACCTCCCGAACTTACTTCTGAGGTTGTTATGGGTCAATTCCTCCTTGGAATCCATGCTTGACTACTCATCACCCTCTTGTCCTTCTTATGCTTGGAGGTGGTGTCCAGGACGAGCTCCTCCATCACATTCCTTCCTGTGTGGGTGTTCTGTAGCATGCACTGCCACAATGCTGCCCATGTTCTGTCCACCACCAGTCCTGACCCATAAGCTCTGAACTGGCTCATCACCTATCCCTTGGCAGAGCCCCACATGTTCCTGCAGCTCTCACATACAGGGCAACCCCCTTCTTGCTGTCCCAGCCTGTCCTTCCTAAAGGAAGGTGACATCCAGCGGGTGTCCCAGGCAGGTAAGCTATTCCGCTGCGCCTCTGCGAGCCCAAGGAGCAGAGGATAAGGCAGACTGGTTTGGAGAAGAAAGATAGTGAGAGATAAAAGGCAATAAGTAGGGAAGTAGCTGCATCTTAGTTAATTAAAGTAATTCAATAATAATAAAAAGAATATGAAGCAGTTTGTACCTCTGACATCAATTTAAATCCTTTGATTAGAAATATCTGTATATTAAAGATCTCAACTATGCTGTAACAGAATGTGACTAGGCCTGTGTGTGTGTAGACGTTCAGATATGCATACATTTGGACAGCAAGAAAGTGTTTAATGAATAACAATTACCTTTTGATTCTGTTTTCTCATGCAGCACTTTTAAATGATGAACAGCAAAGGTAGAGTCACATTCTGTCCCGTGACTCTGCGAGGGGCAGCTGATTGCAGACTGTTTCTCTGCACAGTCTTTCTCACAGCCATGTGCCTGATTAAATGGTGGAAATGCCAACTGGATGATAATGTGGTATCGTTTCTGGAAGTATTGGCTTTTAAAGCTAATCCTCAGTGGGATGCTTCACTGTAGGCATGTGAATGTATTAGATAACCCCGGTATGCAGAAAGTATTTTAAGACCCATATAATTTTGAAACCCTCTTTAATATTCAGTGAAGGTCAGGATACATTCCATTTACATAAGATCAGAAGCAAATCTTCCAGGGTTATTTTACTTCTCAGGATAGATGCCAGATTGGGAGCCCACCGTGACGTCTTTTGTTTTTCTACAGGACAGTTAAAGTGGCAGGACGAGCTTTTCCATGCTGACATCTCAGGAGTGTAAAGGGATCACCTCACAGAGGTGCCAAGGAGAGTAATACATTTGGATTCAAAAGCTTACTTTTTAGCTGGAGCTACCAAAACAAAGCTGATGAGTAATAAATGCTGCTATGGATGCTGCCATTTCAGGGTGTTTGACTACAAACAAGACCAAGATGAGCAAGTTCTCTCAAGCCTCTAAACTCCCATTCCAGAGACTGTCCAGAAGTGTCCGGGACTGTCCAGAATCAGCCCGTTAAACTAGAAGCCACACAGGCCTCACCTTCTTCTATTTTCAATTTCTATTAATCCAGTGATGGTACAACAAAGTTTGAATAGCTGCTTCCTTAAGTTTTACATTTAATCAACATCATTTTTGTATCCGCCAAATAAAAATAGTTGGCCGTTTGTAATTCCAAGAATTGGAAATGGGATGGTGTGATACACGTGTGTGGCCAGGTTTCCTCAGTGTGTTGGCTGCTTGCTGCTCTTTGTGCTGGAAGAAGCACATAGAACATAAAATTCAAAATAATTTTGTGAAATCTGCATTTATGCAGCAACCTGATGCTCGGGTGAAAGGAGAAAAGCAAATGCTGACCTCGACGTCAAAGTGATGTGAATTACTTCTCATATGGTGACTTGTGTAGCAAGCGAGGCATGAAAACAAAAGCACAATGCCCGGAGTAGTGGCAGTGAATATTTTATCTTCCTGACAAAAAGCAACAAGAGACTAAATCCTTGAAGCATCTGCCGTGCTGACAGTGCGCTGTCACTGTGACAGTAATGGCATGTGCCGGCCCAGCTGCACTCAAGCCCGGCCTATAAAAGCCCCATTTCTCGGAACGCGCGGTGCTACCACTTACTCCCAGCTGGCCCTTGGCCAGAGCAATGAGCTCTGCTCTGTTGTTCGTGTTGCCATGTATAAAGGGATGTTTAAACCTTTCCTTTCCTGTTTTTCTTTTTTTCCCCCCAAAGTGAAATTGGAGACATTTTGACATCGTTACTGCTTCTGAAATCTTCGCAGTACCAAAAAGCACCTTTCGGTGACTGAAAACACTTTATTTTATATTCAAGCCAGCCATTCTCTGGCTTTGTACAAAGACACCACAAAAATGCCTCTACGTGCATCAGAGGCTGGAGCTGCACCCAAACCCAGAGCGGGGTCCTGTGGCTTTTGTGAAGCCACCCCCTTCCTTGCTCGGTGGCTTCTCAAGGCAGGCGAGTTTTCTGAGCGTGTCCCTCTGGGCTGTGTTTGTTCTGGAGCTCACACCTGCAATACTGAGTGTGGAAGGCAATTCTGCTGTGATTCAGTAGTCTGTCACTGGTAAAAATATTTGGAGGGTGACTCATGGCCTTGACTAACAAGCATTCATCATTTTCTGCTGGAGATTGTTTTAATAAAGTGTAAGAGTTGATTATGGATAAAGGAGGATGCTGCTAGGGGAATGTGTTCTAATGTGCATGTTTGCTAATTTTCTATGGCATCCACTTGTTTCTATGGCATCCACTTTTTCTATGGCATCCACTTTGGCATCCACTTTGGCACTTGTTTCTATGGCATCCACTTTTTCTATGGCATCCACTTTCTATGGCATCCACTTGCCACTTTCTATGGCATCCACTATGCGAGATTCATAGAATCATGGAATGGTTAAGTTTGGAAGGGACCTCCAGAGGTCATCTAGTCCAACCTCAAAGGGAATTCAAAGGGGATTAAGAAAATTTTGCCTGTAAACTACAGAATTACTGCCTCATGGTTACTGTTCTGTCATCAAAAACATTCACTGTCCTTCATGCCTGAGCTCGCTCTCCCATCGTTTGTCAGCTTGTAAGATTTCTCCATTCCCTGTACAAGGTTGTTCCCCTTTCCTGCTTCCATTCTCAGCCCAGATATCTTCTGTAGTGTCCTAACACTGTCACACTGGTTTGTTGTTTCCTACTTCCTTAACATTCAAGCAGTTCAAGAAGTTTTATATTATTCACTAATTCAATTCCATAGAACATGCTGGTTCTGCTTTGGGAACAGCATGTGGAGAACTTAGGTGCAGGGCTCAAGAGAAAGTGAGAGAGTGGCATGGCAGGTGAAAATGTACATTCAGGAGCTCTGTATATTGAGGTGCGATGGAGGAGGGATAAGCATTAGCCATAAATTAAATCCTGGAATTATGTATAATGCTTGATTCGTTCAAGCTGAGTGCAGCAGCAGATTAGCCTACTTAGCCACCCGAGCAAAATCCTTCCAACAACAGGACAATGTTGACTCTCAGCTCCCGCACATTCCTTGTGGTTGGTAATTAAGCTTGATAAATTTGAACTCAGTCACCTCCCTGACTGCAGCATAGGCATATGGTTTACCCTCACACTGTAGGCTTTTTTGTAATGGATCAATTCCATAGAGGAACCAAAAAAAGAATAAAACCTGTTCATAGCTGTTCCTCCAATAAGCTGTTAAACTGTAAATAACCATTTATCCAAGAACCCCAATCTCCCTAGCAGCTTCTGGTGACTTCAGGGGGGCTAGCTCAACTTCCAAAAGAGAGGGGCCTGAAAATGAGGATCTTATTTTCATTCATTATTTGAATAAATGCTTAATAATGCTCTGCAGAAGAAAGTAGCTTCCAATCTTACTGCAGGTTAGGTTTCTGTGCCCTGGTGAAATCAGGGTGATGTAGGTGAATCCTAAAATAATAGGGAAAAAATAACACCATGGAAAAGCTTTCTCAGGACTAAGGGGAAAGGACTTATTTTCATGGGACAAAGCTCTAATCTTGTTGTCATTTTAAAACTCCGTTTTACAGAGTGACTCTCCGATCAAGCACCAGCTGCATTTGTGTGAGTGAACCTGATTTCCCTATGAACTCAGCAAATGTATCAAAAAATGGCATTGCTCACTGGGAACGCGGATCATGAGTTCAGCTCCTATTCCTTCAATAATCTGGAAAACTTATGTGAAGTGCAAACGAAGAAGGGGTTCTTCTACAAAAACGCCAAACTTCTGCGCCCTGGAGAAGACTTGTGCTGCTTAGCCCGCCTGGAAGACCGGACCAGGTTTGTGATCATCAACGTAGGTGGTATTAAATACAAAATTCCATGGACCACCTTGGAGAACTGCCCCTTGACCAGGCTCGGGAAGCTAAAATCTTGCAACAATTACGATGAGATCATGAACATCTGCGATGATTATGATGTTAGCTGCAATGAATTTTTTTTTGACCGTAATCCTAGTGCCTTCAGGACAATCATGACTTTCCTGACAGCTGGGAAGCTGAGGCTGCTCAGGGAGATGTGTGCGCTTTCTTTTCAGGAGGAGCTGGTGTACTGGGGGATAGAAGAGGAGCACCTGGAGTGGTGCTGTAAAAAGAGATTGCGCCACAAGGAGGAGGAGGCAGCAGAGGCCAGGCTGTATGAAGGGGAGATGGTGTTTAGTGAAGCTGCGCAATGTGCCTTCCAGGACAATAGCCGATTGAGTTTGTGCATGAGAAAGCTCAGGGATATGGTGGAGAACCCCCACTCAGGGATCCCGGGAAAGCTCTTTGCTTGTATTTCCATCTCTTTTGTTGCCATCACTGCAGTCAGCCTCTGTATCAGCACCATGCCAGATGTCAGAGAAGAAGAAGACCGGGTGAGTGCAGCTTTTCTCCGAGTAAAGTGGTTTGCATTGTTATCTCCGGGGGGAAAGCGGAGGGCAGAGTCGCTCCAGCAGTCACACAGGTAACATCTTCCATATTCGTGGTGTGCAGGGCAGACTGGGGTAGAACATTCCTGGGGTAGAAAGCTCTGTGTGACTTGCTGCCAAGGAAAGATTGGGCCCAACTCTGCTTTGCCAGCAGATCTCTGCCAGCTCACACCAGCCTGCAGCTTTACCAGGCAGATTTGTTTTCTGTCATCACTAACCTGGTGACAAATAGCTGTCTTGGCTAAAAAAAAAAAAAAAATTGCTCTAGCTATTAAATTACTCCTGCTTGAGGCTCAATGATTTGAAGATAAGAGCTGAAACGTAAGATTTTCCTAGCAGTACTTTAGCAAGCTACTTTCCGTGACCTTTCAGTACCTCACTGTAAGAAACACATCTAAAATTATTCTGCTGTCACAAGTGAGGTAAAGGGCAAGGAAGCTGAGGCAGCAGTTAAGCAGCAGGAGAAAGCATCATATATCTCAATTTTCAGACATGCTCTGAAAGTTTAAGTAGTGGATGCTTCATGAACATGCAAATCCAGTCTATGGATATTTTATTTATTCTGTTTTTTGATAAATTTCCTAAGAGTTTAGTTCGTTGCTTAAATCAGTGGTACAGGTTCCTAGGACTGGGTGCACGTAGGTCAGTGAGAGTTTGCCTGAAAACTCGTAGAGAGGGACCATTACATTTGTTTTAAATGTACAGCAAAATGCAACACTATGGGGTGGAGATGGAGACTGTTAGGAAACGTTTTGTGGTCTCTTTAGATCTGTTCATACTGAAGCAAGACATGCTACGTTTAGGCTTATTTTCCAGCCCAAAGGTCATTAAACCTAACTGTGAACTTAACCCACTAGGCCAGTGTTTTACCCAGCCATATTCTGCTTCTCAGTCACACGTTGAGCTCACCGCAAAACAAGACCCTTCTTGTGCCTCGTCTTCCAAGTGCTAAATGGCTCATCTCTCACTGCTGCTAAGAGAAGAGAGGGAGGTCATTAACTGGTAGGGGATATTTGGCATTTTGGAGTGTTGAAAGTGCTGGTGATAAATGGTTCCAAAACCTCCAGAGAGTCCCATGCTGGATTTTACTAAGGATTTCAGGTGCAGTTAAGCTCAGCCTTTACTTGTAAGGTGTGCACAGGAGTATAGGGGTGCCCAGATGTCAAGAGAATTGTTTAAGCTGAAGTCACATTCATTGAATGGTAACTGTTCATGCCAAAGAAGAAGATGGAGCATCTGTGATGGTGTTAAATAATGCGGGCTTTATTTTCAAAACTTTTAACCATGTAGAATTTGAGGATAGTAGCTAAACTAGGTACTAGTTAAAGCTGTATTGTCCTGATAAAAAGGTGATTGTTTTCAAGACTCCTGCCTTTCATTCAAATTAACCCACAGTATTCCAGTGTGCTGGAATTCTAAGCACATGGCAAAGCTTACTGTTGAAAACTGAACGTAATTAGTGTTTAGAAGTTCCTGGTGAAGGTGACAGCTAATAATTACTTTCAGAATTAATCATTTAGCAGTTAGACACCTTGTATTTTCATTAGTGATCTGGATGCAAATAGGGAGATACTGATGGTAATATTTGTGGCATGGAGTAGGGTAATAATGAGGAGGTAAAAAGCATGTTAGAGAACTCTGAATTTTTTGGTAGGTTGGGGCAGCTGAAGGGAGTACATTTTCACAAAGTGCAAAGTTGTACCATAGAGATGAATGAATGACAACATGTTCTGACAGAAATGGACAGCCCAATTCACAAAAATGGAATTCTAAGAGTGATTTAGGGGGCAAGTAACTGCACACAAGTTCCTATTGAAGCATCACGGCAACAGGCTTAATGTGGTCCTTGAATATTTAAGCTGGAGTGTAGTGTTTAGAAGCTGGAAGATTATTTTTTTTGCTTGTTTATGGCATGGTGAGACTGACATATTCTGCAGTCAGTTCTGGTGTTCACATTTTTAAATGCTGCTTAGACATCTGGAGAGGCTGCAGAAAAAAACGACTTGGAGAAGATGTAGTTCAATAAGACAGTTGAATATTTTCATTCATTTAGCTTATCAAAAACCAGATTGTAGGGTGAGTTGATTAGGCTTTTTTTTTTTTTTTTTAAGGGAAAAGAATTGTATGAACTAAAAGATTTTTAACTTCAGGAGAGTTAAAGGTGACTGTTTAAAAGATGTATGTTAATAATTTCATATCATAGACTCATAGAATGATTAAGATTGGAAGGAATTCTAGGAATCTTCTAGTCCAACCCGCCTGCTCCAGCAGGAACACCCAGAGCATGGGGCACAGGGTGGCAGCTAGCTGGATTTTGAGGAACTCCAGAGCAGGAGACTCCACAGCCTCCCTGGGCAGCCTGTGCCAGGGCTCTGCCACCCTCACAGGAAAGCAGCTCTTCCTCATATGGTAAACTACTTGCTGATATTTAACACTATGATGATCATTTACTGGGGCAGATAAGGAAGAGACAAGGACAGATTCTCTGGTTTTTGATGCTTTTGGTTCAAGACTCAGTGCTCTTCTGGAAGGTCGCCTTTAACTAAACACATTCTGCTTCAATCAAGAACAGAAATTACTCGTTTCAGTAAGAGGTACAAGGGAAAAGTGCTTGTGATATAACGAAAATCAGAATAAATGATCTTACATTTTTCTGTACCCTTGAATTATGAAAGACCAGCAGATTTCTGCAGATAAGCTTTATTCTGCTCTTTGCGCAGTGGAGGACTGCAGACACAGGGGAAATTGTTATTTTTTTTGAGACAAAGGTCTCTGGCACAGGGGACAGGTGAAGGATCACCTCCTCCATAGCATCTTTCATCCCCTGTGTTCCCTGCCTGCCGTTGAATCGATCCAGGTGAACACTTCTTTCACTGTTGGAGTTCTCGTTGGTCACTTCAGGAGTCAGTGCCTGATTTTAGTCTTACAAAAATGCAGGTAAAAACCCATGCTGTTCCCTTCTTAATTTCAGTGAAGCTGGGCAAAGATTTTGGCATCTGCCACACGGAATTGTCTTTAGGATATGAGGTCGAGACTATAAACTCCTTTCATGCCATCTGTACCTGGCTTAACAAGTTGGTAGAGCTCAGTGCTCATGCCCCAGTACCAAGCTAAAAATCTGTTCCCAGGGCTAGATCTTTTGTCAGGTTTTGCAGTCTCCTAACAAGCAGAAAATGCATGTGCAGCCCTTCTGGCTACGGAACAAACAAACAGTAAATATTATTTCAAGGACACACAGTACTCAGAGTACACGTTTTCCAACTGCCTGGCTGGAATTATCATTGTTAGGTTTCTGTGTCAGAGCTAGCGCGGTAGATACTCCATTTAACAAGCAGTGGTCTTTTCCCTGAGTTGATATTTTCTGGGAATAGAAGCTTTGTATGCTGCCTCTCTGTCCTGTTACTGCTGCAGGGAGAGAGAGAGGAGCCAATAAGGAGAAAAAAAAATGCTGGAGAGCAGTTTTTCATACCCTGATCCTTCAATACGATCAGAATGGACCAGCTGTTACACCCAGGGATGTCCTACAGAGATGGACTTGGCCTCACACAGACGTAAGACTGGAACCCTGAAAGGCAAAAACAATTACCAAGTAGGCAATCAAATTGTTTTGGAGAAGTATTTTATGCGCTGAGTGCCTGCCTCTCTCTCTCTTAATATATCTAACAGTCAAACATTGATTTTGTTAATTTTGTTGGCTACTCCAGATGTTCTAGATGAAAGTCTCTGAGTTGTTTTAACAGAGGAGCAGGAAGCAATGCATTCCTACTACCATTGCCATCTTATTTTTATTTATCTTGCCTCTTTTTTTTTACCCATTTAGCTTTATTTATTGATGAAGTGAAATAAAACTCATTGATTCAGTAGTTTGTGTAATAATAACTGCTTCTGAAATTTTCAGGAAAATGACACTTAGATATATACAGAAAAAAAAACTGGGGAGAGAGTCCATCGTTTTTATTCATGGTAACAAAGTCATAATTTTAAATTTTCAAAGAGGAAATTTCTATACACGATCCAAATACAATAGGGAAAAATCCTGTCTTGAGAAAAAAAAAAAACAGATTGGGATATTTCTATACAAGATCAAAGTAAAATGGGGAAAATTCCCTTCTCAAGACAAAATACTTATAAGACAAAATCATAGAAGGAACCCTTAGGCACAGAGTTCTTCTAAGACCAAGAAAAATGATCTCCAAGACATAAAAACAGACAGAAGCAGAGATTATCCATTTTGGGCATATGGTATCTTCTTGAGAAGGGAGCTTCTCCCCATGCTGCAGCAATGGCAAGCATGGGGGCACTCAAGGCAAGTGGCTGCTACGCCAGCACCTTCCAGCAGAGCCTCCGGAACGTGGTCGGTGGGAGCTGAGGCACCAGGAGGCACTGAGCGATTCAGCCAAAGGACTCGCTTCCTCACAGGGAAAACAGTAAGACCATTTCCATCTAAAGAGAAAATAGAAAGACCATTTCTCTCTTCATCACAACAAAAAAGGCAGTGGCCTCAGAGATTTCTACCCCATATTTTTTCCTGATTCACAGAAGCCTTTATAGACTTGAGTCCCATTGAACTTAATCATGTGTAACAGCGTAATGTAAAAACAAGAGGAAATCAAATGGTGCTCTCTGCCTCATTGTGCTTTCTAATGCACTGGGAAAAGCCAGGTTAATTAAAGATACTCTGATAGGAAGTTACAGTTCCGTAATCTCAACTGAAGAACATTACAACAAAAAGACTCATAAATAATAAAGATGATAATAGCTCGTAAAGAAGTCTGAAAGTGTTTAACCTTCTAGGCTTAATTTTCACAGCTTTCATATTGCTGAGGATGGAGAAAAGGTAAATTGTGAAGGTGAGTTTTAAACAATCTTGTGCCAAAGGACTTCATTCCACAAAGATATACAATAGCCATGTTCAAAGTTAGGAAAGTTTTTCGTGATGACTATTGCTATGGATTTGTTTATGTTCATAATCTAAATAGGAAGCTAAATGAGGATGACATAGAAGCATTTGGGGCCCCACAGTGTCAGAAATGTCAAACATTTGTTGAACAAATGGAATCCCGTTGTCTCAAAAGCCTTACAGTTTGCACTTTTAAGTGAGCAAAACTGTCATTTTTAGGTTAAGTCTTTTACTAATTTCATGAAAAAATAATGTGGAGGGATAAATGCAATTATTGTTGATGTGTTCTATCCTAAGATGACTTTTGACTTGAGACTCTTGAATGAAGCTTTCCATTACCAAGGAGCTGTGGTCTAGCACTGCCTCTTTTTTCATGTGTGTTTATTGAGCTGCTTCTCCATGTGTAATGCTGAGACCCTCATACTTCTAATTTAGAGCCACATCTTTATGCGATGCTTAGACAGTCTGGCTCCATGAATGAAAGTCTTAAAAAACGTAGCTTGTTTTTTTTCTCCTCTTTGTGGAATATTCTGTTCTAGAAGTTGATACACAGTCAATGTAAAATACATACCTTAAAAAAAACTCCTTGCATGAATTATGGATACCTAATTCTAATATCCAGGCACTAAGGGTGACTTTTGAAAAAGTATCTTAGGGAATTGGACTGCCTAAATTCCCTGTGGATCATTTGAGAATTTCAGTTTTAAACCATTCTTACCTTTCTGCTACTCAAGTGCCGAAACAGTGACCTGCAACACCAGCAACAGTTAGAGCATCTGGGACCCCTGCTTGGTGGGCTGCTTGTGACCTCTGGTGCTGATCTGCCGTTTGGGTTTGCTCTGGGCAGTTCTGCCCACGGCTGGTTGGTGGCCAGGGAGAGACCCAGTGACCATCAGCACTCATTGCCCATCGTTTCTGTAGGACTTTGGTGCCTGCAGACATGTGGGATTCACCTTCACATTCACATATCCCTGCTTAAGAGATATAGTGCTCACCAGTGCTGCAGTGCTGTATTTCAGCTGAAATAAAGGGTTATTTTTCCTTCATAAACTTCAAGGTAGGTTTTCTGCTCAGGCAGCACTTGCATAGAAATGTGAACATAAACTCTACATTATAAGCTTGAAACTCACCGGAGCATCCTATATGCAGAGCTTTAGTCATCAAGAATGAGCAGAAGTTTCTTTCACTATTTACGTGTTCCTTCTGTCTCATGGAGTTCGATCACCTGTTTTATGTAGTCTCCTGCTTAGGCTGTGAATGTTTTAAATAGAGTATCTGTGATCTTTAACATCAAAGAAATAAAAACTGCATCTGTGCTATTGTTCAGGTACATGTGCACATTTCTCACACATCAGGCTGCAAGCTAGGTTTCTGAGCAAGGCATTTTCTTCTTTTCCTAGATCAGACCAGTATTGTTCATACAGAATGCAGTGGTTGTCCTTGCAAGCTCCAGCTGAAGGGCAGCAACTGCAGAGATGCACCGTGCAGGTCTGAGGCATTATCAGCCTCGTTGAGGAATCATCCCGTAGGTCTCAGCTCCTATTTTATGGTCAGAGAAATATGCTGTGCTTGTTGCCTTGCAGACAGCTCAGGTTTGTGTGAAAGCTGCTGAAAATGAGGAGGTTTAAAAGATAAAAATGACAGGCCTGTTTGGTGGGTCAGACACAGCTTCAAAATCAAAGAGCCAGAAACGTCTGTGCCGTGCAATCCCAACCTTGCGTGTGGAGCTGTGTGGCCTTTGCAGCTGTGAGCGTCTTTCATCTGACTCCCATGGAATTTGCAGATATAGCACTAACAGCAAACTGTTCTTTGCAGATCTCAAGAAGCACTGATCATGTCCTTTGATCATTTTCTTGTGAACTCTGCTTGCCTGCGAATCATCTGAACGATACAGTCCTTAATGTAAAAGAAAGATACGTGCTAGTCTTTCCGTTTGTGGATATCACTCTAAGCGTTTCTGTGACTGGTTATCCGAAGCCAGCTGTTAATGTCAGAGCATCCCTCAGTATCTGGTTAGCTTGCCGAGTTAAGGATTCCCGTATTCCTGCACTGGCAGGGCAGGGCAGGGAGGCCCATTTGGTGGTGTGGCTCCTCAGCACTGCACGCAGCCCTGCTCTCTGCAGTGGCAACTGCCTTGTCACCCGCTCTGCACTCACAGTACCTGGAGATCACCTCATAACACAGCACGGGCCACGTTTGCCAACGCTTTTGGAGATAGTTCCTCACACCCTTTTTGCAAGGCTTATGAATAAGCAGTCTTTTAAAGAGTAATTAGTTATTGCTGATATTGGTTGTGTGGACAGAGTGCTTTGTCACAACTACTTGTATTTAATCATGACTGCTGGCGAGCTCTCAACAGCTTCTGCTTGGCTTCTCTTGGAAAAAAAAATCAAGAACTATCCACATTTTATCTCCTTTAGTCCTCCCTCTCCTGAAAAAGCAATTCCACCTTACTGCTGGGTTCAGGCTACTCAAACTGTAGGAGCTGTATCAAGTTCTTGTATTACAGCAACTCCTTCTGGATAAGATAAAGGGTAGGTGGTCCCAGTAAGAAAAGGAAATGCCTTTTCTGTTGCATCAAGGGAGTTGGGAGCAATATGGTATTTTCTTTCAGTGAGAGTTGCCCTTAGCATGGAGGTGGCAGATAAACTGTAGAACAGGTTTGTACAAAGGCGAGTCTGCAGGTCCTCTGCTTGAAACTCCCATCACAGCAAAGATACTGCCTGGTCTGCTCGTGCCGTGACTTTCCTTAACCTTGGATCTCAATCCTGAGCTGCTTTGCCTGAGTAAAGAGATAAGCCTTCCTCCTAGGACTAGGAGTTGCTTTGAGGGTAGTGGGTTACAATAAAAATTTGGGGAACCCACTGAAAGTCTATGTAGTATCAGTGTTACAAGTTAGAAAACGGAGAGTGAATTTCCATGTTCTATGCGCGTGGGGATGAGGCAAGAGTTGGGTAAGATAAAATTCCTTTGACTTGTTAATAACTTTATGCTGAGCTACAGAACTCTTTGGGTCTACAGTATATCTTCTCATGAATAAATAGCAAACTCAGGTCTTCTTTTAAATATTGCATAGATATGTTCAAATATGACATTAATGATAAATAATTGAATAGCTAAGAATCTTCCATAAAAGCATTGGTAGCTTTGTCCTGTTGGTAACTGGTTCACATTTTGTATAATATGGCTCCCCCAAACGTGCTCCATACTTGATCTCTCTTCATATTTTTCTGGTTTCATCACTGTAAGTTATCTGTTCCTACCTATTTTATTTATTTATTCCCCTAACCACCAGGTAAACCATCTAGGGAGTCTTTGAAGAAATGTGGTAACAATATTTGCGTGGCCTCCAGTCATGTTTGTAAAATGAAGACAGCTCCTCAGCATTAGCTCCCTGTGTCGTATCCTGAGGGCAGAGCAGAGCATCTTTGCGCCATAGGTCGCCCCGCTGCCTTTCACAGGAAAGTGCTGTGTGAGCTTATTCAGTGCTGTCATAGGGGCTTGAAAGAGGGAAAACTCGCCTTTATTTGCAATAAAAATATCAGAAATTTCATCTCAATGCCCCAGGATATGTTACTACCAAGTTTGGAGGTTTGGAATGAAAGAGAACAACTAGATTTCATTTGGCCAGACCTCATATGATTGAGCTGACATAATGACCTGATGGATATGTGCAGCCCCTAGAAAAATGGTATTCAATCATTTAGCATTATAAATACTTAGATTTTCTTTGCTTGCAATGTGCTGACAGAAGTGAACCACCCAAGTTTTTGAAACTGGGGAATTCTTGTTGTGGCCATGAAGAGATTTAAATTCAAGATAAATCAAGAGAGAGATGTGGAATATAAATTAAAAAAAAAAAAAAAAACAAAGTTATAGTTTTACAAGAGCTTTTTTAACAAGGCTTAAGAGAGGTTTGGAAGAAAACTGTAAGGTTGGCAAACTTTACAAGTGTAAATTAACCACAGGTCAGTTAAACATGTAAGCATGACATTAGTTCTAAGCTAAATTGTGAAGAAAGATGGTATTGAGTGCAAACAGGGGCATTTGTGAGGACCACAGCATATTTCAATGTCTATGCAGAAAATTATTTCTTGGTCAAACTTAAAATAATTTTTGTAAGTTGATCAAGTTGTTTGAGAAAAACAACTTTTGATGTAAGCACTTATACTTCTGTGATACATTCTGTGATTAGTGCCACACAACCTCCTCCCTTAATAAAAATTGCATGTTTCAGAAACTTACCTCCTGGATTAAACGATTTAAAGTCTTCTGGTCACTCCTGCAGAAGAAGAAAACAACATGAGAAACCGTGATCTCGTGGCAGACGTCTTCTGTTCCTGGTCCAGAGCTGCTTAGCTTTGTCGCTGGTACTCTGGGAGAAAATAGAGAGTAATTCCAAAGAAAGGTGCAGATAGCACCGAAATGTTAGCGGTGTCTGGCACAGCGAGCTCAACTGATGGGAACCCAGCAGCTGTCTGCAGGTTCGTCGGTGCAGAGTGAACCCTGTAAGTGTAGAGAAGGTGCCAGGATAAAAGACTCTTTTGGGAAGGGGGACTCAGAAAGGATATGGAGATCCTGGTGAATAATCTACTGCACATGATCTCCCATTTTCACATGGTAGACAAGAGATGACACACATAAAACTTCAGAAATGTTTAAAACAGGAAAGCTGTAGGGGAGGGAATTAAAATGATGGTTTAAAACCCTGAGAACCTGCTTTATATTGAGATACCGAAAGGAGTTTTAGTTCAGCAGAGCAGTGCAAGGACAACGCTGAACGGGGAACTGGAAAGTGAGGCCAGACGCCTTGACCCCGGAAGGCTCCAGAGGCGGGAGCGGCGCGGCCGGCAGCGCTGGAGCGGCTCCCTTGCCCCTCTCCGTGCGTTTGGGCTGCCTCCGGCAGCACTCCGCTCCGCTGAAGCCCTGGGTGCGACTCGTGGGGCTCTTGCAGGAATCCTCTGCTCCGCAGGGGACGAGCTCAGCAGCCACCCCTGCCCTCACGAGCGTGCGGGCCCTGGCCACCGTGCCAGTGAAGTGCTCGCTTGGGCAACTGCCCTGACGAACAGGAATTTCCAGTAAGGATGGTGTCAGCCCAGGGTTTTTTTTGGCCCGCTTATATTCAGCCCTGAAGTCATCTGTAGGATGGAATGAGCAGTGATGATTTATCACTGTGATTTAAGGCAAGGGCAGACAGAAGAAACCTTGGAAGTCTGGAAGCTGCCTGCAGAGGAGGGGCACGGCATGCGCCCAGCCTGCGGCTGCAGCATCCTGACCAAAGCCTTGTGCAGCCCTGGCTGCATCCGCAGGCCCGGGGGAAGGTTTCCGCAGGGAATGGGCCATGTTACAGCCAGGGCTCAGCTCCAGTACCCTGCTGCTGTTCAGCTCGAGCTGGTTGGGTCGTTCGTGAGCAGGACAAGGCAGCTCCACCTTGACCATGATAACTATGATAAATGCCAGTCGTGGCATGACTGGCACATCCTCATATGCGAGGACATGCCAGTGATCACCGACATATCCTTACATTCACACACACACTCCCTTTTTTCCTTCTTTTCCAGATAGTTTCCTGCGCCTGGAAACCAATATGAAATGCATATGAAATAGTGTGAGGGCCCCAGTCATCCAGTACAACCCGAGCTTTGTTTGAACCTGGCACACAGGACCCTGGCTGGAGATAACCACAGAGCAGAAATTCCAGCTCCCGAGGGTCTGTGCGCAGGGTTTCCGTGGACAGAAGCTGTGGATATTTTCTCCCAGCCCACAGCTGGTCAGTGTCGCACACAGTAAAAGCATTGGCTAAGCCTAAGGTAAAAGTCAGGCACTTGGGCACTGTTGCGGGGTCCCCAAAACACTGTTGCTGTTGCCTGGAGCAGTCCCGGGAAATGTGGGAGACTGCAGGATTTTGCAGTGGCCAGAGCCATCCTGAAGGGATTTTACCACTTCACAGCTGCAGGAATGCAGCTTCACAGCATTTCAGTGCCAGGGCAATGCCGGAGCAGAGTGCCAGCTGCTCCTGAGCCACTACCAGCAGGAGCAAATCTGCCCAGAGGCAAGATAGGCAAATTCTTCACTTGCTTGCACATAATGGGATAAAGAGAAAGGGAAAAAATCAGGTTGGAAAAAAAAAGTACAAGAGGAAAAAATTAAGCCTGACTCTGTCCTTCTTTCTTCCAAGGAGAAAAAAAAAAAAAAAAGATTCCCTCCAAATTTGCAGCGTGTCACAGGAACCAGCCAAACTAATGTGAGTCAGTAAAATAGAATAAACAGTAAGTGGGAGGCAGGAGAAGGAGAAAAGCCTATAAACAAAATGAAAACTGGGGATATAACAGGGAAAATAAACCTTAAAATGCTATAAAGAATAAGATTTTAAAATCCAGTTTTAGTATGTTATAAAATATGTATGTCTGAGAGCAAAAAGAAGACTGAGGAGCTTTTATTTAATATATAAGCCAAGCTTTAAAAGAAGAAAGAAGGAAAAAAAAAAGCATGGTTCAGTCAGCTCACAGTGCTGGACCCTGTATGTCTGTATGTAGCACAGCGAGATATTATAGCGTCGTTTCACCCAGCGTTGGGTACATGTGGTTACAGCAGGAGCATCCTAAGAGAAAAGGAAACGGTTGCCTTTGGGGAGCAGTGTTGGGGCTACCTGGTCACGTTCCTGGTGGGAATGGTTCGAAGAGCTCGGCAGCGCCCCGGCAAGGACTTAGCCCTGCGCTGGTTCTGCTGGGCTTTGATTTACGCCGCCGCTTACGGAGGACGGTGCCCGTCTTTATTTCCACCGCCCCGCCGTGCTTAGGAGAAACAGGTGTGCTGTGAATGCCAAGGGTCGCTGCTCAAGTTTATTGAAACGAGACTGCAGGGATGTTCTGTCTGGTTTTCCGAGCACTGCAGGTTGGCCCAGTAGGATAGAAATTACAAGCTGGTCTTCCCCATAAATCAGGAGATGGGCTAATAAGCAAGGTAACCGAGCTTTTCCACGTAGGAGCTCAGGACTGAGCATTTACTTAGGCTTATGTAGGATGAATTTTTAAAATACCGCATTTTCCAAGCTTCGGGGGCTCTGATGCCTTGATCAGAGCTATGAAAGAGAATGAACTGAGAAGGAAGATTTCTAGTTCATGTGAAATTGAGGGGAGGGGAGTCTTCCGATATTTATTTATTCTTTTTAACTCTCAATTTTAGTGAAAAACTGGACCAAATGCAAGAAAAGAATTCTGTAAATAGATTTTTTTCCAGAAACACTAAGAATGTCAGTGTTTCTAAAGTGAAGCTATGATGATTTGGAGGCTACCACTGCTTGGCAAGATCACCGTTCTGTCCCCTGCTCCTGCTGCTAAGGGCAGCAGTGACACAATATGTCCTTTGCCCAAGCACCACCGGAGCTCAGGACATGCAGGTCCCACATGGTCCCTGTGTGGTGGGTCCTGGTGCTTGGTACCCGTGGGTGCTTCCCACGGGTAGGGGTCTGCCGCAGAGCAGCACTGCCACTTGCAGAATCCCACCTCAAATGCCAGGGGAGCTCATGAGTTTCAATTACCAAGTCTTGTTCTCCTGGATCCATTTCTTCTTATGTAGCTCTGTGTCTTTGAACAATGCCCAGCGGGCACTGAGAGACTGTAAAATGTTCCGAGCTGAGTGGACCCCGAATACAACTGACCACTATTTTGACTCACACAAGTTGTTCTAACAAAGGACAGTAAATCTGTTCTTGCACGAGTAGTTTGTGAATATTTAAATACCATTAATAACTTGTTTATGAGTATCTTTCTTACATACACAAAAGAAAATTGCGGGCAAGCCAGACAGGACTCTTCTCAGAGTCCCTGAGGCCCAGCTCCAGCATCTTTACCCAAGCTCATAATTTCCTTTACTAGTCGAGTGTTTTAGGAATGTAGAATTTGGAGGGATCCTCTGAAGTCTGTGAGTGCAGCCCCCTGCTATCATGGGTGACCACATCACACAGTCATTTTCAGACACTGGGAAGCTTCAGCTTGAAAGCTCTCCGCTCTTGACTGTTTCTGTCAGATAGATAATTTGGAACCTTATTTGTCTTCTGATGAGCAGCTTCCCCAAAGCCAGTCTGTATCTATTTCTTTTCCTGGCAACATTGTCCCTTCAATTAGTCATATGGTCTCTTTGCAAACAGCTGGTGCAAACTTAGAGTGTTACATCTGGCTGAGTCCTGTAACTTAACTGCTGGTGTCTGTGCAGCAGCTTCTCAGCCCCTCCTGCACAAAGGCACCTGCAGCGGCATAGACGTCCTCTGAGGGTACGCTGGCTTTCCTGATGGACTTGGCACTGAAGAGGATCGTGTTTCCCATTGCGTGGCTGAGCCGGGGCTGTAGACATGCAGGGAATAGATGGAGGCAGCAGTGCTTTCAGCAGGTCCAGAGAGAAACCTGGGCATTTGCCTATGCCCCTGAAGAGCACTTACCTCCTTGACGTGTTTTCAGACAGCAACTGGCGCTCTCCTCTGCCCTCGTTTTGCTAAACAAGCCAAATGCATTTAATTGTCTCATTTCAGATAGGCTTCCCATGCCAGTGCTCAGCCAGGGAACTTACACTACCCTCCCCACTAGTTCTGGTTTGAATCGTCCCGTTATAACTTGCACACTGGGACCTAGCAGGCAGCAGGCCTCAACTACAGCTCTCAGTTGTTTTGTGGGCATGTGTGTGTGTGAGGGCACATCTCTATTTACTAACTAAGAACTAGGTGATCTGATGTTACAGCTTGTTGCAAGGCTGAAAGCTGAAGCTCCTGGGAAGCTGTGTGTACTCACTGCAGTGAAACAGGCTACAAACACGAGAAAAAAAAACAAGAAATACAAAGTGAAGGGAATGGCAGCGCAGTGAGGAGGCCCCTAAGCAGCCTCCCGGCCTGCTGGAGCACGGCCTGTTCCCCGAGCGGCTCCCGCTGCAGCCACCAAGGCTGAAGAGGTTTTAATGTTAGATGTTTTATATATCCCCCACACACACGTACACATCGTGGGGTGAGGGACTATTTTGTTCCTGATAGGCATCTTAAGAACAGGGGAGTGGATGATGTTCCTGCAATTGCATCTGCTTTCTGTACATATTTATGGTCTCTTTCATTCTTTATGTGTTTTGTGCTGCTTGCAGTTTTCAGTTCTTGATTGCTTTCCACAGAGCACACCCAGAGAATGTTACTTGCCCTGTAATAAATATTGTTGCGTTTGGAGAAATGAGTAATAATGGGCGTGAAGAAGAAAGCGAAGACATTTGTGAGAGGGCATTTGGAGCATGTGTAGCACTGTTATTTACCTGTTCGCCATCCTTCCCAGCAACTCTACTGTGGGGGGCAGTATCACGGGGTAGAAAGAAGCAGGCGAATGGGCCATGAAGAATAAATCTGTTACATGGCAAGGACAGTAAGTGAAGGAGGCAGGGAAAGGGAGGACAGCCCTAGGATCACTACAACCGGTCAAATCCTCTCTGTTCCTGTCTTTCTCTGCAATGTAGCTCTTGACTCAATGTCTGAGACATTTTCAAGGAAAGATGGCAGGTCTTGAGCCCCAGCGTCTGTGGCACAGAAACCTACATCCCACCTGCATGGTCCAGTTGTGGGTGTGTGTGGGGAGCTGGCTTGGCCCCAAGGAGCAGGCTGCTTGCAGACAAGGCTGAGCAGCTCTTGGAGGCCCAGCTGCTTGGCTTGCTCAACTGGTGCAGCCCCCTCTGTGTTCCCCATAGGCACGGGGATAAAATCCTCACACACAGGATAGTCTCTTCCCTCTAATTTATTCCCAGAGCCCTTTCTGGGCTATTAGCACATCCATCTAGCTTTGTAGTTCTGCGTGAGAGCACTTTGAAACATAAATGCAAGGCACATGCAGGTGGCTGCATCTCAGTAACCCTTCAGCTACATGGCTGCAGCAAAATAGGGTGATGTATAGTTTTGCAGGCTGATTAGACTCTGGCTATGGATTTTGCACACTCTGACAGGTTACCTGCTAGCAGTTGCTGTAGTCTTTTGGCATGTCCCATATTCTGGTTTGTGATCCACGTTTGCTTGTAGCCTCACTTTGCAGAACAAAAGTGACAGACAAATGTGTTGAAAGATGGTGGTTTGGGGCCATGTTGTATTTGGATCCAGAGATATGTCTAAAACAGGTAGAGGTCCTGCCTGTTTCCTCCATGCAAAAAGAAACGTGCCTTCCCAAGAGCAACCCTGCAAGAGCGGCCTCGTGGCAGGAACTTAACTGCAGGCTGGCAGCGACAACTCTCCTCAGTGGAGGCAAAGCCCTGGCTGCCTTCTCTCACAGCTGGGTTGAAGAAGGAGCACAAACCAAGCTCTAGCCGCAGATCAAAGCATGTACAGCAGTACAGCAGGAACCAGAGGGCCCTTGCACAGCCCCTTGGTGACTTCAGAAGCAGACACCGTTACTTTGAATTCACAGCCAGAGCGCTTGGAGGGCAGACTAGGCAGCAGTTGAACCATCTTTGCTCAGGAGCACAAGGACTATGCAGAGTGGCTCCCTTTCAGAGCAGATTCTGGCACCAAAAAGGTAGTCAGGGCCTGAGGGCAACCCTGCAGCAGTGGGTCACATAGCAAGAGTCCTGCACTCATCCTTCCTTGAAAAATGGCAGGACATGCTCCTCACAAAAATTGCTTTTCATCAGAAAAGAGTAGTGTGAACAAAATTTAGGGGTTTATTTATGTGTAAGGGGGATATTTTATTTATGGGTACATTGCCATTTTGCTTGAAATTTTCTTGGGAAAGTTTTCTTCATTCACAAGCAAAACCTGGGATGACAAGGGGCCTTAACCCACTCCATGAGAAGCCTGGTGCTGCGGGAACTCCCTCATGTTATGGCAGACCCAGCAGCAGGTTTCCACACTGGCTCCCTGAGGACAGAAAACGGGTCTTCCACAAGGCAGGCAAGTGCTGTAGCCCTAAGGGCTGTTGCTTAGTCTGCAGTAGGGACCCTGCCCTCCTAATCTCCATGTGGACATGCAGTGAAACCAACAGGTCCGTGTTGCCCCCTGGCCCAGGAGGAACACACGGCCTGTCTGTGTGGTGGTCGCGTGGCCATCAGGACATTTTGTGAGGGCTTCAGGAAGTTCAGCTCGCACAGCTGCGCTCAGGTGCTGAGATGTGGGTTATATAACATTCCGAATGGCAGATTTTTATTAATAAAGGGTTTGATCCCATGTGCACAGGGGAAAGCTTGGAAAACATGACTCAAAAGGTTCATGCAGTGATTTTGAAGTTTATGTAAGATAGTTTTTAATGGAATGACTCTTTTTAAAAAATATTTTTAACCCATCAGTTTGACAGTGCTTATACATGAAGGGAAATCCGTCTCTATAGGAGCGAAGGGGAAGGCACTGCTGAAGCTTTGCAGCTTTTCCCTGGAAGTGCTGAGCAGCTGCTGACCACACAAAAATGTGTGCAGAGAGTGACACAGGATCTGTGGTGGCCAGAGGTGACCGTCTTTTTGACGTCTTCTACTACCAGAGGAGAGAGATCATGTCAAAGCCTGCCAGAATCTGGAGGAAGATCAGAATTTCTTCTCAGGAGGCCAGAGAGGCCAAAGTAAGGGTCAAGAAATCACACAAGAAGATCTAGAGTTTTTCTTAGGAGCAGTACAAGGAGTTACCAGTGCCAGGCAAACCAAACCATTTCTGAGAGATGCCTGCAATTTTCAGATGGACCAGACAGAGCAAAGAATACAGTTAGATTTGAACATCAGTGACACCAGCTTTTCTTTTTGTAATTTTCTCAGTAGTTCGTTTGGCAAAGAAAATGTTTCTCCACAGGAAAGTTACCGCAGTTGGCTTTTTGACAGCAAATATCTATAAATCCTAGCAAAAAGACACTCACTTTAATTTGTCTGCATAGGATCACTCACTGAAACTTTCCTCCTTTTTTTTTTTTTTTGTTGTCCTGAGTTGACATTAGTACATGGCCCCAATATGCTGTGTAAGTTGAGTTATTTTCTCATATGTAACTCATTTCTGCACAGGAGGAAAAAAAATCTCCTTGCTAGTGGAAAGTAAGAGACATGGACACACAAATCTAAACATGCCTGCTCTAAAGAGCCTCCCTGTATTTGTTACTATGCCACCTGCTTTTTGTAATCAAAAGCCTAAGACGTAGCTATTTAATGACATGGTTATTTATACATTAAGCAAAAGGAGCATTACTCCTTTAATATTAGAAAGGTGAAGTGAAGGGTATCTTTTGTTCAGCACTCTAAAAAAATAAGAATGAAAAGAAGATTGTCAGTGGTTCATTTTCACCTTTCTCTAGTTGGCAGTGCAGATGTGAACGTGTAATCATACGAATTTAGCAGCCTACAGGATGAGTAGCATTAGAGCTAGCTATTCTAAGGAAAAGCGAAAATCAGTAACTAGTTGTTTATGTACATGTTGATGGCTGTAAGTTGGTGCAACTTGAACATTTTGGAGAATATGTAGATTTGGTATGGGACTGTTTTGGGCAAGATGCCATCCCATTCTGTTCGCATTTGTTTTTCTTTTATTCCAATGGCTGATTAATTCTTGGTCCCTTTTTATCCCCACCATCAGTGTGTGCATGTGCTTTTTTGTTTGTTTGTTTTCTTAAATGGAAAAAAAAAGAAAAAAAGCCCTGAGCACAGTAGTATCTATGAAATACAGAGCTGAAAGTCTTAGAAAAAGAAAAAAAAATGGCTTTCTTTTTCAATGACTATATCAAATCAACGGGAAAAAGCATTCGAACAGAAACAGCTGCAGCCAAGAGAAGCAAAGTGCAAAGAGCATAAAACAGCATAAAACACATTTTCTGCTGTTATTGTTTGTGTCTTCATGTTGGGATTATAATAGGTCATACCTGGATGCTACCAAAACACGGTCCAGGGAACAGAAAGAGCTTCACTTAATGAAGGAAATGGCCTCTGGCTGGTTAATCGACAGACAAGTCTGTTTTCTAAAAGCCTCTTCAGACCCTCTTATTCTCAGACCGGCCCTTGGACAGAGCCTGTCTTGTTCAGACTGCAGTAGGTTAATAACAATATTGAGAAAGACGAGCCCTTTGCTGAGATAATTACGCATTAGCTGAAGGAGGGGACCCTTTCAGCCCATTGCAATGACCTCTGTGTAGCAGAGCGTTACCGCTCCTCTCTCCTGCACGTAAACATGTCGGCGGGAGCACCGGTGCCCGCGGGGAGAGCGGCGGGAAGGCCGAGCCCGGCGCCAGGCCGGCCCGGAGCAGGCTGCATTCCTCGTGCGGTGCCGGCGAGGAGCAGGGCCCCATCCCGACCCCAAGTGCCTTGGAGGCGGCTTCGCGGGAAGCTCGGAGCGGAACCATCGGAGCTCTGGCCACTGAATCTCTAGGATAGCCGGTTGTTGGGCTGGCAGGCGAACAGCTTCCTCGGGAGTTATGTGCACGGTTAGACCATCGATGGAGAGAAGTTTTCAGGTCTGTTTGCCCCCACACCAAGGCCCATATACAAAACGATGGGGCAGTTCCCTTCCGTTTTGGACCCAGTGGAGAGCACTGGAGCAATTAAGCAACAGATTAATTACTGAACACCGTAATGTGTTAGCGAGTCCATTTCAAGGCTGTATTCCTCATGGGCTTCACCGGTGCTCCTTAATCTGCTCACGGCAGCGTGTGTTACATGCACACTACCTACACGAGGCACAGCAGAAGCGAGGAGCTTCCTGCCAGGCAGGTCTCTTAGGGCAGGCTGCATTTCTAGTCTCCATGTGCGGTATTCCGGGTACCATTGTACCTTCCGCAGCAAGGCAGTCCACATCACAGCATTACAGGATGGTGGAGGTTGGAAGGGACCTCTGGAGATCATCTAGTCCAACTCCCCTGCTCCAGCAGGACACCCAGAGCACGGGGCACAGGGCGGCATCCAGGCGGCTTTGGAAGATCTCCAGAGAAGGAGACTCCACAGCCTCCCTGGGCAGCCTGTGCCAGGGCTCTGTCACCCTCACAGGGAAGTTCATCACAGGGAGACAGAACTGCCTACGTTTCAGCTTGTACCCATTGCCCCTTGTCCTGTCACTGGCCAACACTGAGAAGAGCTTGGCCCCTTCCTCCCCACATTCTCCCCCCAGGTATTTGCACATATTGATCAGATCCCCTCTCAGTCCTCTCCAGGCTAAACCATTCCCTCTTGCTTAGTCTTTCCTCACAAGAGAGAGGCTCCATCCACATGGGAGGCCCGCTGTTCCCGTGTTGTTCCCCCTCCTTGCGCTGCTGCCGCTCCGCTCTGCTCCCTCGCGGGTTCCCTGTCCTGCGCGGCTGCCTTCAGCGGTCTCGGCTCTGGCCTGGGGCAGGACTCGGGCCGGGGCACCGCTGCCCGCGGCTCCAGCCTGCCAGAGGGCCCCGGGCACAGGGCTGGAGCGCCGGGAGACGTCGCAGCTCCTGATCCGAGGGAAGAGCCTCACTCCGTAATCGCAATCTGGTAGGAGCCCCTAAAAACAACGTATTTTGCCTCATCAGTTAGATCTGTGATGACAGAGCTACTGATCTGCGACCAATTTAGTTCAGCGAGGCAGACACAAAGCGGCTCCTTCTGGGCTTCGCCCCTATCAAGTGAGAGCAGAGGCCGAAGGCTCGGCGCTGCTGGAGCAGGCTCCCTGCTCCCTCCCGGCAGCGTGCCCAAGGCCCTGGCACCGATTCCAGGGGCACCAGTAATTTGTCTGAATTGTCCCCTTGAGCAACAGCGATGGATATCTGCCAGCTGAATGTGGGGGGAAAAATCTATAAAAACACGGCCCTGCAGTCGTTCGTAGTGTTGAATGTGAGGGCCTCAAACAGGCTCTGAAGATCCCTTTTTTGCATTTTTTTTCCTATTGACATCTCTGCAGTCATTGCCTCATTTCTGCTTCAGCATGAAATGGGGAAGGACGTCTCAGCCTTCTGGTTACCATCATCAGTAACACAAGGCTGATACACACATATATATTTATATATACACACACACATATATACAGATACAGATGGACATATGTGTGTATATGTGTCTGCATATTTATATATGTGTATATGTGTATATATCTAACTGTATGTTATAGTATGTGATATATGACTGTATGTGATGATACTACATTGCCAAGCTTGGGGAGGTTATGGGGATAATTACTTACTACAGGTTGAATAATTAAAAATACTTGTCTCTCCAGCCCCTACCTTCTCCCTCTTTCATAAAACAAGAAGAACACTCATTTTTATCTCTGCTTTATATAGTCTTTTGATTAACTATAGGGTTAGTGTGTTAATAAATGCTGGCTGCCATTTAAAAATATGTTCTATGCGCTGTGAATCACAGATTACAGATGACCCCAAGCACTGCACTTAAAATGCTGTAAGTGTTTATGAGCTATTTCTAATTTATTATTGATCGGGGAGGGCGGGAGGAAAGACACGTGTATTAACATCTGTGATCATGTCGTAAACCTTTCCCACGGCTGCTAAGGCCTCAGCAACGCGGAGGGAGTCCTTGGCTCTCCGGTCCTGGCGCTCTTGGGGGCGGCCGATACCATCACACCAAATTCCTGGCGCACGGAGATGCTCTGGGGGCCTCGTTAACCTGTCAGCCGTGGCTGGAGCAGCTCCAGTTTGTAATCATCTGCTCCAAGACTCCTGGAGCCACGGCTTCACTTTGTGGCTCGCCGTTCCTCTCGATTTCACGTGTTTTTGGTGCTCCCTGCCAAGAGCTGCCACGTTCTTTTTCTTTGGCTTGCTCCCTGGCTAAATCCTTTTCTCCCCACCTTGTGTCCCTCCCGCTCCTCTCGTCCCCAGGGCGAATGCTCACGGAAGTGCTACGACATCTTCGTGCTGGAGACCGTGTGCGTGGCTTGGTTTTCCTTTGAGTTCCTCCTGCGCTCCATCCAGGCGGAGAACAAATGCGCCTTCCTGAAGACCCCGCTCAACATCATCGACATCCTGGCCATCCTGCCCTTCTACGTCTCCCTCCTGGTGGACACGGTCTCCAGCAAAAACAGCGGCAAGCCCGGCGGGGGAGCCGGCAACAAGTACCTGGAGCGCGTGGGGCTGGTGCTGCGCTTCCTGCGGGCGCTGCGCATCCTCTACGTGATGCGGCTGGCGCGGCACTCGCTGGGGCTGCAGACGCTGGGGCTCACCGTGCGCCGCTGCACCCGCGAGTTCGGCCTCCTGCTGCTCTTCCTCTGCGTGGCCATGGCCCTCTTCTCGCCGCTCGTCTACCTGGCCGAGAGCGAGCTGGGGGCCAAGCAGGAGTTCACGAGCGTCCCCACCAGCTACTGGTGGGCCGTGATCTCCATGACCACCGTCGGCTACGGGGACATGGTGCCTCGCAGCATCCCGGGCCAGGTGGTGGCCCTGAGCAGCATCCTGAGCGGCATTTTGCTGATGGCTTTCCCGGTCACCTCCATCTTCCACACCTTCTCCCGCTCCTACAGCGAGCTGAAGGAGCAGCAGCAGCGCGCGGCCAGCCGGCACGCGCGCCTGCTGGAGGAGAGCGCCAAGCTGCCCGGCGGGGACAGCGCGCAGGGGCCCTGCGTCCCACCCGCTCCACGTGCTGCTGCGGAGGAGGAGGAGGAGGAGGAGGACAAGGCGGCTCGGTCAGCTGCGAGCCAGGAGAGACGGTGCTGACTGTGGGCAGCGGCAGACTTGGATCCGTAGCTCAGGCACGAGCGGCTGTGGCTTCCGCGAGAGGAGCCTCCCGAACTGCCCGCCCAGACACGAGGGGCTGCCCCCAGCGAGCAGCGCGGCATCAGCGGGGCCGCCGAGAAGCGTCCCAGCAACTGCGGCTCTGCTCCAGCTCTGCTCCATCGCTACCCCTAGGGCACCTCTTTTCCATTGAGCAGCTATCCCTGGCAACCCGCAAGGAGCCGCTCCAAAGGGGCGAAGGTGCCTGGCGCACAGCGTGACGGAGAGGAGCGGGCACTTGGATCAGGGCGGCCGCGCCATGGAGCGGAGCGGCAGCGCTCGGATCGGGGCAGCCGCGCCATGGAGCGGGGCGGCCAGCGCTCCCGTCGCCTCCTGGCCTCGAGGGCTGCCCCAGGCCGGCGCTCCCGGGGTTTGTCCGTCTGCTCCGCCAGGGCCACACGGCCCTCAGCCAAGCGGAGGGGCTCCGTGGCGGGGAGGGGTGCAGCGAAGGGCAGAAGTTTCCCTATTCCTTTCTCTTTTTTTCTCGCCGGGGCTTGATTTCATCCTTTCCCCAACGAGGCAGTGACCTGTGCGCCTGCTCCGTGCGCATTATTCAGCCAACGCCGCACTTACCACGGCAAGCTTCGTGTCCCGGCCCCGTGACAGACACTGCATGGACAGTCCTCCCAGCTACGGTACTGAATGTTAACTGCCGCGGGTTTCTGTTTTCCTTTGCTCACGGCTGAATATAACAAGTACCTTTACAAATCACAGCATTTCTCCACTTTCTTTTCATTCTTCCCATCGCTCCCATATTAACAAACGGAAGACAGCCTGTTTAGCAGGAGCGCGCAGGCAGACGCGGCCCGGGCCGGGGCCGCTCTCCCCGTCCCGCGGGGGCTGCAGTGGCGGCAGCCCCACGAGGCGGGAGCCCGTGCGGGCCCTGCGGGGACCCGCACACCGCAGCCCAGTCCTGCGCTGGGGAGCAGGCCGCGCTTCCAGTCTTGGGAAAACACCATCCCGAGACCTGCGGATGGAGGCGGCTGTGCCGGCTGCTCCTGCCTCGTCCCGCACCACCACGTTCATGTCGATGCAAAGGGAGGGCGAGGCGCGGGGTGCTCGCCCCCTTGCTCTCCTCGGGTCCCGCTGCCCGGCTCCATCAAGTCGCTGCTGTCCCGCAGCAGAGTCCTGCATATTCTCCAAAGGGATATAATTAATTGCAGCATGCCCAGGATTTTAATAAAGTGGCAAACCCCACTCCTCCCGCTGTTAGTCAAGGTCGGCTTTTAATGAAGTTTCGCTTCATCTGTTGACATGAGAGATGAGGAAACAAGTATAAACCAGGAACCTTTTAAACAAATTATTTTTGGAAGCGGTATAAAATTCTGGTGCTCGAATTGCCAGACATAAAAGATACCCGGAGGAGAATGAGCTTCACCCAGCAAAGCTCTCGCACGGAGTGATGCTGCTTGCTTTGGATCAGCAGCTGAAGAAATGGTTTGTTTGAAGGGGTTGGGGTTTTTTCCTTTTTTGTCTTTGGCACCGCAAACAAATGATGAGGAGCATTTCTGTAACTCCAGTAAGCGCTGCGCCGCTCCCGCCGAGGTGCCGAGAAAAGCCGAGGAGACCGCGACGCAGACCTGGCTGGGCCAAGCTCTGCTCCGGGAGCCCGGCAGACCGGGAGCGGGGGCCACGCGGCGCCCTTTGCCTTGGGATCTGCCGCGGCTGCGTCCGCCCGCGCAGGCCGGCCCCGGCGCGCAGGGACGGCGCTGCCGCCGAGCCCCACAGAGCGGCTGCTCCGACACCGGCCTCCCTGCCCGGACCCCATCCCCGGGGCCTTGCTCTGCCGGCCTCCGCTCCAGGAGCGTCCCCCACCGCAGCCCCTTGGGCCGGGTCTGCTGCTGCCCCCCGGCCACCCCCCTTTGCCACCCGCTGCCCCTCTCCAGCCCCACGGGCAGCGAGTGCCCCGGAGCAGCGGGAGCCGCGCGGCGCACAACGGAGCAGCACTGAGGTCTCTACAGAACAGGTTGCCGTTATTTATTTGCTTAAAAAAATCACCGCAACTGACCGAAAATAAACTCCGTGAAATGTGCCGTACATTCAGAGAGATGTATTCAGAGTAACTGATTGCTTACTTCTCCGAGGTGAGGGATGCAGATATTTCCTGACAACAACAACAACAGCAGGAAGTTCTGTAACATTCTGTCTCTGAAGCATCAGCTGGAGTTGTTCAGGAGTTTCTGGCCGAGTGTCCAACCTTGCTGGATGCCACATGTAGGAAATGAGCGCAGGCGTCAGCTCCCCGGCCTCTCGTGCAGCAGCTGCAGTTCTGCTCTGCGATCGAGGCTCCTCCGCAGAGCCCTCTGGTTTTGGTACTCGTAACAGACCCAGGAGTCTGCACAGGGAAGAGTCCCAAGTGGAAAGACAGACAGACAGACAGACAGACAGACAGAGAAAGAAAGAAAGAGAAAGATAGGAAGGGAGGAAGGGAGGAAGGGAGGAAGGGAGGAAGGGAGGAAGGGAGGAAGGGAGGAAGGAAGGAAGGAAGGAAGGAAGGAAGGAAGGAAGGAAGGAAGGAAGGAAGGAAGGAAGGAAGGAAGGAAGGAAGGAAGGAAGGAAGGAAGGAAGGCGAGTTGTTTCCTGCAGCTCCAAGTGGTGACCAAGTGCGTGCAGTGCCAGGGAAAGCGTAACATACAGAAGCAGGTTTCTTAACAGCCGTTCATTTCTTATATCCCCGTAATATTAGAAAAAGACCACCATATACAAAAATCTTATGATTACAAGTTATTAAAAAAAGAAGAAACTTCAGACCATTAAAACGCACAGGAAAGTGTTCATTTGCATACAGTAGAAATACAATCCTCATTAAAGCAGCATACCAGCGGGGCCAGCTGTTAAGTACATTTTCAATTAAAAAAAAGATGAAAGCCCAGATGTTCCTATAACATGACCAGAACATTGGAGAAGAGAGAGGGATAAAACACCCACAGCCCCCAGGCCGGGCGCATCATCCGTGCAAGGTCATCCAGGCCGGGAGGAGCGCGGTGCCAAGCAGAAAGCCCGAGCCCTCACACAGGGGGACGCCCTTTCCTTCCCGTCTCCTCAGACCACAAGATTCCCAAAGAAAAGGGCAGGGACAGTGCCCAATTTGCACCCTGAAGCTGTCAGACTTGCTGCCATGCTTGGGGAAACAGGAGCTGTCGGGCTCACCTTGGAGGGGATCGGGACTCTCACCCGGCCCCACGGCGCTGCCTGCGGCCGGCCGTGCGGGCGCCACCGGCTGCGACGCGGCCTCCCGGCTGGGATGAATCCCCCTGCAGGAGCCGTCCCTGCGGCCCAGGGCTCCCTGCCCCACACGGCCCGGGGCTCCCTGCCCCACACGGCCCGGGGCTCCCGGCCACACGCAGCCTGGGGCTCCCTGTGTCCCGCTGCATCGTATCCTATCCCATCCCGGTGCCGGCAGCAGCTCCGCGCCGCAGCCACCTGCAGCTCCCAGCACACGCTGCCCTGGAAGCGCGGCCCTGGAAGCCCACACTGGTGCGTGTCCCCCACAGCCACGTGTGTTTACAAGCTCTCTGCTCTTGGAGCCTTTTGCGCCCGCGCTGCAGCTACAGGGCGGTTGAGAGCCTGGGAGATGCCGGGCAGCAGCAGGAACCTCCCAAGGTGAGAGAGGCCCCGAAACATAAACCTGTTTGGCAAGAAACAGCGGAGCGCGAGCCCCAGCACCCCAAGCTGAGAGATGCTGCTCCTGCTCTCTCGGATGAGGTCTCCTCTCCATCCCAGCCCTTCTCCTCCCTCCCGGCGAGGCCACCCAAGCAGGGCGGCTTCTACCTTTGTGTCCGCACCGCCCGGGACGGACTCATTTCCACCACCCACCTCGTTGCAGGGGGGCAGCCTTGGGGGGTTCCCTCCCCTTCCCTGCTCCCCAGCCATCCTTCTGAAAGGACAAAACATCTTCCTACATTGTGGTGATGCTGAGCACTAACAGATGCCACAACCCCCCTGCCAATGTACAGGCTTAGTATTATATAAATAGGTAAAAGTTTCGGACAAAATATCCTATAATTCCTGTGGTGTAACGTTTTTAAATAGCATTAAAAACACAGAACATCCAGCCCTTGTGATTAAATATACAAACGTACGTGAATTGATAAGGCCTGTAGGTACATATGCAAAAATAAAGCGTCCCTCCCGCCGCCAGGAGCCCGCTCCGTGCCGCAGAGCCGGGGAAGGGAGCGCGCGTCGCCGGCGCCGAGCCCTGCAGGGCGGCGGGACGGGGCTGCCGCCCCCTCCCCAAGCTCGCCGTGCCCCCGGCTCGCGGCGGGCAGGGCTCGCGCCGTGGGGCGGCCGGGCCGCTGTGGGGCTCACAGGGCCTTGGCGCTGGCCGGGTGCGCGGGGTGCGCCGCCGCCTTCTGCGGGTAGGAGCTGTACAGGTAGACCTGCAGCAGGATGGCCATGTCCACCAGCACCTGCAGCAGGCCGCAGATGGAGAACTGCAAAGGGGCCTGGTTCAGGACGAAGTAAACAGTCTTGAAGGTGTCCCCGCTGGTCCACATCAGCACCATCTTGACGCTGCCGGGCAGAGAAGGAGGGAGAGCGTCACCCGAGGGAAGAGCCAAGGCGGGCGAGCGCAGGGAGAGGCCGCTCCCCGCACCACCAAGCGCCTGCCCCACAGCGACGCCGGCCGGGGCCGCCCTGTAGGGCCCCCAGAGGCCGCCGTGGGGCAGCCCCACAGCCTGCAGCCCCGGCCCGGCCCAAGCGCCGCAAGGCAGCGCTCCTGCTCGTGCGCCCGGCTTCCCTTCCTTGGCACCTCTGAAACCAGCAGCAACCCTCCTGATGGGCACCAGAAACCCTTCCCAGTGCCGAGGAGACAAACCCCAAACGCTCACAAGACACGAGACATCCAATAAGGCACGATGAGGGGGCAAGGACCCGTCTGCACCTATTTATCGGGAGACTGGACATCGCTAAGGATTCCTACCAAGGGCACAGACCAAGGGCAAAGCCCAGGCCTGCTTTTAACAACCAGCTTGGCTTTCATCTCGCTGTCCCACTGAGCCATCCGCTGTCCTGCCATCCAGCTCCTTCCCTCCCGTATCAGGGGAACCCAGGGAATAGATGCAAGTTCTTCAACGTTGCCACAAACCCATTTTCTCCAGCGCCCTCAGTGCCATGCGGACACTGAGCCCCCGAGGGCCGTTTCCCAGCTCCGCCTGCTTGAGCCGGAGGGCTTTCCTAAGCGGCGGGGTAGGAGGCACTGGGCAGAGCTCTGCAGCTCGCAGCCTGGCACGGCGCAGGGCGCTCGCCGGCGCCGAGCCCCATTTCCCGAGCGCGGCCGCCCCACACGCAGCGGGGCCGGGCTCCGCGCTCCCCGGTGCTG
>NW_020454661.1:701841-706021 GCF_003342845.1 Nothoprocta perdicaria | reverse complement strand
CGAGGACGCGCCGCGCTGCCCGCGGGGACACGGCGCCCACGCGAGCGAGGCCGGCGAGCGCTGCCCCGCTCGGCCCCTGTCCGGCCGCAGCACGTGCGAATCCTGGCCGGTCGGGGCAAAGAGAAGTGCAGCCCCGGGACGCCACGTGAGGTTGCAAGAGGCGCCCCAGGACGCAGCGGCTCTTTGCCCCACGCTCCTCGGCACGGCAAAGCAAGCTGGGAGCTTAAAATGACCCGGGCGCACGGTACAGATGTGGGGGAAGCACAGCCTGTCAGCAGGTTTGCAGCGCACAGCAGGGCTCCATCTCCTGCCACAGGATCGATGCCGGGGGCAGCCCGGGCACGTGGCGAGCCCGGCGCCCCGGCAGCCCCGTGTGCTGCGCCGGGTCTGCAAAGCAAACCCGGGTTTGTGCTCAGCAGCCACCCACGAAGCCAAGAGCCGGCGCCGCCGCCGCAGTGACCTGGGCCTGCTGCCCCATCTGCTGCATGTCCCGGAGCCCCTCTCTTCCGCCGGGCTGTCAGGAGCTTCGGGAGAGCCGTGTCCTCCCCGGCACGTTTGCCAGGACACGGCCCCACGCTCTGCGCCTCCGGGCGGTCGGCACGTCCCCGGCCAGCGCTGCGCGCAGCGAGGAGCGAGGGGCCACTCGCGCGGCAGGAGGCCAGGGCCGCTCCGAGGAGCTGAGGCCAGAGGCTGGAACAGCCTCTGCAAGGGGAGCAGCAGCCCCCGGCAACGCGAGGCCGCTCGTGCCGCGGGATCCGGCGACACGAAACCTGCCGGGAAGCAGCGCCCTCCGTGCAGCCGCGCTCGGCACACGGGGCGGCCTCGAAACGCAGCCCTTGGACGTGGGAACAGGAAAGAAACCGCCACCAGCTCTGCCATTCCGTGCCACTGGCCGTAGCTCCGACAGAGGCTCTGCACCCACCTTCGCCTGCTGAGCAAGCACGCGGCACACTGGCAAACAGCTTGCATTTTCCTCCAGGAACAAGGTGCTCCAGTTGGCTTGCACCTTGGGCATTAATCCCTGACGGCGACCGCAGGCTGCACTGCCCGTCAGTGCCCGTAGCTAGGGCCAGCCACCAAGGCGCCACTTGAAGAGCGCTCTGAAACTCCTCGGCTGCAGCAGGAGCCTGTCAAGAGTCTTCAGCAAGGAATTTCCTTTGCTTCATTTCAGCAACTGCTTTACAGCCTGGGTAATTTACAGACAATGACATTAGCCACGTACTTAGGCTCAAGCCCCCTTAATCCGCAACAAATTCTACTTTAAATCAAAGCTTTTTAAGCTTCTTCATTCCTTGTGCTGGAAGCCTGGCTGTGACACCCTCCAGTGCTTGGTTCTCCACTAAAGCCCTTGCCCACTCTGCTGTCCATCAGCCAGTTCCTGCCCGTGACACCTCTCCATTACCCGCTGCTGTCCCCCTTGGCCTGACGGAGTCCAGACTACAAAGCTCAGCCTAGCTGTGGAAGGGGAGGCACGAAGCCTCCCCCCGGCCCTGCCCTGCAGCCAGCTGCACGCGCCGGGGCTGCCGCTCCGCGCGCGCTGCCCGTCTCCGCGCCACGTCCCTCCGTCCCTGCCGGGACTCCGCACCTCTGTGACGGAGTGGCCCAAGCTGCAGGACACGGGGAGCATCAGACACCGGACAGGGGCTTCCGTGGGGAAATCCCGCGGTGTCCGGACCGGAGCGGGGGGCGCAAACGGTGCCGGGAGCGACGTGCTGCCCTTCCGCAGCTACCGGCTGCTGCTGCGGTCACCGGAGCGCCGGCCGGGCCGGGCAGCCCCACCAGCCACTGCCAGGGACAGGAAAGGGAGTGCAACTTCACTGGCCTTTATCTGCTTGAAAAGGTTGCGCTTTTCCCCTTCTCCCCCAAGCTGGGGCTCCCGGGATGCTCCGGAGCCAGTGGAAGAGATCAGGCGCCCCCAGATTCACAGCCAGGGGCATGATCCGGGCAGTACTGGATTCAAAATCCATCTTTGTCTAGATTCCCATAATACGAGGCGTCTATTCACACACTGGCGCCCGGTTCTTTACATGAGTGGGGACATAAAAGCAGGCCGCGCTCCTTTAAGAGCAGACAGGCTGGTATCCCACGGGGAATAAGGTCTGCATGGAAAGCGCCTCTCAGCGAGTGCTGAGCACGGGCTTTGCGTGGGGAAGCCAGGGATTGGGGACAGAAGGGACCTCTCTCTCCTGCAGCCGCTGAAGCGGTTGCCTCCCACAACCCGTGTGCACGGGAATGTCTGGAAGGGGAAGCAGACTCAGCTGTAACATCCTGACTCTGGAAATCTTTCCGCTCCCGTTCGCAGCTCCAAAATAGCCAGCCTGGAGAGGACAGCAAGTGCCTGCAGTGCCCCAAGGACGGCCCGCCTCCGGCACGAGCGCCGCGCGCCTCCACCTCACCCGGGAAGGAGGCTCTCCATGCATCCCGGAATGCGGTGCAGGATGCATGGAGTGACTCCTGAACACCTCTGCGACCCCGGGATACCCTGAACACCTCTGCGACTCCGGGCTGCCTGGGGCTGCAGGGGTCTCTCCCAGCCTCTCCCGGGAGACGGGAAGCGGGCGGCACCGTTTGCGCCCGGCCCCTCCTGCGGGACACACGGATGCAGCCGGGCAGAGCCCCCACAGACCCGTACGGAGCGACTCGCCTTCTGCTGCAGTCAGGCGGGGAAGCCCCAGAAACTCCGGATTTCCACCTAAACTTGGGACACAGTAAATCTGAAGAGCAATAAAGAGAAAGGCGGGAAGGGAGCTTTTCCTGAGCATTGCTGCGTATCCCAAGGCACAAATTATAATGCTCTGAAATCTTCCCTTCATTGTGCCCTCGACAGCAAAAAAAACCCATCAGATCCTTAATCCAATTTAACCTGGGGCATTTTTAGCACATTTTCCCTTCATCTTCACAGGGTATCCAGCACACAGCCCGAGCACAGTTTTAGTATTCCCGTGATTTGAAACTGCAGCTATCACTTAGATCACGGTGCACAAAGCAGGAGGGCTCCAACACTCACCCGGTCCCAGACTCTCTCCAAAGCCAGGGCCTCCCAGAACAAAATCTAACGATATTACAGTCATCCCTTTCCGTGAATTAACCGCATCCTTCAGCTGCTACAAGGCTTCTCGCATTTTAAGGGATCACTGGAGAAATACAAATCCCACACGCACTTGGGTGTAAATTAAGAGCTACTGCTCAGCGCCGGAGCTTACGGCTGCCTTCCAGCCAGCTGGTGGCCTGGAAACGGGGTTAGGCTCTTGCAAGAAACGAAACCCACGTTCTCCTCGGAAACGCTTTGCTGTTCTGTGGAAACAGCCCCCGGCAGCCCCTCCGTGTGCAGACAGGGCAGCCCCTGCGTCTGGGCAGCGAGGGCCGCCTTCCCCACGCTCCCCACACGTTCCCCACGCTCCCCATGTTCCCCACACGTTCCCCATGTTCCCCACGCTCCCCGCATTCCCCACGATCCCTGTGTTCCCCACGTCTGCCTTCGCCCGCCGCAGCACCTCAGCCCTCGCGCCGCCGCTCAGGGGAAACCCCCAGATCCAAACTCAGGCCTCTGCCCTGCCAGGTGGAGCCCAACTCAACGCAACATCTGGTGAAAGCTTTGGCTGTTTAGAGCATTGCCCCCGACACCCGGTGTATCCGCGCTGCAAACCCCGCTCGGCAAAGGCCTGAACGCTCCGGGGCAGAAATGAAGGTGCTGCAGCAAACTCCCCTGCACGTAACACGATAAATTCCAGCTGCATCTGGGCCTCGGCAGCTGGAGAGGGACAGACCCCCCTGGTCTGTCCTTACTCCTGCGCCTTGCCCTCCGCTCCCTTCTCGTCCTGTTTTAGGCAGTTCTCTAGGACACGACTTGGTGTCCGAAGGGACACGGCTCCACCACTGCGGTGAGTGATTACTCGACAGGATGTTTTCCTCGGCCTTTAACTCCCTTCCCGATGATGCACATACCTCGTTCCAGCCATCACACCCTGGACCAAAACCCGAGGCTGATCCTCGTCACAGCAGCCCTTGGTTCCTTTCCACCTCCAGCCCCTGGGTGCAGCCCTGGCCCTGTCTCAGCTTTCGGGGAGACCCCCCTGGGCTCAGGCCCTGGTGTTCCCATCCCGCTCTTCTCTTGGCTTGTCCTCCTGCGGCGCCGGAGCAGGGCACCCAGCGCTCCCCCCCAGGGCACCCAGCACTCCCC
>NW_020454661.1:696724-701044 GCF_003342845.1 Nothoprocta perdicaria | reverse complement strand
CCAGGGCACCCAGTGCTCCCTCCCAGGGCACCCAGCACTCCCTCCCAGGGCACCCAGCGCTCCCCCCAGGGCACCCAGTGCTCCTTCCCAGGGCACCCAGCACTCCCCCCCAGGGCACCCAGCGCTCCCCCCCAGGGCACCCAGCGCTCCCCCCCAGGGCACCCAGTGCTCCCCCCCAGGGCACCCAGTGCTCCCTCCCAGGGCACCCAGCGCTCCCCCCCAGGGCACCCAGCGCTCCCCCCCAGGGCACCCAGCGCTCCCTCCCAGGGCACCCAGTGCTCCCCCCCAGGGCACCCAGCGCTCCCTCCCAGGGCACCCAGTGCTCCCTCCCAGGGCACCCAGTGCTCCCTCCCAGGCCAACGTGCAGCAGAGGCTCTTGCACCACCCCGGGAAGTGACTGACCTATTAACCCACCCCGTTTGTTTGCTTTACCTGTCTCCATCACACTCTACGCGGGTATCCCAAATTCACTAACACTACCATGTGGGATGTCTGCAGCCTCATGCCTCAAGCTACATTTCTCCAAAACCGAAATCTTATTTTACTTCCCTTCCCATTTCAAGCCCTGCTTGGTCCTAGTGCACCGAGGGACGTGGTTCTGCAGCCACCGGAGCGCCCGGCTCATCCCACCCGGAGAGCCAGGGGCAGGGATCTCTGGGGCAACAGGGGCTGCCATTTCAGCACCCAAGCCACTCTGCTCCCTTAGGGCTGTTTTAGGCAAAAGAAGAAAAAGGCATTTTTAGGAAACTGCTTCATCTCTTGGGTGCCTTTATGAGCCCAGCCCTGGCCCCTTCTAACCTGGCCAAGCCTGACCTCAGCCACCCAAAACACCTTGCTTCCTTGCTGGCAGGAAACAGTGGCCATAGTAATGAAATTTGTCATGGTTTTTGCAGTGGGAGTGCAACACATTTTTCTTCTACTTTTTCAGGTTTTCAGGGCATCCCTGGGCAGAGGCCCGCTGCTCTCCAGGCTCCACGTGCCCACAGGTCGGGATCCGGGATCCATGACATGCACCAGGGAAGGGGAAGGACGCGGCCCTGCGGGCAGAGACACCATAAATTTTACTGGGACTGAGGAGGGGAAGAACGGAAAGCCTGTTGGCTTCCCGGGATCTACATGAAACGTTTTTCCATCTGTCTGTCAGCAGCGTGGCCCGGTTGCGCCTGCACGGCAGGGAGGCCAGCTCCTCACTGCGGAGCTGCGGGGATGTTTTCCCGATGTACTAACACTCAAAGGCAGAAGAAACTAAAAGCCTTCCAAGGAAAAACGAGCGCTTTTTTTCACAGTTTCGACTCTAAAACAGCCAAATTCAGGAGGGGGAATCTGAGGTCCCTGCTATTTATTAGAACCGTAAATGAAAAGGGAGAGGCAGGAGGCAACAGCTCCACGTGGTGAACCTTGCGGCTGTACCAAAATCATGCTGAGCTGGCCACGACAACTAGTTACTCCCCAAATTCCTGCAAATGTGCATGCATATCCGCCTGGAAGTGTATGCCAAGGCTGCATGAACAGTCGCTGTAAAGGGCAGCAGTAACACGAGCAGGGCTGCTACAGCCACCTAGGAAATGCAAGGATCAAGACGACCAAAGGAAAGCAGGGAAGGAGGCCACATGGCCTCGGGAAGATCCCGGGTGGCTGCAGTTGCAGAAGCAACAGCAATGGATTTATGCAGGTCCATGGGAAAACTACAGGCCTGAGCAGAAAGAAGGGGCATTTAAGAAGAAATAAGAATGCAAAAATCACAGAAATACTGTACATTGTTAGAGTAGGTTAAGAAAGATGAGCCTTTTTTAAGCACATTGAGTTGTTTCCATTAACCTAGTGCAATGAGCGAGGGAATGGCCCTATGCAACATTAAGGAATAGCCCAAACCATTGTTAAGCAGTGCTAACAATCCTGCACTTACCCAAGGACCTTCTGGCTCACACTCAAGACCTCGATTCACATTTGCCACGGTCCCTGTTCTCCTGTTTAGTTCCTGACACTTCCCTTTGAAAGCCATTTTCCGTAATTTTCTAAATTTCATAAATTCTTTCAGAATTTAGTCCACCAGGAGTGTTTATAAAGCGCTTTCCATAATGAAATCCTGCCTGCTCAGCTGGGTCGGAAGGTCTGAACCCACGGGCTTCACGAGATGCCCTCACACCCAGGTGTGCTTCTTTTATTTTGCCCTCCTTCACACAAGATGAAGCACATGAGGAATGAGGAGCAGATTTTGAGTTAAAAAAAATAAGGCCTAATGCTGCCTCCTCCTCCACTTTTGATTTTCCTCCACCATCCTAGTTCTTTCTACTTTAATTCTTCTTTCTGCTTTATTGAACTTACACTAAGGCAGGCACCCATGCAAATGAAGTTGCCGTGGCAGATCCTGGCTGCATTGTCTTACGCATGGTCTTAAAGGTGTTGGTGCCAAAATGGAAAGGGAAACAGCCACGACTCTTACTAGCTTTTTCTAACGCGGGGTTTTGAATAAACCTGAATAAAAAGCACCTCACAAGCCAGCAGTCTGCAGAGAGCTCGAAGTTCCTACAAAACACTGATTTCCAAGGTTATCCAGAATTTTGCTGCAGAACCCCACGGCACTTTCTACTCCTTTGACCAGCGTGGGTCCTGCTTATTTGGCTGTGGGAAACCAGGACGCGCTGCACGCTCTGCCCTCCACACAAGGCACCACTGAGCAGGCGCCTCCCGCCTGTGCTCCCTGTCTCCAGCTCTGCCCAGCTTCTCCTTTGCTCTCTGCTCTCTCAGAGAACACAGGAAACTGGAGGACCTACTGGTGATGCTGCTACCGAAAAAAAAAGAGAAACAGAACAAAATGGAAAAGAGAGGAAAGGAGAGGAAAAGGAGAGAAATGAGGGCAGAAACCAAAGTTAAGAACCGGGACGTCCATGCAGCAGAGTGCAGACAGCCCAAAGCCGGGCGGGTTGCTCTGAGTGTCGCTGCAGGGCACGTGGCACCCGCGGCTGCTCCCTTCCTGCCCCTGCCTGGGGGCAGCAGTGCAGTGAAACACCCCTTCGCTATGGGGTACTTCCCCCCTTCCGAAGCGGGCCCCTTCCAGCCTGGCCCCGTGTCCCATGGCGCCTCGCCGGCCCCATGTGTCTATGGGGAGAGGCCTGAGCCCTGCAGCACGAGACGCCCTCGGGCATCAGCCCGCAGGCAGCAGGGCCGAGAGGCTGCAGGGCCGCTGCCTCTCCTCTCCTCCGGCAGCAATGGGGCGGTGTGTGGGGCCGGCGGGCGCCCTGCTCTCCCGGGGGTCACACTGCCCCCTCATCCCTCCTTTCCTCTCTGGCAGGTCACATGTAGCAAAGGGGCTGCACGGGCTACAGCCTCCGGAGCCGGGAGGTGCACGGACACCGCTGCCCTCCTCAGCCTCGAGACCCCGCGGCGCCCCCGGCACCGCTCAACTCGTGACACTTGTGTGGGGGCCGTGCCGGGCGGCCCCTCCGCTCGGGCCGCACCAGCGACCGCATCGGAGCCCTCCAGGAGGCTGCGGCCTCCAACCGCCGCGTGGAGGCCGCTGGATGGAGGAGCTTAACTCCCTCTCCTCTGCCCATTACGCTTCGAGACCCACAACGCAGGACTCGGGAGCGAGCCCATTCCGCCCTGCGGCGAGGCCGGCTAAGAGCGCCGGCCCAGCACACGGATACCGGGATGGCCGCTCCGCTGCGGATCCCGGGATGGCCGCTCTGCTGCGGATCCCGGGATGGCCGCTCCGCTGCAGATCCCGGGATGGCCGCTCTGCTGCGGATCCTGGGATGGCCGCTCCGCTGCGGATCCCGGGATGGCTGCTCCGCTGCGTCTGCTCAGGACCGTCCCTCTGGAGGAGCCGGAGGCACCCGCCAGTCTCCACCCAGTAACACCAGTACAGGGCCATGGGTTTAGTGGCCCGGCTTGCTGGGCTGGCTGGGGCTGCTACCCGCACACTCGAGCGCTTCCCAGGCCGGCGGCTCTTCCTCTACTTTTATTTTTATATAACATAACGTTTCGCAAGAAAAGCAGGCATGGGAAGGGAAGCTCAAGACTGGGAACATTTCCAGCAGTCCCTTCAGCCAAAGGCAACGTTATAGCAGGAGTTACCATTACAGCAGGAGCAGGGCGCTGGTGCTCAGTGCAGGAGCACATGGAGTAGGGAAGCACAGGAGCACACGGAGCAGGGAAGCGCAGGATACAGGGCAGGGAAGCACAGGGGCACACGGAGCAGGGAAGCGCAGGAGGATACAGGGCAGGGAAGCGCAGGACACAGGGCAGGGAAGCGCAGGACACAGGGCAGGGACGCGCAGGATACAGGGCAGGGAAGCGCAGGAGGATACAGGGCAGGGA
>NW_020454661.1:588969-696266 GCF_003342845.1 Nothoprocta perdicaria | reverse complement strand
AGGATACAGGGCAGGGAAGCGCAGGAGGATACAGGGCAGGGAAGCGCAGGAGGATACAGGGCAGGGAAGCGCAGGGGCTGCTGCTTGGAGCTGCAGAGCAGCGCGGGGACAGCAGCAGCGGCAGCCCTGGCGCCTGCGGAAGCAGCGCAGCCCCGGCTCCCCACGGCCGGGAAGGGCACATTCCTGGGCAAACCCGCGTGCCGGTGCCACTCACCGCACGCAGGCCTGCCTGAGGGCAGGGGAACGACGGGTCTCACCCCGCGGCTCTTCCTGAACTGCCTCGCTCCGTGCCGGGCGCTGGCACACGAGGGCCCTGCAGCAACGCTGAGCCCAGCGCCTCACGAGAGAGCAAGCTGCGGCTCCGAGGGACACAGCTTCTCCTTGTGCTAAACGGCACCTACAGGGAATCCAAAAACTCAAACCCAGATCCCCCAAGAGAGTAATTAAGGAGAAGCAAAAGAGTACCTGGCAGCAGCCACCATAATGCTGCATTATGGCACTGTAAGTCACAGACAAAAAAGCATCAAGGGAAGAGTCAAACCAGAGCACAAGCAAAGTCTAGCAGGTAAATGCACTTTTGGGCATCACAAGCACAGGATTTTCCAAAGCAATGTGTGCATGCAAAGCACACAAACACACTGGAAGAAAATCCTAACTCACCTTGTGAGAAGGAGGCTGCCAATTAGAAAATGCCTTGAGCATCAAAGCAAACTCCTAAGCATTCCCTCAAAAACATTTCAAGTTAGAGAAGAACTTCAGGAGCTAATGAAAGTATCACCAAGGCAAACGAGCAAAGGGAATAACGCCAGCAGACATAGCATCTAATTGCTTTGGTTCAGGGCTTTTTTGTTTGTTTGCTCCACAGTAAAAATATCTCCAGTAAATTTCCCATCAAGGGAAAACTCTAAAAAAGAAAACAGCTGAAGTCACAAATGGTCACGGCACCTGCTGAACCGAACTCGCTGCCGCGCTGGCTCCACAGCCCAGTGAATTGATATAACTCAGTAAGCTTTTCTCCCTTAAACAAGTCTCACAAGTTGCCTTTGCAATTTGGAATTCCAATTTCCAAATTGCAAATTTGGAAACCTTGGTGTTATCACTGAAATATTCAGCAAATAGCAGGACAAGCTAATCTAGTTTAACAACCCCAACAGTAAGCACAAGATTAAACTTTTCTGCTACCTACTTGTTTACAGAAGGTTTCCCCATCATTACTGTAAACTTCTCACATTTAAGATTTTTTGAATTGTCAGTTGCAAGCTTTCAGAGAAAAATAAATGCTAATGCCATTTGTCATGTATGATTTAAGCATGTATTACCAAAAAATGGGGAATTGATATGAGCTAGACTGGCAGAGTTACTAGCAGCAGACTCAAAATACTGTCTCTCTTTAGTACCATCTCTTTAGTACCATCTCCAGTCCACTGCTAGTAGAGTAAAGCCACTTGAATTCCTATATGTGCATTAATGTTGTGGAGTGTAATATTCTGCCCATCAGCATAAGACCAAATTTTACCACTGGGACACAGATGTCTAAAATTGGCAGTTTTACTCAGCCCTCGGCGAGCAAGTGCTATTAGCAAGGCCCAGCTGTGCCTGTTACGGTGTGCTGGCCAGGAGAGCAGGGCAAAACAGAATAAAAGCAGGAAAAAAAAATCCACTATCATTCCTACGCTTCTGAAACAGGGAGAAAAACAGAGAAAATGTGAAAATGCTGAGAGGCCTTTTAAAAGCTTACAGGCAGAGTTGCCTGTAAAAGCTTACAGGCAGAGTTGCCTGTAAGAGCAGGCAACAAGGCAAGGCCACACGGGCACCGCGCTGCTCTCCGCGCGGCCGCGTGTCTGGACGGGGCAGTAGGTGCGAAGCAGCTGCCCCCGAGCAGTGGGGCTGGATGAGGTGATCCCTAGGGTCCCTTCCAGCCCAAACGCTCCTGTGAGGCTGGGAAAGCACGTGCTCACAGAGCCCATAGCGCCGCGCTCCCAGCTCCCAGCTCCCGCAGCCACGTCCCGGCTCCGGGTGAGGACGAGGTCCTGGCGGGCACCGTGTCCTCTGCTGTCCTGTCCAGAGGCACAACTGAGAGAGCAGACACCGCCCTGCTTGGAAATGTGCTCCCATGCCACACAGAGCCTCAGCGAGAGGGCTGAACGTCCCCTCTAGGCAGCCCTGGTGAGGCCACATCTGGAGACTGTGTCCAGTTCTGGGCTCCCCAGGACAAGAGGGATGTGGAGCTGCTGGAGAGAGTCCAGCGCAGGGCTACCAGGATGATCAGGGGCCTGGAACATCTGCCCTGTGAGCAAAGGCTGAGGGAGCTGGGCCTGTTCAGCCTGGAGAAGAGGAGGCTGAGGGGGGACCTGATCAGTGTCTATAAATACCTCAAGGGAGGCAGTAAGGAGGAGGGGGGCGGCCTCTTTTCAGTGGTGGCCAGCGACAGGACTAGAGGAAACGGCCACAAGCTGAGGCACCAAAAGTTCCACAGGAACTGAAGGAAAAATTTCTTAACAGTGAGGATGACAGAGCCCTGTCACAGGCTGCCCAGAGAGGTTGTGGAGTCTCCTTCTCTGGAGATCCTCAAAACCCGCTTGGACGCAGCCCTGTGCCCCATGCTCTGGGTGACCCTGCGTGTGCAGGGGCGGGTTGGACTGGATGAGCTCTAGAGGTCCCTCCCAACCTTAAGGATTCCGTGATTCCCACGCGCGGGCTCCCTGGTTTCAGGTCAGCCCTACCTCATTCCCTCTGTGGACCTGTTGCGGTGGTTGCGGTAGAGCTGGGGGACGCCCAGCATGGCCTCGGTGAACACGGCCAGGAAGCCGAGCGTCTCCACGAAGAGGGACGAGTCCAGCCACAGGTACGTGATGTAACCCGTCACCCCAGTGAAGGTCAGGACGCACTGCACGTAGTCGGTGAACTTGCTCCAATGCCAAAAATAGTTCAAGTCAAAATCTGCAACAGGAATAGCAAAGGGGGAAAACGGTAAGAGGCTTTTTGGTCATCTTGGCTCATCCAATCTCACCCAAAGATTGCCTCAATAGAACAGAGAACTGTGAAGCATGAAGGACGGTCAGTGTTTGGGGATGGAGGAGAAGTGGAAAATGAAAGGATAAAAAAACCTATTTTTTTTTACTTATTTATATGTGTACATATATATACATACACATATGCACACACACATAATATATACACACGTACACACAGAAAATACTTGACCCATAAAACACTTTCTGTGAGACCTTCCAATACAGAAACATTCTAATGTACTTCTCTTAAAAGCGGTTTGAAGCTGCAAACACCTGCCTCACACCACTGGATTCTGGTCATCATCAAGAAGACGAGCCACAGGAATATTTATAAACCTGCATCAGGAATATCTAACAGGAATAATGAAACCAGCCTGGGCATACACAGCGCACCAGCGGGACACCAGGGTATTTCTGGCGCAGCCTCCACAGGGCAAGTACTCTAAGGAAATCTCTGCAGTTAAAACAGGCAACCAAATCATGGACCTCGGTGGACTGGCACTAACAGCAAACTCAGTTACATGTGAGACCAAAATATTCTACAGGTGTTTTGGTGCATCAGGTTACACAGAGAAGCTAAACAACACCTTTGTTTTCTGCACCTTCTGACACTTTAAAATTATCACTCTTAATTATCATTATCCCTCTGGCCCTTGGACATCCACATCCCCTTAACCCCTTTACAAAATAACTACAGAGAAATAGAAGTGAGAACCCCCTGCACACCCGTGCCTCGAGAGCGCTGCTGTGCTTGGCCGCAGCACTTCGCTTGCCGCGCAGCCAGGAGGACGGCGACGCCAGAAGCCACCGGCCACGGCAGCGCGGAGCAGCCGTGGTGCCCTCAGCATCACGAGCGCCACCAGAGCCCAACGCAACAGACACTCTTTGGCCTTGCAGAGGAGAGAAAACTACAAACCTGCAGAGGAAAAGTGGACCAAGAGAGAAGAAGTTCAGGACATTTCAACAGGATATTTCAAACAGCAGCCCCTGTTCTGGGAAAGGATTGCTGCTAATGGCTTGTAAATAGGCCAGAATGATAACTTTAACCAAATTCTTTCTTTTAACGACGAGAATGTTCTCTGTACATAGCCTTTGGTTCCTCTGCAGCCGCACTGAAGCACTAACCTTAAAAAAGGAGAATCACGGGATGTTCAAGGTTGGAAGGGACCTCTAGAGATCAGCTAGTCCAACCTTTCCGCTCCAGCAGGGACACCCAGAGCACGGGGCAGAGGGCGGCATCCAGGCGGGTTTGGAAGACCTCCAGAGAAGGAGACTCTGCAGCCTCCCTGGGCAGAGGGAGCTCCACTGCTCTGTCACCCTCACAGTAAAGAAGTTCCTCCTCATCTGGAGACGGAACTTCCTGTGCTCCAGCTTATGGCCATTACCCCTCGTCCTATCACTGGTCACCAATGAGAAGAGCCTGGCCCCTTCCTCCCTGCATTCTCCCTTCATGAACAGGGACATGCTGCACAGGGGACGTGCGGGACAACCTGCACCCCCTTCCAGCCCGGGCCGCTCAGCTCGGCCCCGCGCGGTCAGAACCGGCTCCCAGTCGCGCTCACACACCAGGAGCCGGGCTCCAGGACCGGCATGACCCACGCGCCCCCAGACCGCCCCTGCCCCGTGGGGCGACCCTCCCAGCCCGTGTAACACACGGAGACAAGGAGAGTGTTGTGTGAAACGGGACTTCAGCTCAAGGAGCAGGTTAAGGTAACAGCAGAGGAAGGCGACGGAGATCTCCTCCTGGCTCTCCGTCTGCTCACAAGGACATGGATGCTGTGGAGTCGCTGTCTCACTGTACTAGGCTATGAGCAGCTTCCAATTTTTTGTTATGGTTTGCTTCATAATGCTTTACTGAAATAAAAATAGACAAAAGTAATTATAAGCTTGGTAACAGCCTTATGGAAAAACATCTGAATTACCCTAAAAACAACTCAGTATGTAATCAGTAATTGCTCTTTCTAATGGGTGTATTTTCCAAACGCAAAGGTCTATTTTGAGTATACTACACATCACCAGATTCTGCATTACCTGCCACTTCCACGAGCAAGTAAAAGAATGACTGAGCTTAAAAATAATAGTAGGGAGTAGATGACGGGTGCACCTCTCCTTTCACACGGGTCCCAGCTTGTCAGACTCCTACCTCAACTGCTGAACTGTTTTGCTGCATAACCCTTTATTTTTAGCCACAGCTCTGAGGCTCTTCTTTGACAACTGGCTTCAAAAACTCAGAGGGAGGAAGGGGAAAAAAATTACATGTACATCACTTCCAGGCTTGGAAACAAAGCCTTTTCCAAGCGGCTCCCTTCCCACAGTGGGCCCAAGCATGTCACTTCTGCAGTACAGGCTGTGTGCTTTCGAAGGAGCAAGTGCACGGGGCCACCAACCCACGGCCACAGCCTGCAGACACCAGTCAGAGCCCTGGGCCACGTCCTAGGAGATACAGAACTCAAGCAAAGTTGTAAAACCCACTGCAAACATGATTAACAATTGGAGAAAATTGTAGTGAGGGGAAGAAGAAAAAAAGAAGATATTGGCATTTCTGCCCCCTCTACAGAAGTCACTTTGCTCCTCCCCCCATTTTTTAACAGCGTAACAAAAAATCCCTGTGCTCCTCACTACATTTCCAGCAAACACCTCCCAATCTGTCAGACAAGCCCCATTTTTGTGCTCTGAGCAGAGGCAGCGACCCCACGGCCCAGCTCCCACCCTTCCCAGCGGGAGCGTGTGCCAGGGCTCCGGATGCAGGTGCCCGGATGGCTCGATCCACGCAAGAAGCTGCACGTTTTAGACATGCTAATCCCCGGATAGGTGAGGGATTTATCTTGGAAAATGCTGCTGATGCCGGGGAAGGGGCAGCGCGGTGGGTCCTCTGGGCGCTGACGAGGGGAGAGGCTGCACGGCTTGCGGGTGAGGAAAGATGAGACTAAGAGGCCTCCCGCGGGAGCCCCGCTGGATGTCACACAGGAAAAATGTGAGGCAGGCGGCGACACACTGCAGATAACCACGGGCAGCACGAGCCTGCCACAACGTAAGGAGAAAATCCAGGATTACGGTGAGGGGTAAGAGCCACGTGACGCGAAGTAGATTCCACCGTGTCGGCCTTCCCTCCAGGATGACACAAAGCTCCAAACGGTCCCATTATTTTTAGCCAGGAAGCCGTTTCCAAGAGGCCCGCTGCCACGCTAGATCCTTCTGGGAAAATGAAGCAAAGACTTTGACATCCTAAAAATGATTTATTGCAGCTCTCAATTTCTCCTGCTAATTGCATCTCACTTCGTGCCTTGACCTTTCTAATTCTGTTCCTGCATCTTTGCACCCCATTCACTTACACTTGCCCTTAGTCATTTAACGCAGTTTCCATTTCTGGTTTGTTTCCTTCTTGCATTCGAGGTCAACACAGAGCCTGCAGTTCAACCAAACTCCTTATGCTCCCCGTCTTCTCTCCGCAAGGTGAGACAGTTGCAGCTGAGCCCGCTGCAGACCTTCACCACGCAAATAAACTCTTTCCCTCTTCTGAAGGAGGCTGTTCAGTCTGGTTTTTCCTGCTGAGCTCTCTCCTTCCCTTCCTTACAAGCATCATCGATCTGTAACCATTCACCTCAATTGCCTCCTATAATCAAAACCTTTGGTCTAGCTGCCTTGTCCATGTGTCTCACAGCGCCTGAATGCCGCCCTGTGCCCCATGCTCTGGGTGTCCCTGCTGGAGCAGGAGGTTGGATTCGATGATCCCAAGAGGTCCCTTCCAACCTCAGCCATGCTGTGACCCTGTGATTCTTGCACATGGCACCAGTGAGGCACCTCTCTCCTTCCCTCCCCCGCTCCCGCTCCTGCTCCCATTCCCACTCCAAGGGCTGCGGGCTCTGTGGCCCAGGAGAGTCGCAGCGCGCGCTCCCCTCACCCGCCTGCCATGGGGCTGCCCTTCATGAGGAGGGTCCTCAATCCCCACACGCACTCAGCAGCAGCAGGTTAAAATACTAATAATTAAAAAAATAAAAACACCCTTTGTCACATCCACTTGAAGGTTGGAGCAGGACCTGAGCTCTGGTTTCTGAACAGGCCGAGGACACTTGCAGCCCTGCAGCGGCGACAATCCCCCCGTTTCACACATCATCCACCCCGCCGACAATCCCGACTGGATGCATCTGCCTGGCAGTGTGACCCAAGGAGCTGTTTCTGAAACCTCTCTGCAGATCTGGTACTTGCTGCAGGAACGCAGCGCACCAGATGAGCAGCGGTCTGACCTTACCCCTTATCTCCCTTACTCATCACACCCGCTCTGAGGCAAACACTTGACTGACTACCCACCTAACGTTAACGTCTTGGGATTAAGCCTCTGGAATTCTATTTAGCACGGCAGTCTTGAAAAGAAATAATAAACAGTAGTAGCTGTATTGACCGTTTTGTCAACCCTAAGGAACACCAATTAAAAAGTTACACTTGCTCCCAAAGTTTTACCCCTACTGCTAACAATGCGCAAGACAACTAAGAATAAAAACCTAAAACTAAATATGCTTTCCCTGGGCGCCTCCTGTGCAGCTGACAGCCTCTGCTCCCCTGTCAGCAGCATAATATTCTTTGTACCTAGCTGAAGTTTATGAGGGTGTCACAGCACATCGAAACACAGAAGTCATTTTGAAGAAAAACGCAATTACACAAACCCACAGAACTGAACAGAAAGAAATTTCAGAAATACCTAGAACTACTTTTAATTAAGCTTTGACATTTTGTGTTGTCTTACAAAAGGATGAAGAATTATTTACATCACTTCTGCTGCGCTGTTACCAAAGACTACCCCTGCCAAAAAATTTTTAGTGTATTTATAAAAATCTAAACATTTAAAAAATAAAGTCTGAACATTTTTTTAAATAGCAATATTAGTCCTGATTTTGATAGAAAAAGCATATCCTAAAAATCCTTAACCAAAGAAACAGAGATGTTCTGAACATTTAAGATGTTGCCTCTCTCAGGTTCCTACCCAGCTTTAGAGTTGCCCTGAGTAATAACAAGAAAAGACTGCATTAAGCAGCCATTAAAAATAAGTATTTCCCCAAATTACTCAGGATTTGTCCTTGTTCCGCTGGTTTCTGCCTCCGTGGAATCACCCAGGACGAACAAGACCCGACTTTCTAAACGCACAGTGCAATTAAAGATAAATCTGCCAGAACGGAATTCCGGGTTTCAGATCAGAACGGAATTCCGGGTTTCGGATTTCGCCCTGCCCGGGAGGGGGCACAGGCTCCCGCCGCAGGAGCCGTAGCGCACGCAGAGCGCGAGGGAGCCGGGCACGCAGCAGACGCACGGGAAGGAGACACTGGCAGCTTGACGGGCCGCAGCCTCCCCACCTTGCTCACCATTATGTTGGCTCGTTAGCTAGATACTCACTGCATGCAATTATTTTAAGTAAAATGATATAGTTTTGAAGTTAAAAACATTTCCTCTGGGGGAAAGAAAGAAAAAAAGAAGCTAATTAAAAATGTCAAATGTGATTACGTATATCTCTACTAAGGCCCAAGTTCACCACTTTTATCATTATTTAAATCACTGTGCAACAACTACATAGCTTTAAAGGGTCAAATACTAAATCCAACTAAATACTAAAAAACTTCCGGTTGATTCACTAGAACCAGAGATTAGACTGTTTTGGCTGCCTCTGCAGCAAGAACAATTCAGCTTTCAGTTCAGCCTACTAAAAAGATTTTATTTACTCCAACAATGAGAAACTGATTGGGAGCTGCATAATGCTTTCCTCTCTCAATCTTTGAATACTCACTAAGACCATGAAAGGACAAGATGACAGGAAAAAGAAAAGAAAGCAAGTTAAAAATAAAAATGTATATATATAATATATATATAATATATATATAATATATATATAATATACATTGAGTACACTGACAATTTATAATTTTTAAACAAGTTATTACATACTTCTCATTTAAACTCAGCTGCCATCCCCAAAACCAGCCTGACATCAATTGCAAGTAAAATATAATCTAACACATGGCCAGTTAATGTATTTCTAACATGATAAGGTAATTTGAACAGAGCACTTACTTATGCTATGTCACTACTAAAATATGTAGATATTATATTCATCAGTAACCAAAACCTAGTTCAGCATAATGGCCATATTGCTACATAAATGACCTATGAACTAAACTTTCTCTAGTTAATTAGATTTAAAAAACAAATACAGAAATAAAATACAATTTTTTTCATATATTTCTTGCTTTATAATTTAAATCATGATGCATAGAAGCCAATTCAAAGCAAACCACCCTCACAAGGAGGGAGGAGAAAGTCTTCTACAAACCAGCTCCTTACAGCTTCAACAAACTCCAGGCTCTGGAAGTCGATGGTAGTTGGGCTCATGCTTTAATGCAGCAACCAAGGACTAAGGGAACCAGTCATGGGCAAACTGCAGCTACTACTTTGGTAACTACTCACCCACCACTAGCTCTGCTGCAGTGACAATCCAGTGAAGCTCCAAGGTTAGACACCTCAGTGCAGAGCTCAGTGCATAGCCCTAAAATTGCAGGTTTTCCTCCGAACACAGAATGAGTTTTCAGACAATTTCCTGCGAGGCTGATGCTCACCATGGGAAAAGGGCAACTGGAGGGAGTCAATGGGATGGCTCAGCCACACATTGTATCCAGCAGGCACATAGGGAAAAAGAGATCTAGGAACTGTGGGAAAAGCTACAGGGAAGGTCTGACACTGAAGGGCTCAAGTCTTGAAAAGAGGCCCCTCCTCCAAGGGCACACGACGCCTACACAGCTTAGAAGCAAGAGATTAAATGGATGTAGATATAAATTAGAACTGACATCAAAATCAAGAGGTAAACTGGGACATAAGGACCCCTAAACGCTGCTCCCACATTAAGCACGCTCCCAGCTAGCACACTGCAGAAGAAACGCTGTGTGCACTTCCATTTACAAAATACACACAAACCCACCCAGGGCAGTAACTCTGCCCAGGCCTTGAGGGACTCCAAAACAACAGTGTGATCATACGCACAACCGAGGAAAAGCATCCGTGCCCTTTCCTTTGCAGACTTCCAAAAGACGGTTTTAAAAGACTGTGGGACCAGACTGGAGTAAAGTGAATACGGCTTGAAAAATTTCCTCTCACCTTAATCCCTTCCCTGCCTGGACGCGAGGCCGCGCACGGCTGCGCGGGAGCCCGCGCTGTGACGTGCAATGAGTGGCCTGCGGCTTCGCTGCTCTTTCAGGCACTCAGTGTTCTGTGCTGGCACTGCACAGCCGGGGACTCCATACCTTATATCTATTTAATTACGTAGGAAAAGGGCAAGTTCTTCTTTCCAAACACAACAGCGCTATGAATTTGTAATTCCCTACTTTAAAGGCATTTTTTAACACTTCTGAAGGGAAAAAAAGTCACTGTTAAATGCTGTTATTTAACACTGTAAATGACAAATGCTTCTCTTCAGAAATTTCTCATCACGTTTGTGAGTGTTTTTGGGTGCTCGTTAACTGCTGAGCATCAGAAGTGAATATTTGGCATATGCACAATAGGGGTGCTTGGTTTGGCTTTGTTCTTCAAAATTACTGGGCCTGCAATTTTATTAAAAAAAAAAAAACCACAAATAAATGCAACTTTGACTTTGCTGTCTCAAATGCATAAGCAGTAAGCAAAATTAGAGAAGGGTGGTGAAGAGTTTTGCGGGATGCAAGGATGATCCTCAACAGCAAGAGCACAGTATCATCTCCTCCGACTTCCAAGACCTGACATTTAATCCCCTAGTCCGAACCAGTGGTTTAGGCCCTTTGCACATACAGGAGAGAGACGGGCCCATCGCCAGCTCCTAGCAGCCATTGGAGGGCAGCAGGGCTTTCTGGGTCACGTGAAACACTCGGATTTTCAATGTTTCCTCATTTCAAGCCAGGAGGAAAAGTTCTCTTTCACAGATTTTATATATGTTCAAAGACAGAGGAGCAGAGTAACAACCAGCCTGCAGGCTCCTGCGCTTGCTTCAAGTCCACATTCCCTGTCCTTCTCCTTTTGAAGGAGAGGGCTCAAGCCTGCGGCGCTGCCCTCGGAGGCCACTCACACTGCTGCACTTCGAGGTTTTTAATAAATACATCCCTAGTTAATCACAGTGGATGTGGGCAGCCGGGGAAGGTGGTCATCTTTTGGTATAATAAAGCTATCCCTCGTTGTTTCCAGCACAAGGATGCTCAGTGCGCTGCATGACAGGTTAAAAGCATGACATCTGGGTAGAAAGAGCCCTTTTTCTGCTTCTATATCCCATGACAGCAGCAAGACACTGATATTTCAGCAATAGGTGCCTTCCGATACCCTGTGCAAGAAATCCTCTTGTTAACATACTGTTATTTTTTTATATATATATATGTGTATATATATGTATGTATGTATATATGGAAGATATCTAATCGATTTGCTCCTCCTGGCTCAGCCAAGGGTGCCTCCAGCATCTCCTCCACATGCTGTTTTTGGCATTCTGCTTTAGCTCAGACACCCGAGCCAGCACAGACCCCCCTATATTGCTTTAATTGGGACCAAAAGGGAACTGCCAGATAACTCTGCACTCAGAAATCAAACTTAGGCTTATTCCACCACCCATTGACCCCATCGCTTACCCCTCAGGGGGCAGGGTTAGATCAGTGGGCTCATTTTCAGCTAATGAAGACAAACCATAAGCAGAGAAGGAAGCTCTGAACATTAGAGATTTACCCAACGTATGAAACCAGGGCAGCTTTCCAGGGTAAGAACATGTCCTCGTCTCACACAGAGTCCATTTACGGCAGTCAGCAACAGAAACCAAGCGCAGTTCACGCTCTCATCTCTTATGCAGGTTATGACTGTAAGGGCATGTCAGTGAATCTGACTGACTTACAGAACGTTATTTTTGCATTTATTTTGATTTCATGTATTTTTCAATACGGATATGCCAGGATTTGTAACGGGATCCTAAAGCTTTGCTACAGCCATAATTTCTTTCCCTAACAAACTGTCTAGACCATCCACGAGGTGTGAACAGGCAATGCTGGACAAAACACTTCTTCAAGCACAGGCACAAACCAAAACACATCAGACAGGCAGCAAACCAGCAGAGCACAATAAAGGTTCGACAACAGACTCTTTCCACTCCTATACATTTGTATCCTTGCACTCCTAATACCTTAATATGCCACCAGCACTAATGCACTTGCCCTGGGCTAAGGTCTCTCGCTCCTCAGGTTGCTGAAGCTCCTGGAAGGGTGGCTGGAGAGCAGCATTACCACAGATGAGGACTATAAAGAGTCATGGGCACCTAAGGCAACAGACCTGTACAAGTCATGGGGACCAGATGGGAAGCATCTCAAGGTGCTGATGGATGGAGCTGGTCTTTGCAAGGTCTTTCTTCTATCATCTGTGCAAGGTCATAGCGATAAGGGGAAGCTCTGATTCCTCTACTGTGGGGTGCTTGGCGCTGAGGACTAGGGGAGGTTATTTATCTCAACTTTGCCATTGCTGTTGACACGGTTTCCTGTAATATCCCTAATAGTGAGACATCGACTGGATAAGAGATGACTGGATTAGTTATACAGACAATAAGGAGGGTGGAAAACTGGCTGGATCATTAGGCTCAAGGAGCTGCAACCAGCAGATGGCCAGGAGCTAGCAGCAGCCCGTGGGGATCAACACTCCCCCTTCATTACCTGCAACCCGGCACCGTCGCAGAGCACACGCTCACCGCACTGCTGCTCCCAGGGATCTCGCGGCGGAGAAACGGGCAGACGGGGGCACTCCATGCAGTTCAGACACGGACAATTTTCCCCCCGGCCCGGGATGAACCCCCTGCCGCCGGCGCAGGGCAGCTTTGTCCCTCGGGAAGGGGCGCTGGGAGCGTGCGGAGCAGCGGAGCCCTCGTGAGCAGGGCAGCCCTGCGGCAGCTCCATGCCGGACGGGCGCGGGAAACGGGAGCGAGCGGCAGCAGGAAGCAGTTAGTGCTCTGTGAGACCTGGAGCGGGGCGTCCAGCGTCTGGAGTGCTCCAGTATCCGGGTCCTGTGTCCGGCCTGGGGCTTCCCAGGAGTAGAGGCTCCAGAGGGCAGACCAGGAAGATGAGGGGCTGAGTGTGGGGCCTGCTCAGAGAGAGCCCCAGGCCTCCTGTGGACAGCCAAAGGCAGCGTGCCCGGAGAGCCGGGCCCGGCCCTTGCGTAGGGAGCCTGGTGACAGGGCAGCAAGCAGCAGCTGCGGGGTGAAACAGGAGGGATTTCTATCAGACAGATGGAAAAGATTATCCCTATGAGGACGGTTAGACCTGGGCAGTTAGCCCCAGAGGGCTGTGGAGTCTCCATCTTTGGGGCTTGCCCTGAGCAACCTCATCTAGCTGGACCTGCTTCCAGCAGGGAGCTGGAGGAGCCCACAGCCCTTGCAACCTGATTCTGCTCAAAGGACAAGCCTGTCTATCATGATGCAGACAGGACCAAGCATCCAAAGGCACGTGAGGCCTTCAGGAGGCAGGCAATGGAAAAGCTTCTCACACAACCGTACCTAAGGGAGGCATCACCTTAGCCACCCACGTCCCCTAGTCCAGGACAGACACAAACAGTGAATTTCCACATTCAGACATCCCCTCTGTGAGGTTTTTCGTGTAACTAATTATTCTGGCTCCCATCACCCAGGAAGGGGTTTTCCCAAACCTCTGCTGACCCGCTAGCTCCACAGCTACCAGCCACAGTCCTGAGAGCAGCATCAGCTCCTTCCTTCAACTCAGTTCAGTAGCTCAGCAGGCAGGATCTTGAAACCCACGAGCACCCTCATGTGGGTAGCGGCTGCTATGAGCACATCTCCTCCCGTTAAACGCAAAATAAGACACTTCATTCACACACCAATCCCCCATCAAACCACCCATTTGGACAAGTTGCACTTGTGCCAGAAGAAATATTTCTGCTGCATCACAGTTCTCTTAATAAGGCCTGTTTAAGTCATTTTCCTTCCCACGAGACTACACCTGCTTGTCAAATTCCTCATGTATTTGCCAAAAGCCAGGAAAAGGCCCAGGGAGTCAGCAGAGAAGATCCCTGTGCGACACAGACCAAAAAGACAGTGCAGGACAACCGCATCTCTTACCATGTTGCATTCCAAGTGGGAGATCCACCTTTTCCAGGTGCAAGCCGAAGATACATCACTGTCCTCAGAGCTCCCTGCCTTGGTTAACACACACAATACTCCTCTTAACTGCTTGTTTAAGGGATGGGAAGGATCACCACTGGTAGCAGAAGCCAGAGGAATGAACGTGCAAGATGCAAAACATTGCAAAGACAAGGCAGTCAGCCCCCAGTTTCTGCAGAGGTATTCTTCATTGGCTAACAAAACAAACAGATATATATACTCCACCTTGAAATAGAGAAAGGAAGAAAAATATCAACTGCATCAACAAATGATGATTCTGTGAAATCACATGCAGTAGTTAAGTAACAAGACATCTGCAGAACCGCATTTACAATCATACAATAACTTGGCTTGGAAGAGATCTCTGGAGCACATCTAGCCCAACATCCTTCTCAAAGCTAACCTCAGTTAAAATTTAAATGCTGAGAACATTTCCCTTTACCAAAGAAGAGGTACTTTGGACTTTTCAGATTAAAAACAGGTAGATTTTTAAACTTTGATGATCAATCAATTTGACTACAAGATATGGAGTCTGTTACAGTAACAAGCAAGAAAAATGTGGTTGTCCACATGATGCATGAAATAAGAATGACCCTCCCATTTCAGCCCTTCAGGCTTTGGAGGTTTAAGAACCAAAAGACACAATGTAGATGAACAAAGCCAGTTTTTCAAGCCCTTTGGAAAGCTTTTGACGGCATTACAAAAACCCGGGACACCACACAGTCATCACTCAATGCAAGGTATTTAACTGATGTATCAAATGGCATGATAGAACCTGCATGGATAAAACCGAAGAACCACAATACACTAATTCCCACACACCAAAAATCAATATAGGGAAGAAAAGTTACCCTTGAGAGAGCGTTTCTCATTGACAAGCACTCCATCTCCACTCTCTACTTCAAGCTTCAAGGAAGGCTTTCCTATGAAGCTGTCAAAACATAATCCTTGGGAGAAGGGAATTTAAATCCCCTCTTGTCACATCCACAGATGCCCGGACAGAGGCTGGGACAGCTGCAACAGTTGCACGGGGGACTATGTCAGTCGGAATCCTGCTATAAAAGACACTTGGAACAAAATCCAAGTGCCACCCACGCAGATGATTCCCGGGGACGGTGACTGCGCTGTCCTCAGCCCAGACAGGGAAGCACTTTGTGCACAGGCTGTTTACAGAGCACCCACAGACAAACACAGCACAACGCTGCACTCAGGCCAAACACTGAGCAGAGGGAGCCAGAGACCTAATTAAAGCTGATTTCGCTCATGGCCCATACGGTGTACTGGTGGTGGTGTGAAGTATGCCAGCCCTTATTCTGCCACCAGCCCACAGACCCCAGGAAGGAGAGGGACAAATAAAGAGCTGAAACAGAAATTTATTTATTCAGTTGCCAGTTTGCCAGTGGAATTATGTAGCAGGCTGCTATGCCTGCTTATTTCATGTTACTATTCCCATTATTATGCTGGTATTATCTCGGTGCAGTTTCCTACCCAGACTTTTCTTGCATGGCCACCTCAGCAAACTAAACCAGAAAGTTAAATGCTATTGTAACAGGTAGATTTACAAAACAGGTGAACCTGTTTTGTTGTTGAAATATTTCGTTATTGCTGTTTCAAAATAAGCCGTTAGTTGGAGAATTTTTTGTCTGGGTCAAGAGCAAGAGTTCAGGGTTCAATAGCACAGCGAGTTTTAAAACTAGCTTCAGAGACAAAAAAAGAAAACCCTTGTGACCAGAAGTGTCCTTCGATGTGTTTAAATATTTAGTTGGAAAACTAAACAAACAGCATGTACTTTGGGACACAGCTGCCAGGCAAATGAGACCATTCAAAACAGCTTCAAAGACACAGTATCTTTGAACTGATGCCTTGAGTTTTGCTGCTTCTACCCCAACAATCTCCACGTCTCACAGGACTCAAAATATATGCAGGAACTTGCATCTCAGTGTAAGAGATAAAGACAATTGCTCAAACTTATTCTAAAGCATTTCAGTTAGAAAAGAGAAAAACACCACTCATCCTCAGTGGCAGCTGTCACATGCTAAAAGGCGTTAGGTAAAACTAAATCCTTGTTTTAGAAGAATAAAGGGAATAAACAACATTCCTCCACAACTGGTGCTATTTAATCCTTGTTAGTTCTTCCTTTGCCTAGAAAAAAAGAAACAATTTTATTTCTGCTTGAACTCAGAAAGCCTGGCACTCTTGGGCCCGCCGTGCTTTAAATTATCCTGATTTTATTTGAGTCAGTGGGACCACAAAAGGCTCTTCTCTCCCATCCTCACTACCTCAGCACTGACTGCTACAAGGACAGTTTCAGAGTTACACGCCAACTAAAAGCCTTCTCAGATAACATGTAGAACAACAGTGGCATTAAGTGGTTTGTTGGATTACTGACAAAAGAAAAAAAGGGCTTAAAAGCGACCTGAAGGACCCAAGCAAGAGCTCCGTTCCTACTCAAATATGAGGCATCAAACAAGTGCCTCAGCATTGATCTATCAACCAGAAATCTACTGGTAGAGCACTATGTTTTAAGATTAATGGTGTAATAATGGTTTAACTGATCTACAAAACAAATTTGCATGGGCAGCCAAGCTTCAGTTACAAGCACAACATACATTTACTATGTAACTGGAAGGAAAAACAAAGCAATATAATGACCTGAACAGCCTCAAGAAGCAAAGGAAGAAGCCAATTTATAACTCCTTGGGCAGGGGGAGAAGGTCCATCAAAACCCACAGAATGGCTGGGGTTAGAAGAGACTTCTGGAGATCAACCACTCCAAACCCCACTGCTCAAGCAGAGTCACCTTAGGCACACTGCCCAGGACCATGTCCAGGCGGCCTGTGAATCTCAAGGGATGGAGCCTCCACCACCCCTCCAGGCAACCTGTTCCGGTGCTCAGTCATCGTCACAGCACAGCAGTTTTCCTCATGTTCAGGCAGAACTGCCTGTGTCTCAGTCTTTGCCCGTTGTCTCTCGTCTCCCCACTGAGCACCACTGAAAAGAGTCTAACCCCATCCTCTTGCCACTCTCCCTTACGATATTTGTACACACTGGTGAGATACCCTCTTGGTCTCCTCCAAGCTGAACAGGCCCAGCTCTCCCCATCTTTCCTTCTTAAGAAGGATGCTCCAGTTCATCTTAGTGGCCCTTACCTGGCCTCTCTCGCTAGGTGCAGGACCCTGCGCTTGCCTTTGCTGAACCTCATGCAGTTCATCTCCACTCACCTCTCCAGCCTGTCGAGGTCTCTCTGGATAACCACTCCTCCCAGCTTCTATCATCAGCAGACTTGCCAAAGGTGTCCACTGTCCCTTCATCCAGGTCACCAATGACCAAGCTGAACAACGCTGGGGACACCCAGGCCTCCAACTAGATTCTGCACCACTGACCACAACCCTCCAAGCTCTGCCGTTCAGCCAGTTCCCAATCCCCTTCACTGTCTGCTCATGTGGCACACGCTCTGTGAGCCTGCCTACGAGGGGGTTATGGGAGACAGTGTCTAAAGCCTTCCTAAAGTCAAGGTAGACAACACACACTGCTCTCTTCTCATCAACCCAACTGGTCACCCCATCATAGATGGCTATCAGGTTGGTTAAGCACAACTTCCCCCTGGTAAAGCCATGCTGGCTACTGCTAATCACCTTTTTGCCCTCCAATGCTTAGAGATGGCATTCAGGATGAGCTGCTCCATCACCTTTGCAAAGAGGGAGATGAGGATGACTGACCTGGGCCCAGCTTCTTGTCCTTTTGAAGGCTGGAGTGACAATGACTTTTTCAGTCTTCATCTGTTGTCCATGACCTTTCAATGATGATGGAGAGTGGCCAAACAATAACATCTCCCAGCTCCCACAGCACCTGTGGGTGGACCTCATCGGGGGTCATGGATCTGCGCGTGTCAGTATCCTACATGATCTTTATCCCAATCTTTTTCAACCAAGGGGAAGTCCATCTTTCTCCAGACTTTCTCTCCCCAATGTCTGGGATTCTTCAAGCTTGGTCTTAGCAGTGAAGACTGAAGCAAAGGCAACATTCAGTAACTCTGCCTTCTCTGTATCCTTCCTCACCCACCCCATTTAGCAGCAGACCCACATTTTCCTTTGTGGTCCTTTTACTACTAAGTTATTAGAAGTCTTTCTTGTTGTCCTTGACACTCGACCAGATTTAATTCCAAATGGGCCTTAGTCTCCTCAGTAAGACATGGGAACAACACTGTCCCCACACGAAAGATGGCAGATACTTCTGTAACCTAAACTCTGAGGCAGCTGCCCAGAGCTGTGTAGGAAAACATGGCACTAAGGAGCATAACTGAGTTAAACCCTCTGTAAATCAAAGCATGGCTTAGGCCATGCTCTAAAGCACTGCTTTTGCTACTCTTTTAGCCACCAGAAAATAACTATTTATGTATGCTGTGCATGAACACCTCGAAACATTTCTTCTGTATTCACACCAGCAAAAATTACGCCATTTCAAGAGAAAACAGACTTGCCAACTCCAATCATTACACCTCTGAGCACTTGCCTAAGATGGGCCTTTTCATTTGAGATAGTGATTTCACCAATCTCATTTTGCTAAGCAAGTCCAAAACGAACTTCAAGCATCACTTATATTAAACAAATGTTTCAAGCTCGCATCATTTATACTAAGCTCTATGTTTTTTCTTCACCAATCATTTCAACTTTTTAAGCACTCAAAATAGAAAATAATTGATTTTTTAAATGAAGGAAAAGAAAAACTATTGAAAATTCAAAACTGCATAAGAAGTCACAAGAAACTGCTCATTTCTGTTCAGTTTTAATGACTTCAAACACTGAAATAATCCACAACCCCACAACCAAAAGCACAGACAGCCACTTTTAGCTCGACACCATAAATAAAAGCATTGCTGAATGTAATTGAAGGCAGCAGGAATGTAGACACATCAAAGGTAGGATCCTTTCAAGTTTACATTTTGTTGGTTAGTGTGGCAAGCCAGTGAGAACCACTACAAAACTAGAAGACAAACAGCGAAATAAAAGAGTTTGATGTCAAGCCCATTAAAAAATTTTGTTTTGAAAATAAAAGGAAAAGGTGCTTTGCAAAATACTGGTATTAGACCAGCACACAGTGAATATCCCGAGCTGTGTATTTTGCCCCTAATTCAGAAAGATCCAGAAAATTAATCATTAAAAGACAGCCTGGGTAACCTTCAGAGGACCGGTCTGATGGCTTCAAGAGAGCACTCAGGTTAAGATCACTGTTTTCTCAGAATTGGCACCTCTTTATTTGACTGTGAACAGATATAAAAGAAGATATTCTCCTGTTGAACGAGGAACACTGCAGTTTACCCTGTATTTCTTCAACTGACCCCTTACTAATTTGAGAATTTCAGTAGAGCTTCTGAAACCAAAATAACCGATGTAAGATATGTGCATCATTTCAACTCAAATCAGTCTAAAAATTGATGCGAGTAAAACTGAGACAACTTCTGTGTGTCTACAGTTGGTGCTACTTCCCTAACATGATATCATAAATTCTTTCCCCAAAAGCCTGTCACCTGACAGAAACTGTCTTTCCCAGATATTGAGTTAAAAATAATGCAAAATTAGATTGCATTAATATCTCCTCCTCTTCCTTTTTGGCAAATTAACACAGATTCCAGCTCTGAGACATAAGATGATTGGAGGCTCTTACTGTAAAGTGCTACTAATCTCCAATCCAAGTAATAATTGATTCTGCTCTAATGGGAGAGAGGAACAAGACAGAAAAAAAAAAAAAAATGGGTCTTTCACTGAACATCAAGGGGCGTGGGAAACTTCTTACAAGGTACTCTGAAAAACAGATTTTTTCAGTTTCCTCTGGAGTCAGAGCTGGAAGAGGAGGAATAAAGATCACAAGAGATGGATCCCAGTATCAGGTAATATTTAACTTCTCTAGCTTGGGGAAGAAAAAGAGAAAGATGCCACTGAGAAACAATGGAGTGAATTCAACTCTTTTTGGGAAAAAAAATCTGAAATAGAGCTACAAGCATCTTTTCCTCTACGAGAATTAAAAACGAGGAAGAAAAAATTAAAACCATGCACCAGATTTTAGTATGTGAAAAAGTGTAGTGCAAACATTTGCTGTAGAAATGATCATGCAATCATTTCTGACAATGGTTACAAAAAGTAGAAAAGCATGAAACATACAGTTGGAATGACAACTTCATGCACAGTGGGTTTGTATGGTACGTACCCAGATAAGATCTCTTGGGAGGTGCTTTGATTTCTTCATCCTTACTATCTGCAGCTACACAAAAAAAACAAGTTGAGAATAAAAAGGAAGGGGACACAAAATAGACTTGCACGATTTAATACAATAGCAGGTCTTTTAGTATAAGTTTAGTCAGTTAGTGTATTTTGCTAATAAAAAAGAAAAGGGAAAATAAAACATGCCAGAAATTTTAGTTTCCATGCTTTGTATAACACTCCCACCCAAGACATTAAGAAAGGGCTGAGGAGTGAGAAGTCCCTTCGCAGAGCGTCTCCACGAGTATGAGATTGTCCCAGCCTGCCACCTCTTTCAGGGATGACCCTTGTTTTCAGTCGTCACCAGCTGTACACTTGCGAGCACTTATCTCCAGCCTCCTGCAAAGGCCTCTAATCTAGAGTCAGGATGCGAGGCAGGCAGAAATTCGGATTTTGCTTTGCAGGATGTGGCACTCCAGCGTAGTAGCAGCAGCTCCCTGCCTCAGAAATAATGCACTGCTTTGAACTAGGGCAACAAAGGAAAATGCCACTGAACTTTGCCCTTTTCCGTCCTGAGCCAACAACAGGCACACGGCTGTGCACAGACACCCGATTAAAAACTGATGACGAGTCAGGAGAGCTATTGTTCCCGCAACAATGGTGCCAGGAAACGCACTAGTAAAACACACAAGGTAAAACAAAAACAGTGTGAAATAAAAGATTAAGAAAGAGGCAAGACGTTTTTCATGCCTAGTGACTTTATCTGAGGACATCTTCGCACTGCCACTCTCTTTCATAACATTCCTATGCAGGAGAGAAACTATCCTATCATTGAAGAACTTAGAGAAAAAGGTTTTTTGCTTTGCAGTTTTTCTTTTAATGTAGAAGAGTTAGAAACAGCATATACAGTTTGTTTGTTTGTAGCACAGTTGGGCATTGGGCATTTAAAGAGGACTTAGCTCTCACTTCAAGCAGCACATATAATTGAAGTATAAGTTCATGCATCCGGAACAGAAAGAGAAGGCAGCAGCAGCACAAAAGATGGACTACTACTCCTAACTTCCTTGCAGATTAGATGACTTAGGGAGACATCAAAAAAAGAAGTAAAAAAAAAAAAAAAAAAGACAAACTCAAAAAGAACAAAGGAAGTTTTCCTAATGAGTTCTCCATAAAGAAGTTATAATAAATAATCAAACAATTCATAGAGATTCATTCTTTCAAGCAATGACAGTTGCTCTATAAATGAAAATGCAATTAAATGGCTTTTCATCCACACTCTAAATTGCAACTAACATGTATTTTAACTCAGTGACCCCCTAAAACAGAGTAGAGAACAGCCTTGTCAGGATTAGGAGAGAATATTCCATAATGCTTATAAAAGTTAAGTAGATTCCTTCTGAACAGTATTTTCCTCCTTCTGGGAGGAAAACAAGGCAATGGATTAGTAATGGACAGACAAAAACTAGCTTCACTTTCTAAATATTTTGAATTATTTTGCAGGAACATTCTGAGGAAAGATGGAAGTGGCAGAATAAAAAGATATAAATTGAAAAGCTGGCATCTGAGGAGTTATATATCACATAACAGAGAAATTGTGCGCCCAGGTTTCCGCAAGTCTCCTCAGAAACACTGACTTCAAGTCTAGCTTCTCATTGCCCAGACAAGCTATGAGGAAGGAAAGTACAGAGAAATCTATCAGCTTTCCTAGGAGACCATAAAATTCAAGAGATAAGATTAGGTGTAGGATTAGAAATCCATATCTCTTCACTCCTACTGATTCTGTGGTTTAAATACAAACCCATCTTCCTCCCTCACTCAAAAGGACTGCTGTAGGCACTGAAAGGTCTATTCCGAACCAGCACATTATAGCTGGCAGGGGATCAATATCTCAGTGTTCATGTTTTCTCCAGCTTGAAGATATTTGAAACAACACTTCATCACTCATTAAAAGGAAAAAAAAAAAAATCACACATAAGAGACTTTAAGCTGCACTGTGCTGTTCTCCAGATTTGTGGAAGAAGGCAAACCTTGAGCTGAAAACAAGCAATTATGGTCCACAAGGAGGTAAAACTAATCTCTCTAGATAATTAAACACGTCAAGTTGATTTTCAAGAAAAAAAAAAAAGGATCAAATGACACAAGGCAGCCTTAAGAAGTTTCTCATATCTGGACGGATCATCTTTTAGGAGGCTGTACATCTGTGAGGAGAGTTGTTTGAAGAGGAACACACGCTAAACTGAACAGCCTCCCCTTTCGTCCAAAGGTTACTGAAGGAGCTGGAGCAGCGTGTGGGCAACCCTGCGCTGGGACAGCTTTCCTTCAGCAAACACAGAAACCTGGCTGCCAGTGTCATTGGGCAGCAGCAAGGAGGGTGAAGGAGGCACAACACAGCACCTCCTGAGTGCCTCCTGCTCTTCAACCTCTGCCAAAACCCAGCAGAAAGGAGTTTAAGTCATTCATTCACCCTGTCAGGCTACCAACCCTTGTGGACAGAGCAGCTTGTGATGGAAAGAGAGGGGAAAAGGCAACGCGGAGCAGCACTGGGAGCTGCAGGACACCTCCTCTTGCACGTGAAGCCACTTACTTGAGCAGTCCTTCAGCACGCTGCACAGCGAGCAGGGATGAAAGGGGCCTCCTCAGCTACCACATAAACTACCCTAGCGCATAGCCAGTACCTGCTGCCTTCTAACGATGGCTGCAGATATCTGGAACTCGATGAGACCATCGGTTATTAGGCAAGGAGGGAAGAGAACAGATGGGGAGAATAAATTATACATCCATATTGGCACAACAACCGACAAAAAGCTGTCAGTATTGCTTCTGCTCTTGTTGGTAATAAGCTGCAAAATAAAATGATGCAAGTCAAAGTCAATACAGAGAAGCGCAAAACCTACCCCTCTCACACTTCCCTGCTGGGAAAATGAAAACTGAAGAGTTTACATGAAGCAAGAGCATTTTATTAAATAAAGAGTAACACTCTGCCCCCAACTGAAATCATCAATGCCTAAAAATATGACAAACAAACAAAAAAGTGGGAAAAAATCAAAAATCAAACTGTACATAAACAGATATGACTTCATGGTATGATCTATTTTGATCATACCTCTATTTTGACTGTGAATATTTCAATAAGCAGGAAATACATTCTGTGCATATGAAACATACTTTGCTGCCGACTGCAAAATGAGTTTTGGGATAATAGCATATAATCAGGGTCCATCTCCCACTTGAGAACTTGGTAGAAAGCACAACTCGTTATTTAAGGCAAGATCTTAAGAAAAAATCCAGGCTAGCGTAATGACAGAACAGCTAGTTCTATAACTTAGAGCTTGATGTGAAATATTAAGAAGCAATCTGACTTCCAGCCTGAACCAAGGCCCATTTAAAATAAAATTACAGCTTTAAATATTCATCTGAATGAAAGTGGTTTCAAAGAAGCTCAGAGAGAGCCACCCTGGATCAGCAAGAAGGGATGTCTGGGTTGCAAACCAGACAGAATTTATGTTCAAAACGTAAGGCCATATGTTTTTAAAATGACTCACGCTGCAAGAGGCGGCTCCTGCCACTCACCTGCGAAAGAGCGACGCTTGATGTTTAGCTCGTTGGACACACGTACTTCAGTGCACAGCTTCAGCATCAGTAACATCGTGATGATCATGATAATGCTTTGCCACAGAAGAGGGGATTCAAAACGCCTTCCAAACCTAAAAAGAAAAGCAAAAGGAAAATATATAAAACACCTCAAAGACTGCAAATGTTGTTCTTGGTTAAACTTTTTCAGTTATTTTCACGTCTTGGTATTTTCTAGGCATCTGACAAAGGAAATCATAAGTCACCCTTACAGTAACAGCTGAGAGAGGCCAGAAAAGAAAACCAATAGCATATAGGAAGGAGCACAGCAGAGTCACTATCCCCTTGTCCTGGGCAAAACATCCCTGTGGACCAACCCTAGAAACTCTGAAAGCAGAAGCTTAAGTCTCTGCTGCTCAGGCACACAGCAGATCTATTATTTTGAAAGAAGAGGCAGCACAAAGAGGCAGCAGAATTTTACTGTGTTAACAGCAGTTACATATTCTCTCCATTGACACACCTCATGGGTCTTGCAAGGACTGCTATACAAAATTTGACTCTGTTGATCAAATTTTTAAGGTAAAATCATGAAAAAGCAGTAACATTTGCCCTGTTAAAATATTCAAAGGTTTATACTATCTTTAATATCTTTAATATCTTTAATATTTATAAGTATTTTTAAAACAAGCAAACAGGCAGTGCGGGCCTCCTGCTTTGCCCAGACATCGGAGTGAAGAGGCTGGGTGTGCAGCACACACCAAGGCACCAGTCTGCATCTTAGCGGGCCCAAAGCTGGGGGAAGAAAAGAAGCACAAGAGGTGAAAACGAAGCATACAGGCTCTGCCCTCTCTTCTCTCCCCAGGCGGCATTTCCGCTTGCCCACAGATGACATTTGGCAGAGACTATCGCGTGCGGCGCAGGGAGATGCCGCTGGGTTTTGGACGAGCCCTGCTGAAGGGCTGCTGCGGCGCCATGGCGCCAGGCCGTGCCGTAGGAAAGCGAGGCCCTTCGGCGCAGGCTGGCCGCGCTCCAGGCGCCTCTTCCTGCAGCCCCGCTAAGTGAATTAGCGACAGGGGACGGAAGCGTCTCCCGTGCAGCCCTACAGGATATTAGATTTAAGACGGCAGCGGCGCTGTGCGAGCCCGGTGCAGGGCTCCTTGGCCGGCGGCAGGCGCTCCCGGGAGGCCCTCGCGAGGCCCCGTTCCCGGCCCATCACGCAGCCGGCTCCGCGGCCCGCGCCCCTCCTGCCGGCTCTACGCCCCTCGCAGGGGCCGTTTCGCCGCCTCCAGCTCTTCCCCTGCACGTTAGGGTTATCTCATGAAGACGACCCCATGCTCAAGGGGCAAGATGTGACTTCTTGCGCGTGGGTTGCTTTCCTGGGTGAGCCCCGTGGCGGCAGAAACCAACCGCGCTCGCCGTGGGCTCTCACACGCTGCACGTGGAGCTAAACCAGCACCACCTTTCCTCTCCAACCGCTTCCTCACAGAGATTTTGTTCTTCTTATGAGTCACGTCAAGAGGGCATGAGGAAGGGTGGAAAGTCCCTGACTGCTTTCTTTGGAAATCCCTCTGTGTGGAGCTCCCAGGCAGCCCATGCCGATGGACACGGCCAGGTATCTCCTGCCAGCTGCGACACAGCTGAGGCAACCACGACCAGGCCTCGGACCTCCACGCGCCTCCCAAAGCCACCGTCAGCTACTGGAAGAGTCACGGCCACACACAAGAGTTCATTGAACCACAGAATCCTTAAGGTTGGGAGTGACCTCTAGAGATCAGCTAGTCCAACCTTCCTGCTCCAGCAGGCACACCTACAGCATGTGGCACAGGGCGGCATCCAGGCGGGTTTGGAAGACCTCCAGAGAAGGAGACTCCACAACCTCCCTGGGCAGCCTGTTCCAGGGCTCTATCACCCTCACAGTAAAGAAGTTCCTCCTCACCTGGAGATGGAACCTCCTGTGTTTCAGCTTATGGCCATTACCCCTCGTCCTATCGCTGGCCACCAATGAGAAGAGCCTGGCCCCTTCCTCCCTGCATTCTCCCTTCATGAACTTATACACATTAATCAGATCCCCTCTCAGCCTTCTCTTTCCCAGAGAAAACAGGCCCAGCTCACTCAGCCCATCCTCGTATGAGAGATGTTCCATTCCCTTAATCATCCTGGTTGCTCTTCTCTGGACCCTCTCGAGAAGCTCCACGTCCCTCTTGTACTGGGGTGCCCAGAACTGCACACAGTACTCCAGGTGCGGCCTCACCAGAGCTGAGGAGAGGGGCAGGATGCCCTCCTTTGACCTGCTGGCAACACTCCTCCTGATGCAGGCCAGGATCCCGTTGTCCTTCTTGGCCACGAGGGCACACTGCTCACTCATGGTTAACTTAGTGTCAACCAGGACTCCCAGGTCCCTCTCCGCGGAGCTGCTTTCCAGCAGGTCGACCCCTAGTCTGTACTGGTGCCTGGGTCATCTAGACCAACCCCCCTGCTCCAGCAGGGACATCCAGAGCACGGGGCACAGGGCTGTGTCCAAGCGGGTTTGGAAGATCTCCAGAGAAGGAGACTCCACAGCCTCTCTGGGCAGCCTGTGCCAGGACTCTGTCACCCTCACAGGAAACAAATTTGTCCTTAAGTTCCTGTGAAACTTTTGGTGCTTCAGTTTGTGGCTGTTTCCTCTAGTCCTATCAGTGGCCACCACTAAAAAGAGGTCAGCCCCATCCTCCCCAGACCCTCCCTTAAGTCCCTTTTTCAAGTACCCTCTTTTCTCTCTCATCTACAGGTTTGAGATGGGCCACACCATTGTAGATGCTCCCTCAGACCACTGGAATTTGCTACTGCTGCTTTTGCCTCTTACTCCAGGAGGGAAAGAAGTAAACAAACAGGAAAGATTTAAGTAGTCAAATCTGTAGAGCAGGTAAAACTGCTTACTGCAGGCTTAAGAAAATCATCCCCAATTACAAGTGCATTCTTATGTAAAAAAACTGTAGCAATGCACATAAGAGGGGCTGAGATAGCAGCAAGCCAGAAGCTATTCAGATGGTAAATCCAGCTGAGGTCACTGCAAGGTTATCGTCCAGCTCATGAAATTGTTGGCCTGCTCAGTCGTGGTTGCCTCACCCAAGGATGGGTTGCAGCATAAACATCCACCCACTTCAAACACACACACTCAAGGCCACCTCTGGCCAAATTATAATAGCCACGTGCCATCAGCTCAGGCTTATCTCGCCCGAGACTGAGAGCATCATGGCAGACTCCCAAGTCTTCTAGCCCTTTAACAATTCAAAATAAAGAACAAAACACACAAGAGGTCTACTGGAAACAGGACTTTTTGGGGGACTCCAAATGATCAAATCTCACCGGGCCGGGTGCTCACGCAGAATCATGGCTCTGCATCTGCGCCCCACAACCACAGCACGAGCCGCCACCGCATCCGCAGCACCCAGGGACTCCATGCTGCAAACGTCAGGCTTGAGCTCTTCATAATTTAATGGGTTTTTTTAAGCTTTTCCTGTGATAGCCAAACGTGCAGAACAATAGGCAGGGCAAGTGATCGGAATTATTTTAAGGCTGTTTAAGTACTAGCAAAATTCAGTGCATGTGCAGAGTCATGCATGCAAGAGAACTGGTGTTCCAGTGGAAGCAGAGGCTGACAGGGCACTGGGAAGACCGCACAGCTACCAGAGCTCCTCATTCCTGTCACAATAATCCTGTTATTCCGGTCTTGAGCCAGCTCCAAACAGCAAACGCGGATTGTGCAAAACAAACTAAACCAAACATGGATGGCTTGCCCATCTCCTCTCTTAAAATGCCCCTGAGGAGAGGCTGACAATGCAATTACCCTGTTTCCCCTACACCCCTCGGTGTGGGGCTCTGTCCCAGGCTGTGCCCATCTCCAGCAGGGCCCTGCTTTTGCCTCCTGCTTGCACACTGCTCTCAGTACCCGAGCGGGGCTCTGTGAGCAGGGCCTGTAGGAGGGAGCTTATCCCCTGCTTACTGCAGCAGGGCTCCCAGGTCCTGCTTATCCACAGCACTTACCAGAACCTACCACTTGTTTTCAGATAAAAGGAATGGGTAGGGGTTTGCCTCGGCTCAGAAACATCCTTCGAACAAACTCCACAGTTCTCATCTTTTCCCTGACCATCAAAACTTATAAACTCATCCCAGAGCTTGCCCTAGGGCAGCTATTCTATGAGAACAGCTCCCAGAAGCATCAGGTTTTATTCTCTGTTGCACTTGTGGCACAGCAGCTACCAGAGCAGCCCACTGCAGTGCTCCTTGGCCAATGGAAGACACTTCTGGGAAATCCCGATAGAAACGGTAAGAACTAAAACAGTAATTCTTTGGTTTTGATTTTCATTTGAGAAACTACCCTAGCACATCCGCAGGTCTTTCTCCTCTTTGGTCCTGCTTGGTCTCCAGAGGTCGCTTCCAACCTCAATCATCCCATGGCTCCTCAAGTCAGACTTTAATACTCTGAATCAGAAATACAGATTCAATGAACCCCAATATCTTATATTGCTTATTTCATTAAAATGGGTGAAATATGGGCATTTGGGGGCATTTTATGCCCAAAATTTATGGGCATTTTGCAAACTGAAACGAAGATTGCTTGCATAAGCTTCTCACTAAGGAGAAAAAAAGAAAAACAGAACCACCAGGTTACTGAAATCCCAGAAGCACAGGATAGCGTCCCTCAAAATTATATAAACCATATTATAAGACTGTATGAAACATTATAAGAATTGCATTTTTAAAAAAGGTCCATGGCCCTCTGAGAACAGCAGAGAGTGTAATTACTTTAGGCTGCACTTACCCAAGACATAACTAAAAATGCCTGCTGCTGACTTCAACTAAATCTCTAGCTTCTCTCCTTTAGCTGCTTGTTTATTTATTCCGATTTCAATATTAGAAAATGCGAGCTCCTTTATTCTTTGGCATGCCAGGCCAAACGAGGGCATGTCCCTCAGGTGAGCTCCGGTGCTATGGGGCGCTCTGACGTGGGCAGCCGGCCCCACGGCTCCAGACCCACCCAGGGCGGCCCAGCCCCACCGCAAGCAGCCCTGGACATCAAGCAGCAGCGGGGCTCAGCACTGTCCTTGCACTTTTTAACAGCCTTGACTGAGACATCAGGACTAACTCATAGCAAGAGCAGTAGGTCACGAGCTAGGAAAAATGGGTATGAGGTGTTTTATTAAAGCTGCAGAGGGAAAAGGCCGGTGCTGGATCTTCTGGAGATTGCCACGCGTGCCCGGACACGCCGGGATTATGTAACAGAGCTCGTCACAGACACCTGAATCACCTTCCTGACACAAAGCCAGGGTCCTGTGAGGGCGGAGGGGAGCCTAAACAACAGTGGGCCTGGCTTTTGCAGCGCCCCAGCTCTGCTGCACGGGGCTGGAGGGGCCGGGCAGCACAGGCGGGCAAGGGCCGGGCAGCGGCCGCGCACTACCCACCACACCTTGCAAGCAACTTCACATTAGCACCCACAAACAAGCACCCATTTTAACAGTAACGGCCAAACTAACGGGCGCATCTGACCATCTCGGGCTACAGGGAGCACAAAAGCCACTTTTCCAACTGGCAAACGGAGCCCCACCGTGACGCTGTGAGCACGGACCAGCTGCTTCCACCACAACTATTTGCACAGGCCAGTTGCTTCCACCACAATTATTCTCACGTCCTCTTTAGAAAGGCCAAAGACTTCATACAGAGTTAGCACCCCGGGCCAGATGTTTGCATGCTCTAACATACACATTTTCCCCCAAACAAAAGGCACGTGTGTGCAAACAACGCAAGGCAGAATCGTGCCCATCCGCAGTCTTCACTGCTACAGACTCCTTTCCTCTCCCACTGCTGCTCCATAGAGGCGGCAAAAAAAAGGTCACTGTTTAGTTTAAAAGGCACCAGGGCAAGCACACAGAACTGGCAGTAAATGTCTTCTTAAAAGGCAACATCCTGAAACACTGCGAAGCAGGGAAGCGCCCTGCTGCAAGACATGCAGCAGATACTGCGCTGTGAGCCAAAGGAAGCTCCCGGGGCCCATCCCAAAACAGGAGCTCCCACGGGAGGAAGGCAAGGAGCAGAGGCAGTGACAGGAACCCGTGGGCTTTAAAACCAGGCGGAGGCGAAAAGGAGATTGTGGAGGGAGGCAGCGGGGAGCAGGACTGCGATCCCTGCGATCCCGGCAGCACTTGGTTCCCGGGCTGCTGTCACGGGGCTGCTGCACCGGCTGCAGCTCCGCTCACACACAGCAAACCCTGCCCAGGAGAGCAGCGGGTAAATAAAATACCCTGTTTGGAAGGGACAGTGGGGGTCAAACTTCACCCCGTACAAAATCAGGCATTAAAAAAACAAAGAGAGGGTGAGAAATGCAGTTTTAGAGGCATGAGACATCTGCAAATCTGTGGTGGAAACAAAGGGAATCTCCACTACTGTCAAGGCGAGCAAAGTAGAGTAGAGCTATAGGGGAAACATGGGACGGCTCTCTTAGATACATGGGACATTCATTATAAGGGACAGGGATACAGAAAAAAAAAACAGCACTACTTGAGAGGAAAAATGTAGAGGAAACAAGGCATAAAAGGCAGGAACTGTCTATTCCTGTTGTCTGGTTACCTGAAGCAGGCAACATTCAAATCCACCAGCCTCAAGTTCAACAGCAACACATGCATTTCAGTGAGAATCAGGGAGTAATAACAGAAATGGTCTGCAGTTTAGAGAAATGTCTTTGAAATTAAAAAATAAAAACAATAAAAAGCTGACATTCCTCAAACAATTAGGGCCTGAAAAACAGCATTTTTAGAAGTGTAGGGTTTTGAAGGCATTACCACTTTAAGGGCTTGTTTTTGGATCAGGCTGGAGAGGATGTCAGGAAGGATGACTCTGGCATAGATCATACGCAGAACCACCCAGATAACGAAGAGAAACCGAAAACAACTGAGAACTGCAGCCCGAGTCAGTAAAGATTTTGGAGAGTAACTTGGGGTGAAGGTGCAGACTGGTTCGCTAAGGGGCAGGAGCAGCCGGATGAGCGGGCGCTTCCAAAGCTGCACGGGGGGCACAGGGAGGCACCAAACCACCCCGTGGATGTAAAACAGACACAGTAAAACCCGCACTCTCCCTGCGGTGATTCCACATATTGTAACAGCAGTTCTGCTCTTTATGCCATGTTACAGTGCTGCGTCCCAGGTAGGGTAAGCGCCATCGACCAAAGATACCAAGCAGTGGTAAAAATCAAGCTGCTGAGCAGCCCCATGGGTGCGTGATAAACATTTTTCTATACGTAAGCACATAGAGAGGCTCCTGCTCTGCTGTCTGGCTTTAATTTTGCTGAACACAAGCCCAAAGACAATAGCCACCCTAAAAGCTGCTTTCACCTCTCCCAGTGTGTATAGGGACTACCAAGGATGCCCGATCTTTAGGCGTCGGAAAACAGAACGCGCTTCTCCCACGCACGCTGCATTATGAGGGCACACGTCCCGTCTCCTGCCGTTCAGTTCAGCAGGACTAAGGGCCCTTTCCTTACGGGTAAGGACAGCAAGGGCCCTGCTCACTCGGCCTGCAATATCCTTGCACCATGGAAGTGGCCCTAAACCCAGAAGCAAGTTCACACTCCCACCACAGCCACACCAGGGGCACTCGCTACAGCACGATCCGGGCTACCGAATTGCTGTAAATGATGCACCAGGGAGCAAGATTATGTCACTCGGATACTCCCGGGGGGAAAGGGTACCTAATCACATCCACATGCCGGCCTCTCTCTCTTTTAAAGAGTTCATAATTATTCTAACATCAAATGATCTTTTCATTACTCACGGAATCCATCGCTTTGCACATCTTTTAATCAGGCATACCTAAAATCAATGCAAACTAGAGATTTCCTCATTCCTCCATAATCTCGAGGCTCATTTAACAGATGCACCCTCTTGGGTTACCCAGAAACTGCCTAGGTCTCTATTCACACCTAAATCACTCCCATACTCGGAGCCTTTACAGTAACACAACCAGTTGGAAACTGCCTGGTTGGCCTTTCCATTTCTCCTTCCTCTACTTCCCTCTTGCTCTCGGCTGCCTCTCCGGCCCCTCTCCCGCACACATTCCCGCACCTCGGATCCCGGAGGCGTCTCCGCAGCCCGGCGGAGCCGCGGGCGAGTCGCTTGTGTTTCAAGAGACCCGACGCGAGGAGGCTGGCAGGGACGTGTCTGCCTCTGTGGACTGCAGGGCAGTGTACCGCGGTCCCAGCGGCCAGCCACAGCCGCCTTCCGTGGCAGTCCGGACCCACTGCTCCACTTCCCAGTGTCTCAACTGCATTCCCACTGCCGCAGCCATCCGAGTTGCAAGGACGGAGCAGTAGGTTTAGAAGGTTTCTTTCTGGGTGGACAAAGCCCTGATTTACTCCTGGGCCAGAAAAATTTTAAGACCTAAACTTGAAAACACATATGCTCTTAAATATTGGGGAAAAAAAAAAATCTTCCTTTGCCCTTTCATAAGGCGTTGAGGAGGGGGAAGGAAACCTGCCTTTTGAGGCAGCCCCCTCTTCCCTGTTAAGGGATGATCCTCTTCCCATTCCCGGCTGCCCAGGGGCTCCGCGGCGGCGCCCGCGGACACGGCGGGGACACGGGCGCACCGGGCGGCAGCGCCCGGCTGGGCCTCCGCGCCCAGGGCCGGCCGAGCTAAGCACATATATAGAGAGACGGAGGCACGGACAGGCCGGGCTTAAGGGCCAAGCGGGCCGGGGCTCAGGCGGGACGGGACGGGACACGGGCGGCGGGACGAGGGCGCCCGTCCCGGCGGCCGCGCTCACCAGAAGAGGATGCGCAGGATGTTGGCCACGAGCAGCACCAGGCACACGTACGTGGAGAAGCCCTCGGCGTTCTGGCTGCGCCGGATGTCGCGGTACTGGGGCACGTAGGGCACCACGCCGCCGAACACCATGGCCCCCGCGGCGCCCCACGACGCGAGCCGCCGCACGGGCACGAGCAGCCACTCCAGCCCCTGCGCGTCCATGGCCGGGCCCGGGGCGCGGTGCCGACACCGCGGCCATGCAGCGCCGCCGCCGCCACCGCGCCGCCCCGGCCCGGCCCGGCCGCGGCGCCTCCCGCCGGGCCCCGCTCACGCGCAGCGGCCGCCGCCAGCGCAGCGCAGCGCGCCGCCCCGCCACTGCGGCCGCGGAGCCGCCCGTGACGCCACAATGGCCGCGCGCGCCTCCGCCAATGAGCGGCGGCGAGCGCCCGCGCCTCCGCCAATGAGCGGCGGCGGCGCCCCTGCGGGCCGGGCGCCCCCGCGGAGGCCGGCGCCGCGCGGCCGACACGGGGCCGCCGTGTCCGTGTAACCCGCACGCAGGGCGCGCGGCTGCCCTGCTCCCATCTTCCCGCCCTGCCCCCTGTCATGTGTCCGTGGATACGCTGCCGTCCTGCCCGTTTCGGCTCTTGCTGCTCATGCCGCCGCTCGGTGTTGTGTCACTTCATGTGGTGTCGAAACCCGCAGGTGTCCGCTAGGAGCCCCGAATGAACCGCGCCCGAGTCTGACAAGGCAGAGCGCGGCTCGCAGCCTCTGCGGCCCCGCGCTCGGGGTCTGCGGGGCAGGGCGGCGCAGACGCGCACCCTTCCCGGCCGCCCATCCCTGTCCCGCCTGCCCCGCGGCGCGCAAACCCCCGCACGGCGCCACGGCGTCGCCTTCCCACAAAACCTGAGCACGGCCGTCGCACAGACCCGCCGAGCCCTCTCTGCATTGCTGAAGGGATCGGATCGGCGCACGAGCGCGCACCTTTCCTCACAGGGCTGCTCCGCTTAGCTGCACGGAGCTGCACCCTTAGAAACACGCAGGCCCACGATGCTGGAAGAGGCCTTTGCCACAGCTGGATGTGTGCGGCTGTTCTCCCAGGGGAAACGGGGCCAACGGGACACGGGAATCAACCGCAATGTCTGACAAGTCTCAAGATTGAGGCTGTAGCTACTTAGATAGCGGATTGTTGCAAGTCTTCCGCTCTGTCCACAGTCCCTGCATTGGAAAGGATGGAAAAAAGCTGTAATATTTGACATTCAGCACACACTGCTGCACTGAAACGGGAGCACGTTTGAGCATCTCCAGCGAGCCCCACACATGGTTAAACGCCCCCAAAAGCGAGGGCCAGAGCAGAAAAATCTTCTGACCCCAGTGTGATTTGAACACACAACCTTCTGATCTGGAGTCAGACGCGCTACCGTTGCGCCATGAGGTCACCATGATGGCAATTTTTATTTGCCTCTCCAGAACCAAATCTCAGAAAATCACTCTTTTTGTTTTTTTTTTCCCCTCCTTTTCTCACAGGCAGCCCTCCACTATCCTGTGTCAGAGCCTGTTCCCCACCTTCAAGTTTCTCTTCTTCATCTGAGAGGCCTTTCGCTGGATGCACTTGGCATATGCACCCACAGGACACCTCCTGGCAAATGCCATGTTATATATTAAGAGAATGTACGGGTGGGAGGGCCACCTCCAGCAGTCGAACAGTGTAAAATGCCTGTCATAGTCTCGGCAGCTCCATCTGCCACGGATAATTCACAGAAGCAAGCCGGAGAAGCAGGCGGGCCACCAGCGTTCCAGCTTTCAGCACCAAAAGCACCAAGAGCTGACTGGAGAGGCCCCACAATAAGGGGATTCATGAGCAGTCTCAAAAGCAAACTCAAAACACAATTTCACTGAACTCGGAACGTGTCCATCAGATTTCCCTGTCATTGTGAGGGCTTTCTTTCCCCTCAAAAATACTGGGTTTGAATTTCAAGCGATGCACAAACACCCAAGTGTCTAATATTCACCCCTAATGGCTTGTCTTTCAAAGAAGCCCTGGGTTCACCAGACACTGATGACCTGGATGCCTCTTTCCCCACGTGTGAAACTTTCCCCATTTGCATTTCACTCACCATATCCACCCTTATTTTTTAAGAGCAACAACACAGTACTGCTACTGATGCTAGTGAACGAAAGAAAAGTTGTTGTGCAAGTATTCCAGGGAACAAGCTCTCGGTGAACTGGACTGCAGCGAGTCAAGACAAACAGGGAAGTGCTTCACTTGCAAGAAGCATCGGCACCATTTAGGATTTCTACATACACAACCTGATGGCCCAGCAAAGCCACACACTTCTTTTATGTATGGTGTCCCGAGTAACAACTGTAACCCCCAAACTTAAGGGGAACTTCCTCAGGAAGGAAGGGAAACTTGAGGGAAACTTAAGGGAAACGTGTGATGCTGCGTGCACAGCGGGGCTGGACTAGATGACCTCTAGAGGTCCCATCCAACCTTAAGGATTCTGTGATTCCTTGGGGACAGATAAAGACCAAGCGCAGGGCGACTCAAGCACTCAACCCTACAACCTGGCAGCAGCAGCACCGCTGCTGTGGTGCCAGAACCAGGTTGTGCCTGGTCCTTTCCCTCCAGGATAAGCCCTTCACAGCTGTTTGTGTCCATGCTGTTAACACAGGGAGGAACAGAGCCCATGAGTGCAGCGTGATCTGCACACGTTGCCTCCTGATGCAAAGCCAGGCAGCTGCACTTGCGCTTTGAGGCCTCAGGAATAGCTGCGTTCCTGCCCGTCAGCAAACGGAGCCTCCTGCCTGAGAAGCTGAATGAATCAGTTGTGGTGCTGGTCCTTGCCCCCTTTCCAAAGCGGCCCTAACACTGACACGCTTGGAATACACGGACAGAGGTTTCCTGACCCCTGATAAACCACATCCCCTTTGGCAGCAAGGAGTGACTTTACATAGCACTGAAATTACAGGAATAACACATGCTGTAACAAACAGTTCCTGTATCTCTCCATCCCACAGGCTTTTACAGCACGTCGTTTTATAGGAATGGCATTGAACTTAGAGCCCTGAACTATGAACGTTTATGCGTATTTGCATTTCCCACCCCACTACCCCAACCAGGCTTCCAGAATGAGAGCGGCTGGAATTTCCCCAGAAAGAGCAAGGCAAGCTCTGTCCACAAGCTCTGGTATCATCTCAGCATAAAAGCCCTGCTTGGGGAGCCCACAGCAAAGGCCCACCACCATCCAGATTTAAGCAGATGATTCACGGCCTTCCAGGCCATCTTATTTTTCATCAAAGCCTTCACGGGTTTTGCACCAAGATGAAGATGTTTTAAAGTTGAAAGTGCCTAGAAGTCTTTTATTTTTTTCCCTAAGAAAGCCTATTTTGGCACAGCAAGTGAATTTATATATGTCAGTCTTCTCTTCCACCCCCCTCTCTAGCCCCCTCAAGATCTGTTTTATACTTGCTACCAGCATGAACCTCCTGCCACCCTTTCAGCAAAGCATTCCTCACTTACTTCGCCTAACCCTCTTACAAGCTCCAGCAGCACTGCTCCATTACTAGTTCTTGCCTAAACCTCTGCCTTTAAAAAGAAAGAAAAGGACCTGCTAGTGACCTCGGCGATTTTTGCTCAGGCTCCCTTAGCACCTGGCTGCACATCCTGCATGGGCCGCTGTGCTGAAACACGGCCCTTGTTGCTCCCCTGCAGTACGTGGCAACACTGCTACATCACTCAAGGTCTGAAAAAAAAACATCTTTTTTTTTATCTACAAAGAAAAAGCCAAGGAGGAGAATCATAGAATCACTAAGGTTGGAAGAGACCTTTGGAGATCATCTAGTCCACCTGCCCTGCACACACAGGGTCACCTAGAGCATGTGGCACAGGGCGGCATCCAATCAGGTTTGGAAGATCTCCAGAGAAGGAGACTCCACAGCCTCTCTGGGCAGCCTGTTCCAGGACTCTGTCACGATATTTTTCCTTAAGTTCCTATGGAACTTTTGGTGCTTCAGTTTGTGGCCGTTTCCTTTAGCCCTATCAGTGGCCACCACTGAAAAGAGGCTAAGGGTGGGAAGGTAAGGAAGACCAATGAGAAGCAAGGATTGAGGGGGGATGAAAATGCAGAGGTTTGCGTTGAGAGCAGAATTTCAACACAGAGATTACTGTATCACTCCTCCCTAAATGAGATGGGCAAGGTCAAGATGGAAACCAATTATGTTCATTTAAAAAAAAAAAAAAAAAGTACTAAATGGTAGAAGCACAAGAGAGAACCTTGCCAGCTTTTAAGGTCACCAGTAACTCGGCAGAAAAAGCTGTTATGGGCTAGGGCACTGTAATGTGTTTGGTTCATCTATAAAGCATGAGACCAAGAAAGGAGAAGCTATCACCCCACAGTGATACTCCCCCAAACTATTAGGCACAGCAAGCTGAAAACCTTGTCATTTATGTAAGGCAGCAGCTACAGAGCCCAGGACGCTTTGCACACACAATGAAAAAGATCTTTGCAGTAGCTGCACAGAACCTTTCCAGGCTGCAAAGCTGAAAAACACAGGGATGACCTAAATATTATCGTGACTAAGAGGCACCACGCAATTCTGCTGCTGCCTCAGCCCAGGTCTATTTAGGCATTTTGGTGCGAGGCACTTCAGCAAGTGCAGGTATTTTTGTGTCATATGAGACTATTTCTGTAAGAAAGCAGACCTTACAAAAAGCAAAGCTTGGACCTTGTTGGCAGACAAGCATTTTTACACTTTTAAATTCTGTGAAGTTATAGTACCCTGAAGGTCAAATCCCAGCATCCTCATTTAATTATTGTTCTGCAGAATTACAATTTCTCCGGAAAATATAGGAATACCACATTCAGATTACATTTAATAGTCCTTTAACCAGAGCTGCAGTCATTTGACAAGCATGTAACAATCTACAAAACCACCTTTTTAGCTCTGCTATACCTTCACAGACCTACAGCAAAGAAGCAGCTCCACATTTCCAAGGTGTTTCACTATCACTTTACACATATATTAACACAAAAACCCATCTGCCACCTACTTTTTCTAACTCGACTATCCCCCCAAAGCCTATCGAACGCAAATCGTGCGTTTGGACAAATGAGAGGATTACTGGGCAAGTCACCGCGGGAGGCAGTAATCCTGCCCGCGTGTTACAGCATGTAACTTGGCAAAGAGTCACCTTGCAGCGCACGCAAGCAATTTCCTGCAGGATTAGCGCTCTTCTGTGCAGTTTAATTAGCGATGACCCATCCAGGCGCTCCAAAGCTGGGTGTTTGCAGCACCGGTACCTTTCCTTCCCTCAGCCTGCTCTTCCCACGGTTTTCCTGTGGGAAGAGTGGAAAACGCCAAGGCCGATTCCCTTCGGATGCTGCTGATGTACCCCAAATCACTGCTCCGTGCGAGGTTATGGTGGTGACACCCATGATCAAATCCCACCGAGACAGCCCCACGCTTGGAGGGCGCGCCCAGAGGGAAGCGCTCTCTGAAGAGCATTTGTGCCCATCATGCGTTTTTACCCGACTCAATGCTTTTACTTAAAATATTTATTTATTTATGTTTTGAAGCACCGCGTCCACGACACGGGTACTGAAGCGTTTCTACCAGCGCTGAGGCGACCCGCGCGCGCCGCCCAGACCGGCCCCAACCGGCCCGAACCGGCCCCGTGCGGCCGGGCCCGGGGCGGCTGCGGGCGGGCGGGGCCGCGCTCACCTGCCCGCCCCGGCCCGGCCCGGCCCGGCCCGGCTCGGCGCGGGCGGCGCGGGCGGCTAGGGGACATGGCGGCCGCGGAGCCGCCGGGCGCCGCGCACCTCGCGCAGCTGGTGAGTGCGGGGCGGCTCCGTGGCGCGAGGGGAAGCGCCCGGCGGGAAGGGCGCCCGGCGGGCGGCACCGTGCGAGGGCTCCCGGCGCCCCGCGTCCTGTCGCGTCCCGTCGTGTCGCGGGGGTGCCCGGGGCGGCCGCCCCGAGTCCCGGAGCGCGTTACTGCCCTCCCCACTCGGTGCGGAGTTTTTCTGTGCCCCCCTCTTTTTTTTCTTTTTTTTTTTTCCTTCCTGCAGGCAGAAAACCGGCTGTATGAGCTGCAGGAGAATTTTCAAGCTCTGACCGAGAAGATAACGCTGAGAAATATCCTCTTTCTTTAATCCGCGTTTACCGGCAGAAGTTTCGTAACGCTTAAAAGGGAGTCAGCTGCCGTTGCGTCACTGGACCTGGCTTGATCTCTCTGGTTTAGGTGACCAAATGAGTGTGGAAAAGGGTTTTTTTTCTTTTTTTTTCTTTCATAGCAAAATCATGAATTTTGTAACGAGTTCTCCTTAACTTCTTACTGGAAGAAATGGGCGAGCGCATCGAGAACCTGGAGAAGCACGTTTCCGAGCTCATGGCAGAGGCTGGCATAGAAAGCACCGCTCAGGGCTGCAGGGTAAACGAATGGAGCAGCTCTGCGTTTTAGGCAGCTCTACTTTGTTTTCAAATACAGGCAGCACCTAGCATGAAATTTATGTTCATTACTGCCTTTGTTTGGATTTTAAAATGCACTGAGTTTTTTAATTATTATCATCTCAGATTTGTTTTTACCAGTAGCTTAAGAATATATTTTTTTTTGTAAATGAATGCAAACTGTATCTTGCTGCAACTTTTACACCAGTTTGGCAGATAGAAGTAGTGCAAACTAACCCTGGAGATGTAAATTGGGGCTGTGCATTTGTTTAAATGGAAGGATGGGGGGAAAGCGTCTTAAAGCACTGCTGCCTGTCTGTTCTGCCCCTTGGGTGCGCGAGCATGAGGAATTTTATCTCATTTAAATTTTTATTTCTCTCTCTTTAACACTGCTTCAGCCTTCTGATGTGGCTTACAGCACTCCGTGTCAGCACCCGTGCCCGGAACAGTGAGCAGTGATTTGGCCTAGAAGCAGTAAGGTGCGCGGGTGGAAGCCCCACGGAGAACTTGGGCAGTGCTGTCCAACACGTGGTAATGCAAAACCACAGCGCAGTTCAGGACTGCCAAGGTGCCGTGACTGCGTGCTCATACTGGAGAACTGATGAAGTTCTCCTCTCTAGACGCGCAGCGGATGCCTCAGTTGGTGTTTTCAGGATTTATGAATATTTATTCCTTCAGCATTCCCTAGGTGCTGGTGAGAGCCGCTTCCTGTTGCTGCAAGCTTTGCTAATTCAGACTGAGACAAGGGGTTGTTACAATCATTCAGAGGCTGCTTACACAAGAACAGAAAGAAATACCTGTAACATTGTTTAGTATTTTAGGCATCTGTTAATTCTGTTGACTTTCTCTTTGTTACAGAGTGTGAAATCCCTTTCACAAATATACAAGGGCATCTCATACAGTAAACTGTAGAGACATGTTCATATTTTTATGCAGAATCGCACTCATGAATAATTAAAGACGCCCTTAACCTACTTACTTTCTTTGCAGCACTGAAATGAGGCTGTGATGAGGAAAGATGAAGGGAAACAGCAGAGCACTGAATCTGGGACTGTATCATCATCTGCAATCAGTGTCACTAGTCTCAAAGTGCCAGTGACAACCAACACTTGTGTCAGCATTTTTTCTTCATTCTTCAGAACAAGTGTTAAAACACTGGGTTTATCAAATGATGTCCTACCGAGAAGAATATACTTGAGAAAGAACCACAACTTTGAGAGGAGACAAAAAAATAAGTAACACTTAGGATAGAAAACTGCATCCTAAGGAGTAAATTATACTTTCTTAAATTTGAAAAAAAACCTGAAAGGCTATTTCCTTTATTCTGATACTATCATCATTAACATGTGATATTTTTATTGCCTTTTTTAACTTAACTGTTTGTAAATAACAAAGTGCTTCCATAAAAAGAACTACCCCCTTTCTGCATGCCTGCTTGATATTCCTTTAGATTTGTATATTGCAAAATGCAGACATAAATGTTGAATATATAACCTATTTTATATTCTTGCAAATGTTCCTTAGCACCAATTTTGATTTATGTTGAGTGAATATTAAGTGTTCTGTACTGAAAGGGTACTGCTGGTTCAGTTGATCCTTTTACTACCAGCCCACCTAAAAGCAATGTACACCCATGTATATAAACAACACCTAGGTGTGTACATCTTGCTGATTTTGGTCAACACTTTGATGAAAAGAGCTTGTTCTGAAGAATAATTGGGTTGAAGAGTAGTTGGCTTTGAAATAGGAATTCTAGTTACCAAATGTTGAGCTTTCTTCTGCTTGTCTTAAATTTAGACATGGGTAGCATGTCTTAAATTTAGAACATCTGCCCTAACTTTCTGATTCTTATTCACCTCCTCCCCAAAAATCATTTTTTAGTAAGGCAAGTTTTAGCGTCTTAACGACATATCCAGAAAATGAAGATGGAACTGAGGATGGGGTAAACAAACACCTCATTAAGGATAATTTTCTTTAAAACGTCATTTTTAAACTTACTATTTAAAGTCCATCGTAGGTTACTACTTCATGAAGAGGTAGCTATAACCAACACTTTAGTGTGAGTAGACTTGCAAACAAGGCTGAAGAGGGGAGAGAGGCTGATGTGCTGGAAGACACGACTGCTGTTCTGAGGCCACAAGCTGAAGGGTCAAGAGCCTCCCTCGGAACAGAGGAAGATCCAGCAGGCTTCATGGACTGCTCCTTCTCCATGGGGCAAGTAGACTGTCAGAACAGGCACTTTACACTACACCCAACATGGATTTTGTTTCCTTTATATAGTGTGGACACAAGCACTGTAAGCTATGATAAATAAAAGTAAATAAAAAGGGGCCTGTTTTGATGCGAAAGTGGAAGATATTCAATAGCAGGTACCAAGATGAGTGGTAAAGGATAGGTGGGAAGGCTGTAAGTCTGAACATGCTCTTCTGTCACCAACTAACATGATCTCCCTAGGCCAGATTATACTGTAGAGTAGCCTTGTCATGACTGGGAATGTTTCGAGTACAAAACCCCTAACCACCTCCAAAGATGGGCAAGAGACAGTATTAAACTTTATGCATTCAGTCAGTTCTTAATAGATTTTGGAATTAATCATGGAAGCAACTCTCTACGAATAAATAATTGTGTGCTAGACCTAAGAATTGCATCAAATTTGATAACACCTTTAAGGGAGTTTGAATAATATTCACTCTTTTGTCAAAAACTGACAGCAGAAATACCATTTGCAATTCTGTTTTGAACATAGTCTGGTCACAAACTGAACCCAAAATACAAGCATCTCTTCTGCATAGTCCAGTTACTGTTAATGCTGTAGCTCTCTACAATCAGGAGTTAAAAAAGAAAAAAAGAGTACATTACTACAGGAGAGGAATTTTCAAAAATGCAAATGGAAACCTCATACCCTCGCTAAATATGACTAAGTCCTACGATCTAATGGATGTGAAAGACAAAGTTACTGTGCAAGAAAATCCTGCTCAAAGGGATAAGTCTTCATCTTCAAGCTCATGATAATGCATGGAATTACATTTTCATTCTCAACTTTAAAGCACTTGAGAAAGGACAGAAAAATAAGGGAACACATTTTATTACTTTAAAAAAAGCTGTAATACAATCGTCCCCGATATCTGCATAACAAAAGCAGATAAATACAGTTGAAGTGTTTTTCTGCAAATAGGCTTTTCATGTAAAAAAATACATCATAGTGGACAGAGTCAAGTCCTAATTTTATAAAATGCAGCTACAGTATTCTCAATTGGGCATTTCCAGGTTTCATGTCTTCTACTATTTCAAACAGAATTCAAAGTTTTTAAATAATGCCAACTACGCTCACAAAATTGTAGTTTTTTTTAAATATATACATAATATGTACACACATACACAAAGAAAAAATGAAGTGAATGTGGGTTAAAAAAAAGAAAATACTAAGAAAACATCAATATCTGTATTTAGTGGAATAATCTTTTGGTGATACTACCAAACCTCGACCTTTGCGGGCTCCTCTATAAACAGTTTCTATAATGTCAATCATCTCTTGCTTATCTTCCATCGCCCAGTTGATCTTGTTGTTATTACCTGTGCCTAAATCAATCATGATGTGTTTGTTCCTTTAATGGGAGAGAGAAAAAAAAAAAGACAGGTTAATATGCTATTATATTTCAGGGCATGAAAGCTAAACTCTTTTCCCCACCCATGATTTGTAGGAAATAAATTAAATAAATAAATAGATAAATGCCTTCAGAACACAAACAGAATTTCAAGTAAGCCCAAGACGAAAGTATTTACTTCGGTATTGACTATTTCTGAAGCTAGAACAAGCTCTGCATCAACATCATTACTCAGCACTATTATCCTCTGTGCTGTATTCTCCGAAGTTTTCATTTCTTTCTTACTGCCATCTACCTCTGCAGAGATATTTCCAGGACTGCCAGTAGTCCATTTCATCTCCAAGGAGATGCCTTTGAGATACTTAGGATCGACCTTTAAAGCAAGTTTGACAAGCTTGAGGGCCATGCTCCTGCAGCAATGTCTGCCGAGAATTTCAGATTTATAACTATGGAAAAAAATGGTTGAGTACAAAGTTTTCATTTTCACTATTTTGTACTAAAATAGTAAATGTACATTCATATCACCTCTACTCAGTAATTAAATTTCATAAAAAATATTTTATAGATGCACTATTTTGATTTGCTTGGACTGCAGGCAATCATGGCTTAGGAAGTGACACAAGTATTAATGTCTTATCAAAATGAAGTTACTAGACTAACTGGAAAACAAAGTATCTCCATTTACATTCCAATCAATTTATTCTAGAATAACATCAATGTAAATATCAATATGCTGGTATGTATTCAGAAAGGAAATATGGTTCTAGTGAGACATTGCATCTGACGCACAAAAACACCCAAACACATTCAAATGAATTTTCTTCCAGAATGATTACGTACCTGAAGAAAAACATGACCGTACAGGGATCGTACAACTCATACATCTTGTTGAAGTCTGGTACTTCGGTGATGTCCACAAGATAAATAACAGCAAAGTTTTTTACCTAAACAGAAGAAAACAGGAAATAAAGTAATACATATTACCAAGTCTTTGGTTATTCACATTACTGATTAAAAGACATAGGCTTTTGTTATTGCAATGTTTACTTTGCAAAACATTAACACATGAAATCATGATAAATAGGCTTGCCACTCTTCGATCCGGAAAAAAACCATTAATGTGGAAAATCCATTTAAATACAGGCAAGACGCCAATTTTGCATCTAGTATCAACCAGGAAGTAACTATGCTAAACAAAACACATCTACATTTAGGGAAACAAGTGCCCTTTGCAGACAACTGAGACACTGCAATAACATGCACAGTTCCAAACAAGTAGAGTAAATGCTCTGTGGGAGCTGGATGACACTTTTTGCCTCCATTGTCAGCCACTTGTTCACTCATGAAAGCTCATAGGCTAGAAGGGCCTTCCTTGTGCCTTCCTCTATGTGTCTTTTTTTCCTTTTAACTACTTTTTTTTAAATGAAGCTGGTTAAATAAAAATAATGGCAGTGGTCATGCATCTACTCTTCAGTGGCCATTTCAGACCTGTCAGACTTCTCACCAAGAAGCATTTTATTTCAGCATCACCTTGGACAAGCCCCGCAGAGCAACTCTGCCCGGTATTGAACAGCTCTGCTGGCTGCAGGAGCACAAACCATCCCAGACTCAACACTGGGCCCAAGAAGAACAGAGCACCCGAGCTGGCTTTATGCAGAGCCAGCTTGAATCCACCAGGCTTGTCTAGCTCAAGCTTGGTTTGAGGCAAAGTAGTTCAAGCAGCCCTGGACCTGACCTGGCATGGGAAGAGCTGATCCATACCAAGGCTACAGAGACAAACCAAAGCTCATTCTCTCCCCATACCTGGAGCATGAATCCATCACCCGGAGCTGTCTGCTCAAAATTGTATCCCCATAGTCAAAAAGCTTCTCTGCCATCTCAGAGGAGACAAAAAAAATTAAAGTGTAACCTGGGATGTGATACAGGGATCTCTGATCAAGACTTAAAAACAACTCTGAGGAAGCCTGTTACATAGAACAAGGGACAATGGACCTAAGTTGAAACACGGACAGTTATATCTCCACATGAGGAAGAACTTCTTTCCTGAGAGGGTGCCAGAGCCCTGGCACAGGCTGCCCAGGGAGGTTGTGGAGTCTCCTTCTCCGCAGATCTTCCAAACCCGCCTGGATGCCGCCCTGTGCCCCGTGCTCTGGGTGTCCCTGCTGGACAGGGCGCGGTTGGACTAGATGAGCTCTTGAGGTCCCTTCCAGCCTCAACTACCCTGTGGTTCTGTGCATAGTACAATTCTAACGCTAAGGAGGTTGTTAATGTAAGCTGAAGCTTTTATACCCAGACAATGCAAAACCCAAGTATGACATTTTAAGAAGCTGAACACATAATAATACAAGCTTATTCAAAATTGTTTCTGAATGCCACATCTCTTAACAAACAGTGAATACAGTAAATCTGTTGGAGTAAGTAAATGCCTTTCTGAAGAAAAATACTGGTTAATACCTCCTTTTGGACAAGATCCTGCTTCCCCAACTCCTGAAAATTAAAAACACTTTCAACAGGAACACAAACAAGATACTAACACCTCAAAGCATTTATTTCCAAAAAACTGACTTGATGTACTGTTCAATTCAAAGCCTCCTCCGCTTGACTAGGCCAGCATAGCTGCTGTTGACCATGGGGGAAAAATAGGAGTGCGGGGGGAACACACACACCAAACCCCACAACTTTCAAGACTTTATAAGCCTGCTTATAAAGTCAAGGCTTTAGTTTTGGCTGCAACTTCACAGACTAGGCTACGCTATTCAAGAGGTATACACAGAGAACACAAGTATATTTTTGCCTGGCCATAGTTGCAGGCCAGTATTTTAATAACTTACAGAACTGTATCTGTTTTGGTAAGTACCAATTTTTAAACTGAATCAGGACAAGAAAGCAGAGAGGTCTGCAAGTTCCTTAGTACTAAAGTTGAACTTAATACACACATTCCATAAATTCTGTCTTGTAAAGATCATACTTAGCTGAAAAATGGGAAAACAGAGGTAAGGGAAAAAAATAACGTATTAGATAGAATAAAGAACACTTCTCCTCCAAAGTTCTCCCTCCTCTACTCTTAATAAACAATATCATTCTGGAAAATTGCTGGAACATGAACCTGACAAAAAGATATTCAAAATACCACAAGGATGATGAAGAATATTAATAATCACAGGGAGTTTCCTTACATCTCTAGTGAAGGTAAGCAAGTGTGCTAAAACTTCCACTCCTTCTGAAATTAGTCTCAGGACCCTGTATTAGCTTATGGCAAAGAGCAACCCAGGGTGCATATAGAAAACTTTCAAGCAAATCTGGAAAGAGATCCAAAAATGCCTCCTTCTGACCTTCCTCACCTGTTCCTAGATGATGTTTCTAACATTTAGCTGTCTTATGGACATGGAAATCACAGGTGAAAGATACAGTAATTTAGAATTTTTTTTTTTTTTTTTGCAGTAATTTATCCAAGCTGAAGCAGCCTAGCAGGCTGGTATCGGTGAACTGAAAGAGACTGCACAGTAGCACCAAGCTGAAGGTTTATTCTACCAACGTTCACTCCCCACGCCAATCTGACTGTGCTATTGCAATTCAGGTGTTACATTTATAGGGCTGAAGAGAAAGATGACATCCTGCCAAAGGCAATGCTGGAGGTTAACAAGCTTGAAAACTCTGGACAGGAGTAAATGAAAGCTTTGCTCAACTTCAATTATAAACATCAGCGACCACAATACCAACATATTTTCTACAGACCACTTCACTCCGTTCTCTTCCTCTCATCTATCTTGTGATCTTAACAGAAAGGCAAAGAGGAATAACTAATGTTTGCGTCAGGCACAGCTATTCACACTTCTGATTATCATTAAGTAACTGCAATATATTGGAATGATCCTCCCTAAACCAGCATTGACCCTCTACAACCTGTTCAAAGTGACCTGGCTTGAAGACAGGTCATCTGATTTACATTATTCAGTTCTCAACAAATTGTGGTTTTAAAATACTACTAAAAACAAGTATTTCTGGAAAAAAAAGGTACTATATAAATTTAGCAGTCAAAGCTGCATGTTTCACTGGATAGGCTTATTGTAAAATGCAATTTTTAAAAAGCATTTTTATAAAGAAAGTGCTTCAGAGAATCTTTGCACAACTCAGTTCGTAGGCTTTTCTTTAGTATGATTTTAAACAAAGACATTTTACAGCTATAATTTCTTGTGAAACCGAGTGAAATCCTGTTTCCTTCACTCATGTAAAACAAGGAAAAAAGTAGATTAAAATTAAGTAAATATCAGTGAAATCTATGCACTTTGTATTTTTGTATGTTGTTCCAGTTTCTCTTTCTCCAAACAATACCAAAAAAATCCTATTTTCATATTATGAAGTACAGATAAATAACACCACCGCTACTCAAAAATATACTGCAGATTTAAAAAATAACACACCGTGATACCAAATATAAATCAAAGCTACATTTCTTCAAATGTAGCATGCAGTTACAGTACGCTAGCATTCTGTTTTATTCTCTACTATAAGCACCTGTACAATTGGAACTTTTACTCACTCTTTTAAACAGCTGCGAGATCCAAACATGGCTTGTAAGCAAGAGGATGAGGAAGGATCTCCCTCTTTAATTTGCCATTTCTGCAGAGGGAGATTTTTAAATAAAAAGTTATCTTGTTCTTTCTTCCCCCATTCACCCTTAAGTGCCAATATGTCTGTCAAATTGCCAAACACGCCGCCAAGAGTAGGTACTAACTGTATCTGACGATAAGAAACTCCCACCTTTATAAAATGACCAAATTACACCATACCATGGCAGTTCTTCCTGTATCCTATTATATCCTATTACATTTTAACCTACGACTAGAGGTAGAGGTCTTTAAACATAGGGATATGAAAGAGAAGCTTCTTTCCTTAAAAATTCCACTAAAAGAGAAAGAACCATGAACACAACTGCACACCTAGTTATGATTACATAACTAGCACACAGCTTTACATGAGGACACCTAACTCCTTCTCTTGCCTAAGCTTAAATATTAACATTTGTGGCTCAGGTTTTTGGCTTCCTTTTCTATGTGGTTCAAAGAATAGCTGTCAACTTCATCATCCAACAGCAACCTCATCAAGGACATAAAAAAGTGAATTATAGCTGATTCTAGCTGGGTGTGCTAACAGAGACCAATCCTTGTTCAGTGTGTACCTATCTAAAGTGAGCGACCAGTTGTTAGAAGGCACTGTTTCCATCTGAAAAAACTTCAGGGTTTGCCTCAGTATGTCCTAAAACTTAATTCATTCCATGGAACTCAACAGAAGAGCGCTCATTTATCATGAAAGTATCACTGTTGATCAGCAGCTTCCTGCACTTTTTTGATCCTCACCATTTTTCAGTATCCATGTGGAAAAAGCTTTTTAGATCAATCAAAGGCGAATCCGAAGCTACTGCTCCTCCAGGGGTAAGCTGCTAGTGCCTCATTACCTAGAACCACAGCATCCCTGTTACCCAGCCCGTGTTTCTGCTCGAATGCCAGCCTGTCGTCACTGAACGAGGCCTTATTAGGGAGCAGGGATGCGGCCTTCAGGACACGTGGCCTCTTTTTGCCCCATTAAACACAGCAAACTGGGCGGCCGATAGATTTTAGGGGAGGCGAAGGGAGCAGCGTTGCTGCTGCCCCCGGCGCAGAACCGCCCGCGCACCTTCTCGGCGATGCTGTAGAGCACTTCATCCATCTTCATGCAGGTGGGGTCCCAGTCGTGCCCGAAGCGGATCACCACCACGCGGTCCTCCTCCGACAGGATGGCCTGGTCCACCTGCCAGCCATTGTGCAGGTGCGGCAGCATGTACGACATGGCGGCGGGCGGGCAGGCGGGCCTGCGGGGGCACAGCGAGCGCCGGCGCCTGAAACACGGCCCGGCCCAAGCGCCACCCGCCGACGGCCGCGCCGCGCCCCTCCCGAACCCCTTCCAGAACCTTCTCCGCGCCGCGCCCCTCCCGACCCCCTTCCAGAACCTTCTCCGTGCCGCGCCACTCCCGAACCCCTTCCAGAACCTTCTCCGCGCCGCGCCACTCCCGAACCCCTTCCAGAACCTTCTCCGTGCTGCGCCCCTCCCGAACCCCTTCCAGAACCTTCTCCGCGCCGCGCCCCTCCCGAACCCCTTCCAGAACCTTCTCCGCGCCGCCCCCCTCCCGAACCCCTTCCAGAACCTTCTCCGCGCCGCCCCGCTCCCGAACCCCTTCCAGAACCTTCTCCGCGCCGCCCCGCTCCCGAACCCCTTCCAGAACCTTCTCCGCGCCGCCTCCCGTTCCCCCCCTCCCCCCGCTCCGCACCCCTGGGGCCTCCTTCGCTCGGCAAACGGACAACAACCGCACCGCTGCGCACGGAACGGAAGTGACGAAATCCGCCAGGCGCGACGCCGGAAAGGGGGCGGAGCCAACCGAGCTTCCGCCCTGATTAGCGGGCCGGGAGCCGTTGGCGCGTACCAAGTCCCCCAAGGGGCGGGGGGGAGGCTCCACCTCGGGCCGTACCAAGGCGGCGAGGGGCGCGCGCGCGGGCGGCCGTTGCCGCGGGCGGGAGCAGCCGGGCGGCCGTTCCCGCGGGCCCCGGCCCTGGGCTCGCGCAGCAGCCGTTGCCGCCGGCGCTGGCGTCGCCGTCGCTGGGCTGCGGGATGCAGTTGGCCGCTGAGGGGGCGTCGCCGGCCCGCCCGTTGGCAGGCGCGCGCTTGAGCCCGTTTCAAAGGTTCCCGTGCGGGAGGCGGGCGCCGGGAGCTGCAGCGCTTCTGACTGAAAGGAACGGGATCGCCCCCGGCTCGAGCGAGGCCGCTGGGGACGGGCCCTGCCGCGGCACGGGGCCTTCCCGCACGTAGCGTGGCCGCGGAAACGCCAGAGCTCCCTGGAAAAGAATTATCCCTCCCCCGCAGGGCTGGCGGGCCGTGCTGCCGCGTGGCGGAGCGGGGCACGGCTGGGATCGCAGCGGGAGCAGCGCGGCCTTCCCGGGCCGCCCGTCCACACTGATCCTCGCGCCGCGCTCCCGGGGACTCGCTTTCTTCCGCTGTCAGATTGGTGGTGGGCGAGATTGACTCTGGATAACTCACACTCTTAGCCTCAATTGGAAACAGAGCCAGGAGGAATCCCTTGTTTTGCTGTCGCCGAGGTAAGCCTGGGGATGCAGCAGTGGCAGCCCACGCGTCTGAAAGCAGGGAGTCAAGATCCGCAAAAGTGGCGAGGAAGCTTGGGAAGACAGGGACACTGACGCTAGCACAGCTCTGTTGTCTGACCTTTGTTGTCCCTGCGGTGTTGAAGGACCAGAATATACACACGTTATTTCAATATGCATCGTTCTGTGTGTATACATCAATGAAAGCCATTTTGTGCAGACAGAAAATGAGCACAGCTCTAGAAAGAGTTAAGAGAGGCAGCAGTGCTGCAGATTACTAGTCCAAAACCAAAGCTGTCATCTCCTTAACAGCTGTTACATTTAACACATTCAACAGGACACCTGATATCCGAAAAAAAATTATGTTCAGGGGCAGAGCGTTTGGTCTGTTACAATCTCTCCACTTGATGGGTGGCCAGCCCCGTTTGCCTTGCAAATTCGTTCATCCAGCTCTTACTTCTCATGTGCGTCAGTGTCAAAAGAGGAGGAATGTGGATTGCAGGCAGCGCTACAGCACAGGCCCGAGTAGTGCTGGAGGAAGAGCCTTACATGTCCCTCAGACCAAGGTTAGTATCTGGAGAGACCCCTGCCCGGCACAAGATTTCTTTTATTGCTTTTACTTTACTGCTATCAGTACCTTTTTTTTAAAACACTCATTGCACTTGGTGCTAAAAGAAGCCCAGTCTTTGAACGAGAACTGCAATCTATTAATAATTAACACGCACATCAAAAAGCAGCTGAAACTGTGATGCACTCAGTGTCCCTGTGCTGCTGAGATGGGAGTTTATATGTGACTACCTTGTTTTAATGTACAGCCTGGCTGGCTGAAACCCAAATCAGCCTTCAGTGTGTTGCACGGGAGCTTCCCCACGAGTCACCATCTGGCTTGGGAAATTCAGAAAGAGCTTTTAAAATAAATGTTGTTTAAAATAAATGGCTCTGGCCTTCTCGGGTGGCTGTTGTAGTGAAGGAGCAAGTGGTGACAAAACTTTGCAAATGCTGTAACGCAGTGCGGCCCCCCTGGTGTCTGCTGCAGGCTGGTGGTATCTGGCACCCAGACAGGTTTCCATCCTTCACCCAACACTGCAAGTGTAGTTGCCACCCGGTCGGAATAAACAGCAGCAGTGTCATCCGGTTGCGCTCCTCGAGAAGTTGGACACTGCCCTTGCAGTAAGACGGACATTAAATTTTGCCCTTTATTCTGCTCATGGTTAATTCTGGAGGATGATTTTGATTTATCCTTAGAAGGTCATTTTGCGAGATACTTTATGAAATACTGACTGAGAAATTTTGCCTATTTTTTTTTCCAGCCATATGAGGCTGGCAGCATTCAAAAAACTTCCCTTGGGAAGAAATAATTAGATCTTTTGGTTTGTTTGTCTGCGTTTTGTATGAGGCTGCGTTGTTCGTTGCACTGCTGTGTTTGTTGTTCGGAACCAGCTGCTATTCCCAGATAAACTGCTTGGGATGAGCGGCAGACGCTGCCGCACCGAGACCCATCCTAGCCAGGGAGCAATAGCAGACGGCAGCTGAGGCAGAAGTGCACATCAACGCCAGTACAAAGCCAGAAATTAAGCAGTATTGCTAGTGTAGGGGCTGTAATTCTTTAAGTGATGCAGTTGAGGTAAGGCTGGGTTTGCTCAGGACGAGGGGATAACCCACCTCATCCGAAATGTGTAATCTGCTTTGGTAACATTTTGTAGTATGTCAGGTCTGAATGGCTGGTTAATTCTGCACGTTTGTGAGAGACATTCAGGGCAGCAAGAAGTTTCTGCCGAGCACTTTGTGCCCAGAATTAATCAGCGTGCTGCTTCAAATCAAAATCAAGATTTTGATTTAATCAAAAGTCAAGAAACTTAAGGCAACTTTATATCAGACTCTGCTTCATACCACTGTTTATAGATATATATTAAAAAAGAAAAAAAGGAGACTGAGAACCAGCCAGATAGTAATGAAATCAATATGAATTCAGAACTAAAATGAAACCACTTGAGAACTATGCTTTGTAGGACTTAAACTGGATTTTGACTTAATGGGATGGATATTGCTTGATATTAGAGCCTGATCCAGCATGTACTGAAGATACTGGAAAGATAAAGTGACTGTGGATTTACTCTGTATCCTTAAGAGCTGTATTGAGACCCCTGAATTTAAGTTTTATAGATGTGAATTTAAATGATAACTAGTAGCATTCCTTCAAGGATGTTCTCCTGAAGACTGGAGTATTTCTCTTGCTCCCTATCGTTACAGGTCATGGCAGAACAGGAGTTGCCGGGTGTTTTGATTCTGGATATAGGAGGAACTCAAGGGGTGCTGGCAAACCATGTAGCGCTTCTGAAGAAACACTTCTGCCTTATCACCATGAAGGAATTTCTTGCAAACAAAAAAGAAATGAGCAAAAAAATCCAGTCTGTTTTCGTGTTTGAGTGCAGGCCAACTATTGACCGAGAGCTCTTGGAAAGCCTGCCTAATTTAAAGGTAATTGCCAACTCCGGGGTCGGAGTGGATCACTTGGACGTGAAAATGATTTCTAGCTTTGGGGTAAAGGTGACCAACACCCCACAAGCCGTTGCTGACTCAACAGCAGACATAGGAATGGCCTTGATGCTGGCGTCTGCCAGAAGACTGGTGGAAGGTAATGTTTTATTTTTTTTCCTGGATCTTAGGTACTAATTTGGCATATCCCATATTTTTTATGACACAGATGATCTGCTTAAATGGATCTTTGGGATGTTTTTGCAGGGAAGAGAGGTCTGAGGACTCCATTCTCAGAGGGCTGTGCTTCTCTGGCCTTTTCTCAGATGCCTCACTTCTTTTCATGAAGTGTCACCCCACAGTGGTGACAATAGAAAGGCCTTTGTCTAGATTAAGCATTTGAAATACCCCATTTGGAGTAATGTCTGGGGTGTAACTGTCAACTGTCTGCCTGCTGGGCAAGCTTTTTATAGTTGTGGGAAAGAGATAAATTCATTCTTTCCTGCTTATGAAAAAAAATCAGCTAAATTAATGGTGTTTATTTAGAGAATAGTACCATTTGATGATCCTTTTGATAAAATTAATCCAAGCTCTATGGATTGGACCATCAATATGAGCATGTTCCCTCCCAAGTGGATCCTTTCCGCACCTGCCCTTGCTACACAGTGCCTTTCAGGGGAAGGAAGGTGTCAGTAGAGACTGTCACCAGTAATTGTCTCTCTGGGCTGGGCCTCACACCGTTTCTGCCACCACTGCTCCATCCCTGAGCATGAAGTAACACCTCTTTCCCCTGAGGTCTTCCTGCTGTTCCCACTGTCTCACTGGACCTCGAGCTCTTTTTACAAAAATCTCTTACAGTGTCCCACAGTGAAAGACTGCCTGGGCGGCCTTTCCAAATCCTTCACCCCTGCGCAAGGAGTGGTGCAGATTTGGGCTGATGTTTGAGACAGATGATGAGTTTTACCCGAGCGAAAGAGTGAAATAGATGTCTACTTGGTGCTAAATGGCAAATAAACCATTTTTAAACCTCAGAGAGACAATTACAGGTATGGAAGAATTAATTTCCCAAAGACCTGTTCCTCACAAAAATAAACATTTTGAAAAACCCGCTGGGTCACTGACCCCAGTCTGCCTATTGCAGAGAATGGCACCAACATCTAAGCCCTCTTATCTAACCAAATGTGTCCTCTCTAAATAAGGTATTTGGTAAGGAATGCCCCAGAACACTGCTGCTTATGATAGTTAGAGACTTTTTTCCATGATTGCCAGCCCTGAATTCACAGTCAGTTTGCCCCCCTGCACCCCACTGTTTTCACATTCAGGCTGCCAGATTGCGATTTCTCCAGACACGGAGCATTTTGCTGTTGACTGGCTGGGAGTTGAAGTCACCGGGGCTACTCTGGGGATCATCGGAATGGGCAGTATTGGTTACAAAGTGGCTCAGAGGGCTAAAGCCTTTGAGATGAAGATTCTCTACCACAACAGGAACCGCAGGTAAAAGCATTTGCTTCCTGTGAGTAGTTGGTGAAGGTGCAGTGGCAGAAATCACAGACCCCATCTGTTCCTGCAAGGCTTCCAAGTACTTGTTCATGTGACAGCTGTAAGAAAATGAGGAATGCCAGCGTGCCTTCCACTCCTCGCTTTGGTTCCCTACTGCTGTCTTTGGGGTATAGCTCCCCGTCACTGTTCTGAGCTTTCCCTTCCCTGTTTAGCTCCTAGCAGCTCTGGAGCAGCAGTGGTGCTTGCCTGTTTGGTCAGGCAGCCCAGGCAGTCCAGGCCTTGAGCCCTCTCCTGTATCCCCTATCCTGCCAGCCTCTTCTCTCAGGCTTCTGGCTGCACGGCTGGGCTGCCCTGTCACCCCCGTGCCCTGCCTGGCCAGGTCACTTGTCACACGTGGCAGGGATCCGAGCTCCTCACATTTGTATCTCCGTTCTCTCAGACCTCACTTCCCTTTCATTCCTTTTCAACTCCACGTCCTAACTCATGTGCATCAAGCAAAAAGAGTGTACAGGACCCAGCCAGACATGGGGAAGAACAGGAGCTGACAGCATCCTCACCCTCCTATACTTAATATCACTTGCTTTGCTTTCACATTTACATGATGCTTCCAGGGTCTTGCCAGTCTTCATGTCTCTTAATTCCTCTGTCACATCTCCCACCTTCCCTTCCTCCTTTTCACCTATGTATATCCACACCTATGTACATCTTTATGTTGTCCTCAAGCCTCTCTCTGTATTAAGTTCTTAGGACTGAGTGATTGCTGAAGTAGCTGTGTCAATTGGGGATGTGTTTTTCCCTCAGAAAAAGGGAAGAGGAGCAGGCAGTTGGTGCACACTACTGTGAGAAGATGGACGACTTGCTGCAGCAATCTGACTTTGTTGTGCTGGTGGTCAACCTGTCCCCAGAGACTCACAAGCTGATTGGGAAACGGGAGCTGGGGCTAATGAAGCCCACGGCCACTCTGATAAACATCAGCCGAGGTAGGATGGCCCGAAGGCACTGGTGTGGCTCAGCAGTTGAGGTTGTGTTTTGTCCCTTTGCGTTGACATTGCCCTCCCCCACTCAGATGGGGCCTTTTCCTATATATTGTATAAGTCACACGAGAGTAGCTGGCACTCTACAGATTAATGACTTAACACAGAGCATCCAATCTAGAGTTTGAAAACAAGCTTCTAGGGACCTCCAGCAGAATTTGGAGGTGCCCAGAGGGTGCCCTTCATCTCTTTAGCCTTACCCTAATGACAGCTTTCTTTAGTAGAAGTAACCTCATTATCATGAAATAGTTATTAGCTGTTCATCACCTGTGATGAATAAGGTACAAGGAGAAGCACAAGCCTCAATTGAAACAGCTGTCTGGAAAAGGAACCTCAGATGGGATTACAGATCTGTTGATGCCAAACAGGCATATCAGAGCAGACCTAAAAGGTTATAGTTTCAAGAGCAAAGCAGAGATTAAAGACTAGAAAAGCTCAAAGAGCTTTGAAATGATCTGCCTACAGTAATTTAAGAAATTGTTTTCAAAATGAGGAATAGACTTAAGTGTTTCACTTCTCATGTTCTATTCACTGAACTATGATCATCCTCTAATTAAAGATTAATGAATAGAATGTCTCTTTAGTTTGGTTAAGGACATTTCATTTTCTATCAAATGTAAATTCTTTAGTTACGCTTTCTAGAACTAGATCTTTCTCCACCCACTAGGTTAAAAATGTGTTTGTTAGCTTGTGATGACAGCAATAAATTATCTTTTCAATGCAGGTGCAGTTATTGATCAAGATGCATTGGTAGAAGCTCTACAGAAGAAGGTTATTAGGGCGGCTGCTCTGGATGTGACATACCCTGAGCCTCTTCCAAGGTAGACACAGCTGTTTCCCATGCTATTAGTCTGAAATGATTAAAATTATCTGTAAAATTCTGCTCATTATCCTGATCTTTATCAGGAGTGCCTCTCACTGCTTAAGGTAAAACCTCAACTTGTCTTGCACAAGCATAAGTAAATGGCAAACCCTTTTCCCACCTATGTCAGCTCTTTGGCAACCTGACTGGCATGCAAGGCATCAAGAGAAAGAGGGAATGGGTAAGGGAGCTTCTTACAGCTCTCTGGAGATTCTCTGCCTCTGGCCCCTTTACCTCATTACGCAGTTGCTGTTTCCTGAGGTTCACTTCTTTCCAACTAGCATGTGACAGCAGCAGCCTAAATGTTTGATGTGTAATTTATTTTTTTCTTTTTGTTTCTTACAGAGACCATCCTTTGTTAAAATTAGATAACATTATCATAACCCCTCACATTGGAACTGCAACAGTCCAGGCCATCCATATGATGGCAGAGGAAGCAATAACAAATATGCTGGCTGTTCTCAATGGTCAGCCCATTCCCAGTGAAGTGGTCCCCAAGTGATGTGCACCAGATGACATCCCGAAATCTCTTGTCTGTGAAAAACACTATTTTCTACAGTACCTCTGTTCCTGCACTGCTTTTGTTGTCCTGATATTGCAAAGCTGTTGGCCCACTGAGCTTAACCTGTATTGCCATTTCCAATTCTGAAAAAATAAAGAAGAACAAATTAGAAGTTTCAAATAAATGATTTTTGAGTGAGCAGTTTTGCTCTTGTTTGTTCAGTTAATACCTGTGTGTTATTTCCGGTACTTGCTACTACCTAATGACAAGGAAGCACCCTCAGCAGTTTGTGAATACTCATGGGTATTAAAGGTGGATTGAACATTAATTACTTGCAGAAATCTGGCTATATCCCAAAACACTTTTTAGCTGGTGTTGCAATATTCTCTCTTGATATCAAAACACTCAAGAAAAGCAGACTTCACTGAGATGATCTTGGGCCTAAAATGTTTTCAACTGTAAGGAGAGCGTAGTTTCATCTACACGGTTAAATCAAAGTGAAGCCAATCACTGATTTTCCTTTCTTTTGAAGGATTCCGCTACAGAAACCAAGGTAAATTCAGAGGGATTTGGTTTCTCTATGCAGACAAAATCGTTGCTTTTGTCTTGATTGGCCAACCTTATCTTGGTGAAACAAGGCAATGGCTACCACTGCAAGCACATCAGTGAAGGCATGGCCCAAAGCAAAGTTAGTGACCAGTGCTAACTTCCCAGTCTGAAGCCAGCCTCCTTCCTGTCTCTTCCATACTTCTTCCATACTCTTTCCTGAGTCTGAGCAAACAGTGAAGTCAGAAGACTCAAGGAAAGATTCATCTCTCAAGCAAGATGCTGTTCCATTATTCTCCAATATGGTCAGGCTTCTTAGAAGGTTGATAAAAAGAAGATTTCACACAATACATGAGGAGAGCCCGAGCGCTAGACATTCAGATGCAAATACTGAAATGGGATGCAAGTACTGAAATACTGTGAACCAGATAACATCAAGCCTTGCTAGAGTGGATTCAAAGATCTTCACCCCTTGCACAATCACCTCCACTCACCCCTGCAAAATCTTGTTGCAAAATTCCGAAGGAAAATCGATGCCGGCCGTAAATAGTTATGTGTGTGTGTGTTTGTTTTTTAAAAAGAGCTGCCATTTCATAGACCCTCTGAGAGCTACATACAAATGGTAAATGGTTCTTGCAGGGAAAAAAAAGCATAAAAGCATTTTAATTCTAGTGCTTACATTTAAGTTCCTTGTTAAGGGGAAAAAAAAAGCCTAAGCTGTTATTATATTGTTAGTTTATGATAGACTCCAGGGAATGCACTGCAATTAGGAATTTTTTGGTGTCTCTCCAGGACAGAGAACTGCAAAAAACTCTGTAATGGAGCATTTAAATATTAACTTGATAACTCAAAGTTCATGATGAAGCTGTGACATTTATTTGCAGGGGCTAGATTTAGCCCAACACTTTTCTGAACTCCTTACACACAGCCATTTGTGATTCCAGCATAGAGAAGATATATGACAACAGATTAGAGACGATCTGAAACTAAGTAATTAAAAATAATTCCAAGTGTTATGAGCCTGCTGATAATGATATGAAAGCTGACTACTCATGAGTGACAGAACTGGTTCAGACTTCATTATGTGAATGTTGCTTTTCTTTGTTTTGTTTTGTATTTTTTTCTTCTTGTGATTGATAGTATATTTTAAAGAACTGCTTTCTTGTGGTGGTGTGTTTATCTCGCTATTTAAATATTTCGTTATAAGACCTCTTGCAGTAGTTGTCATGATAAAAGGACGGGAAACTGATGATTCTTTAAAATGTCCGGAGATAATTAAGCACCATGTGTCTTTTTTCTTGCAGATCATGGAAGGAGGAGAGCTACCTGGGCTTTTGGTAAATGAAATAGGAGGAATGCATGGGGTACTGCATAGCCACACGGAATTCCTGAAGAGACACTTCTACCTCATCACCATGAAGGAATTGCTTGAAGACAGAAAGTACTTGAGGGATAAAGTCCAAGCAATCTATTTGTGGTGGCACAAACCAGTCGTTGATCGAGAGCTCCTCCAGAGCCTGCCAAACTTGAAAGTGATTGCAAATTCAGGAGTAGGGATGGATCACCTGGATCTGAAACTTATAGCTGGCTTTGGTGTGAAAATGGCTAATGCTCCACATGCTGTCTCCAACAGCACCGCAGATACCGGGATGGCTTTACTGCTGGCATCTGCTAGAAGAATAATAGAAGGTATCATTTCAATTCTTCTATGGATTCTGGAAATGATATAAGATTTTCATACCATAAACTTAACCTTTCTAGAGTGCAATAAAATGTGAATATCTAAATTCCAGAAAAATATGTTGAGATGACACATCAAATAGTTGTTATGCAGACATATTTTATCTGATACATATTTCCACCAAGCATAAAATCATGTGAATTTATTTATACTTGAACAGAATCTAATCAAATTCTGTTCAAGTGCAACTTTGTGCATTAGTGACAGGACATCTGTGCTTTATTGACAGGGTTTGATGCTTTTCTTAGAAGCAGGATTTTTTTTTTTTTAGAATACATATGTCTATAGAATTAATGTTAACAGTTAATGCTAGCTGAACAACACACTGAAGTGTGCTTCTCACATGGAAGATTCCAATTCCATGACGTTTTTCAGCAGTGCATTTGCAGTGACTCTGACATTTGGCTTTGAGATGTTTGTTTCTTGATGTTGTAGTGGTACGGTGCTATTGATCAGGAGGGAGGGACATGACAGAGCGGTCATGGAAAGGTGGTGAAAAAAGAAGTGTGGGAGACAACAGTGGCTCAAAATAAGGACGTTTGCTGAAAGCTGGCCCTGCCAGAGACATGGGCATGTTTTCAGGGACTGAAATGCATTGGTGCAAAACCAAATGATTACAGTGGCATCAGAGACAGGGTGCTGCAGTTTCTCATACTAGCACCTGTTCTCGTTTGCATCACAAATTTTCTTGGTCCTTTCTTCAAACAGACTTTACCTTGGCTTGCCAGGAATGCCTCCTGCTGCAGGAAAGCAAAACAAAACAAGCAAAATAAACCCCTTTCTCTTTCCTTCCTATTAAATTTATCTGCCTTTGATACCTCAGCGGTACCACAAGCTTCTTAGAAACTCAAAGGCAAGAGACTTCTTGGTCTTCCCCCAAACCTGTTTCTACCTCACAAAGATGAGATGGATTAAAAAGGAGATTAATGATTGCCCCATCTATGTGAATGTCTGATAGCTCTGCTTTGGCATGATTAATATCCTGAGGCATTCTTTTTTGTTGTTGTTTTCACAGTATTCTGCTTATGTTTTAGCTGGCAATATCAGGAAGAATATTTTTCTTTAGAGGGCTGAAATATCAGAAACCTCACACTTTGCCAGCAAGCTAGTAAGCACTGTGTCTCTGTGCATGTAAGCTTATTTTCTGCATTGATCAGAAGCACAAAATTGTGCAGGTTTGGCAGATAATCCAGGGAAACTACTGAGTAATGAGTTTTAAAGAAGATGCACTCTTCCAGCCAGTTAGAATGGCAGAGGTGAACAGGAAACCTTGTCTTACTCTAAATAGCAACACGAACACTTGGTATTATTCCCAACAAGGATTTCCAAAACCTGCAGTGTTACTGGTAATAATTATTTGGATTATTGTAGCAGAACAGGTCATCATTTTTACCAGTGCAGAGAGGAAAAAGGTTTGCAGGGAGGATGGTATCAAAAAGCATTTGGTAGCACGGCAGGAATAAACAGAGCATGTCAGCATGTGGCAAAAAAAGATGGTATATTGAAGAGTCATCCAGGATATTGCAAAAATCACTGTTATCTGAAGCAATGTATTGTATCTGTTAAACAAAGGAGTGTATGTGCCTAATATTTGTGTCTAAAAGCCCTAATGTTGCAGCATTTCTCTTGTAGGCTGTCGTGTTGCAGTTGCTCCAAATGTGGAATATTGTGAAGCTGATCTTCTGGGAGTTGAAGTTACCAGAGCTACTCTGGGGATCATTGGAATGGGCAGCATTGGGTATAAGATTGCTCTGAGAGCCAGAGCATTTGAAATGAACATTTTGTACCACAACAGGACACGGAGGTAAAGATATGTCTCCAGCATAATTACAGCAGCGACTCTCTTTCAAATAGTCAGTATTTCTCTTCTCAAGATACTGTGTCAACAGTGTCAACAGAATTCAAGCACAAACTGGGAGAACATGACTAGGACTGAAACAAAAAAAAAAAAAAAAAGAAAAAAAAAAAACCTTACTAAACCCTGATCTGCACTGAGGCAGATTTACCCTTCCCTGACATCAAGAGAAGCTGCAATGGGTACATGTGGCTTGCAGTAAGATGCTCCACATGCAGACTGTAGTAGCAGCATTACTGCTTTAGATGGCCAGGACAGATGGGGCCTGGCATTCTGATTACTTCAGATATTATAAAAACAGCTGAACAAATTCAGGTACAAAGAAGTACCAGAAAACAAACAAACAAAACAAACAACAAGAAAAATATAGTCAAGCTCTTTCAAGTTTTCTTTATATACCAGAATGAAGAACAAATAAAGCACAAATCCCTTTTTTTGTTTTCTGTTGGTTATCACTAACTCCCTCCTTTTAAGTAAGATTGCTGTAAAAGAGTCTGTTGGTTATCACTAACTCCCTCCTTTTAAGTAAGATTGCTGTAAAAGAGTGCTGTGGTGAATAATCAATGCATGCTGTAATGGAAAGGAAAAAACTGTGACCATTTTAAAGTGTGTTTAGACGTTAAATTCATCAGAATATTCAGACTTTCTGTGCTGTAAACCTGGCTATAATCCCATTCTGGTCTTTATTTGCATAAGCCCTTATAGTTGGACTCTGGACCCTGTAAGAAAATAATTAATATATGTTAGCAGGCACATGATCCAAAGTGTCATTGAAGTTCTTAGTGTGACTTCTTACTTTCTTGCTAGTTTAGGGGGAGGAGAAGACATTACAAAAGCTATTCTCTGGGATACAGGAAGAGAAGATTGTACTGATTTATATTCTCGTCTCTTTAGTTCTCAAAGTTTAGGCAGCAAGGTTTGAAAACAATAGGATAAATGACCACAATTTTTTTTCCATGTCGAAAAGTTCAAACTAAAACTCTCTACTTCTGTAGCTTTTTGTGTTGAGCACAACAAGTCCTTGAATAGCCAGGAGCTGCAATAAATTGCTAGGGAAGATGATGACACTGCGAAGCAGACGACATTCCCAAGACTGCCTGCCTGAAATACAGCGTGATCCTTTTTTATTTTTTTTTTTTCCCTGTCAGGAAAGAGCAGGAAGAGCAACTTGTTGGTGCCACCTATTGTGGAAAGCTGGAGAGCTTGCTCCAGCAGTCAGATTTCGTGATGGTGGTGGTGAGCCTGACCCCTCAGACACGCAAGCTGATTGGGAAGAGGGAGATGGAGCTCATGAAGCCCACGGCTACTCTCATTAACATCAGCCGAGGTAACGTCCCAGACAGCTCCGACTGCAAGATGGGAGCCGGCTCCTGTTGTGCTGCAGGAACTGCACAACTGGGGACTGTACAGAGCAGCCGTGGACAAAAACCTCCCCTCTCCTTTTCTCGTCTCTCTTCACTCTCAGATTGTTGCCTGCAAAGGGCACTCAGAGACACTCTTGTTCCCACCTAGGGGCAGTGGTGGACCAAGAGGCGCTGGTGAGTGCTCTCCAGGACGGTGTCATCAGGGCTGCCGCTTTGGATGTCACCTACCCGGAGCCGCTGCCCAGGTTGCCGACTGCGTTGGGTGTCCAGAAGTCCCTGTGTGGCCATGGCCGGAGGGCTGGGAAAGGCCCAGCAGGCAGGAGGGGACCCACGTTTGGGGTCAGGGCCCTGTGCATGAGAATGGGAGGCAGCCCAGGTGCTGCGGGCGGGAACAGGCCCAAAGGAAACAGCAAGGAACAGCAGGAGGGCCACGTAGGCCTAGTGTCCACCTCAGAATCACAATATGAAGCCCAGCAGGGCTTCAGGGAGGCATCTTTGCATCAGAAAGGGGAACACAACTTGGCGTGAATAGGGACAAGCTGCCGGACTGGCCCCTGTTCAGCCCCGCCGCATTGTGCCCGACCTCCCCGCCTGGCCTGGCCTGGCCTGGCCCTCCCTCCAGGCTCCTTTCCCCATTCACAGCTCTTCATGGCTGAAGTGCTGCTGATCTCTCTGGCCAAGAGGCTATTCTAAAATAATAGATAGACAGACAGACAAATAAGTAAAAACCAGCTCACTTTGCAGAACTGTACCTCACTGAGTTAACTGTGCTGTCTGGTTTGGGCTTGTTATGTCAGCAGGCCTGGGACATCGCTGTTCTTTCCTCTGACTCAGGCCAAATTGCTGCCTAAGAGTAGAAAAAAAGAAAAAAAAATGGTCTTCTACAAAAAAAAAGCACTGTATAAACTCTTAGCACGTATTTTCATGTCCAGAATTACTTGAATGCAGTTCATCAGTGCCCATAAGTATGGGATTGGTCTCAATATAAGTGGGACTTATAAAAATCTATATTAAATGAACTACATCTTTAAGCACAGTGCAATAGCCAAAGTAAGACTCTTCATTTGGATGAATGAGTGCAGGTAACTTATATATACCTCTTCTTTCCTTCTTCTTCTAGAGATCATCCATTATTAAAATTAAAGAATGTCATAATAACACCCCACCTTGGCATTAAAACAGAGAAGACGGCTCGCATGATCACAGAGGAAGCAGTTGAAAACATCCTAGCAGCTCTTCATGGTCTCCCTATGCCCAATGAAGTGCTCCCAAACTGAAGTGCGAAAGGATATTGGAGCTCTAAATGCTTCTGTTTTTCCCACTGAGAATGACCTGTTCCAAGCAGGCAGAGAAAGCTTTGACTGAGTCTGAGATTTTATTAAAAAAAAAAATAAAAACCTTATGAAATAGAGGAATATACTACTGTCATAAATGAGGCGAGCCAATTTCTCATCTACATTTTATTAAAGTAAGCTGGATACAAAGGGTGACAGCACTGGGGCGGCCTGAAGGTAATCATTCTCAGGCCCCCACTCAAGTCCCCAAAGTCTCGGTATTTATATTGAGTCCAAGTCCCGCCTTTGGTGTTTTTTCCGAAGGTTCCGTTCAGTCTGCACTGTGTGTTGTTGATGTTGCTCAGTCGGAATGTGCTTGCGCCGGCTGTTGCTAGGTGGTCGTTATCTGCCTTCTGATGGTCGTTTTGGAGGAAGGCRGATAAGYCTTCCTCAGTGCCCTCTGTTTCCCATTGCCCTCAGTGCCYATTGTATGCAAAATAGTTGGCTATCTCTTGGTCTCSCAAACTTGTTSCTATGCAAGCAAAGCCTATTCATGGTTAACATCTTGTGGATCATTAACMGGATGTGGTTACTTTAACAAAATMCTTMGATAGYCTTAGTGAACAAAYGTGTTTATTACAATTCCCTCCTCTTTTATTTTTACCAATTTTGTTCACTAAGGTTTTGTATGTCTAAATAATCAGGAACTCGGTTTTGTAAATTTTCATATCTAGCTCTTACTAACATTAAATGTGCTGCTTCTAACCTATTTTTAACTATTGCTATTAACTTGTTGAATATACAAGGTCCAAAGGTGAGTACTAATACTAATAACATAAGGGGTCTAGGAACTATGAGAACTTGGATACAATAATCAGAGGTTTTGTTGAAGACCTCTAGAGATATGCATGGTACAAGACCCCCCAGGTTACATATCCACTTTGTGTTGTTTACAGGTATTAGCCATTTGCTATTCCGTTTAGTGCTATGCAATTTAGAACATAAAGGCTTAATTTTGTTAGGTACATTTCTTATACAATATCCTTTTCCAGGCACTGAGTCTAAGGTTATTCCAGGCTTATTAGTTTCTTTCCAGCTACATTGTGGAGGGTTAGTCCCATTAGACTTGACAGGGTTTTTTTAAGATATTCCTATTGCTTCATAAAAAGGAGGTCTTATATCAAAGCATAACCAACAATGTTCAGTAAGGTTTGGATATGAGGCATTTAAGATGTGGAACGCAGCGGATGCCGAAGTTAAAAGAGAATCTGTGGGACTTAGGGTTGGAGTCAATATTTGGACGATGTTTTCCCCCTTGAGAAACGTGGCCCACATTATCATTTGCCAACCAGGGTGTGGTCCCAATTTTGTCCGATTGTTTAAGCGTCCCATTTCACCGGACTGCGATTTCCGGTAAGGTGGGTGGCAAAACTTCCTGAGGCCCCTCAGGCCCTTTTCCTCCACTGCTTTCTATCCCTCTGCCTCGCCTGTCGACTCGGTTGCTGCGAGCCACAGGTTATAAGATCTTCGCGGTAGCAAGGATATTCTTCAGGAGGTACTTTAGGAAAGTTGCTCACCTTATTTTCAGTTTTAATGCGGACATTCTCTTGTGATGGAATTGATACCCTTTTTGGCAATCTTGCGAGCTCTTTGCCTTAATTGCTCCTTTCTAGATCCTTTTACAACTCGGTCCCACTTTTTGTTTCTACCCAGCTAATGTCTGGGTACATATATTTCCCTTTTTGTACAGCAAATTGACCACAGTCTTTGTGAATTATGTGTCTCTAGAATTCTTTTCGCTTTCTAATACATTCCCCAGGATAGGTTCCACAAATCTTTGTTCCAGACTCTGAACTAGGGCTATTACATCCTCATTACTTATATTAGACCTGCTTATAAATTGTTTCAAGGCCTTGATGGCTGATCCTGTACTCAATGTATATCGCAACTTTTACACCAATTATTTTCTTCTAATGCACCTTAGAAAATTCAAGGATTTTGTTTACATCCGCAGCACACAATATTTGTCCATGCTCCCATGCACTTAAGATTATTACAGCTAATACAAGGGGAGGTTTAGGTACTGATTTTGGCCAATTACCTAGAGTAAAATATATTTCTACCAATTCATCATAAGAGTTCCATTCAAGTTCCTTTTCTCCAATCAGGGGTTTTAGTGGCTCTAATATTCCTTTTGTCAACCATTTTAACCTGAGTACCGTTACATCGGTGTTTACCCAATCCCAATCAGTTGTTTATCTCTTCCTAAGTTTGATCTTCAAGTCTCCAGGATTATTTATGATCTTCCACCGATCTGGTCGATGGTTGATAGGGTCTGACTGGTCATTAGGAGGATTCACCGGTCCTTTGACTCGAGACTCGTGTGTCCACCCCTTCTCTGCTGTTTGTATTGCCGTCTCTGTAGTAAGTAAAAKGACATAAGGTCCCTCCCATCGAGGGGTTAGAGTAGACTCCTTCCATGATTTTATCATTATCCAGTCACCAGGCTTTAATTTATGCATCATTATATCCTGGGGAGGCCTTTGTACTATTAACCCCTTTCTATGTAACTCATTCATAGAATCATAGAATCATAGAATGCCGAAGGTTGGAAGGGACCTCAGAGGTCATCGAGTCCAACCCCCCTGCTCACGCAGGGTCACCTAGAGCACGTGGCACAGGGCTGCATCCAAGCGGGTTTTAAAGATCTCCAAAGAAGGAGACTCCACAACCTCTCTGGGCAGCCTGTTCCAGTGCTTTGTCACCCTCCCAGTGAAGAAATGCTTCCTTAAGTTCCTGTGGAACTTCCRATGCTTCAGTTTTAAGCCATTTCCTTCGTTTTATCAGTTGTGCAAGGTAGTTGTTTATTTGATCATCCTCTRTATGAGGATGGTCACTAGGAATTTCTATGTCATAAGGCATCCCATATAGCATTTCAAAAGGAGATACTCCTACATCTGTTCTGGGTTGTATTCGAATGTTTAGTAATGCTATGGGCAGGCATTTGATCCATGACATTTTGGTTTCTAACATTAGTTTAGTCAGTTGCCTTTTAATTTCTCCATTCATTCTTTCAACTTTTCCAGAACTTTGGGGATGCCACGGGRTGTGATGTTGCCATCTTACCCCTAATGCTTCAGTAATTTGCCTTAAAATTTTTCCAACAAAGTGTGGTCCCCTATCGGAATCTATTATCTCGGCTATTCCATAACGGGGAATTATTTCCTCTAATAGAGTCTTTACTGCAACATTCACAGTGGCCCTGGTTGTCAGACCGGCTTCTACAAAATGAGTTAGGTGATCTATTATCACCAGTAAATACTTATATCGCCCAACCTTTGGGAGTTCAGTAAAGTCAATTGGTATGTGTGAAAATGGCCTATGGTCCTTTCTCTGACGTATTGCTTATTTACCTTTTGGCACGTTAGACACCYTTGGACTATTTGTTTAGCTATTTTGTAGATTCTTATGGTCATATACCTGATCRCAAATTGATCTACCATTGCYTGAGTCCCCCAATGAGTTCYRTMGTGCATTTTCTGCATTACTTGTCTGGCTATTGATTTAGGTATTATTTCTCTCCCATCCGGTAGGATCCAAACATTGTCTTTTTCTTCAATTCCCATTATTGTCATTTTGCCCTTCTCTTGGGTTTTAAAGCACATAATTTTAGTAGTGCATAGCTTTTGGGGACTTTCTATTTCTTTATTATACATAGGCGTAAGGGCAGCCCTTTTTGCTCCCTCGTCTGCTCGGTTGTTCCCTCTGATCAAATAGGATAATCCCCTTTGATGTCCTTTAATATGTACTACAGCGATTTTCTTGGGTCCCCTCACTGCTTGGAGAATTTGGGTTATTAGTTCCCCATGTATCAAGCCTTTCCCTTTTGAATTTATTAATCCTCTCTCTTCCCAAATTTTTCCAAAAGTGTGTACTATCCCAAATGCATATTTTGAGTCTGTATATATAGTTCCATTTTTTCCTTTTAATCTTTTTARTGCTTGWARTACCRCGTACAATTTGCAAGTTTGGGCTGACCAACTGGCGCTCAAGGGCCCAGACTCTATGGTCTGTAAGTCATCCCCTCCAATAATGGCATAGCCTGACCTTCTTTTCCCATCTATTACTCTGGAAGATCCGTCCACAAATAACTTTTCTCCTCTATTTCCTCTTCTTCTAAGTCAGGTCTTATTTTCGCCTGCCATTCTATGGTTTGCAAACAATCATGTTTGAGATCCTCGTGTGGATTTCCAAAAAGGAACTCCGCAGGATTTTGAGGTGAGGTAGCTTCCAGAGTTAATCTGGGAGAAGAGAGTAATATACCCTCATACTTTAGGAGTCGAGAATCTGTGATCCATTTTTCAGCTTTCTGTTGTAGTACTGCCCGGATATTGTGGGGAGTATACACTTTTAGCTCTTCTCCATAAGTGATTTTTTAAAGCCTCTTCTACCAAAAGAGCTGCTGCTGCCACTATTTGGAGACAGGTTGGCCATCCCCTACTTACTGGGTCTAATAGTTTGGACAAATATGCTACGGGCTTTTTGCTATCTGCCCATTCCTGGGTTAACACTCCATAAGCTACCCYRTTTTCTGTGTTGATAAATAAAGAGAAAGGTCTTTTTAAGTCAGGGAGACTTAATACTGGAGCGTTAGTCAATTCTTCTTTCAGAACCTCTAACTGTCTTTCATCATCTTCCATCCATTTTATTGATCCCTCTCCAGTTAATTTTTCATATAAAAATTTAACTTTACCACTCAAGTTTTCAATTCATTGTCTACAGTATCCTGTTAGCCCTAATAATTGTCTAATCTGCCTTCTGTTTCTTGGTAGAGGTAAGGACAATATGCCTTGGACTCTCTCGGGGTCCAATGTTTTTGTTCCCTTCTTTAACCAATGACCCAAATATTTAACCTTTTCTTCTACAAATTATAATTTACTCTTAGAAACCTTCAGTCCTTGGAGACCTAAGAAGTTTAACAGTCTAATGCTTTCCTCTCTTTCTTCTTCTTTTTGCTTCCCAGCTACTAAAAGATCATCTACATACTGTATAACCTTAACCTCAGGATTTTGGGTATAGCCAACCATTACCCGCTCGAGAGCCTGCCCAAACAAATTAGGGGATTCCGTAAAGCCTTGCGGGAGTACAGTCCACCTTAGCTGTTGTTTTCGGTGGGTGTCCGGGTCCTCCCATTCAAAGGCAAAATAATCTCTACATTCCTCCTTTAAGGGACAGGCCCAAAACGCATCCTTCAAGTCTATAACACTATACCAACTGTCCTCAGGTCCTATTTGGCTAAGAATTGTGTGGGGCTTCGCCACTACAGGAAATTTACTGACCGTGCGTTTGTTTATTTCTCGCAGGTCATGGACTAATCTATATCTTCCATCTGGTTTCTTTACAGGGAGGATAGGGGTGTTATAAGGGGACATACAAGGTTCTAAGAGGCCCTGTCATAATAATCGTTCTATCTCTGGTTTCAAAGCCCTTTTCCCTTCATCAGACAAAGAGTATTGTTTTACTTTAACAGGATTCTTGGGGTCTTTTATCGTCACTGAAAAAGTCTCTATATTCAACTTTCCTGCCGAGTCTGGTGTATACCATACCTCAGGGTTTATCTTTTCCTCATCACTTACTCTTAAGGGACATAAATTGACCCTTAATTCTTTATTCCTAATTCTATCATCAAGTCCCTTCCTAATAGGTTATAATCGGCTTCTGGGACTAACAACAAAGAACCTATTCCTATTTTATCATCAAATTCTATATATATTTTTTTCAATAGTGGATACTTTAAATGGTTCCCCCTTTGCTCCCCCTTTGCTCCTGCTTCAAGTTGTTCTTGAAGTTTTACATGCTGGGGGCAAGGATTTTACGGTTTATCTCTCAGCTCCCGTATCTACGAGAAAGATCACGGGCGTCTGGTGGGGACCCACTTTAAGTTTTACCACGGGCTCTGCTGACGTTTGAGTCCTCTATAGATAGAGCCCCTGACCCCCCCCAGTCTTCTTGAAACATTTTCTCATCCCTAAGCCTCTTTCGGCACTCTCTTTTCATATGTCCTTTCTTTCCGCAATAGTAACAAACCATTTCTTCTCTCTTTCCCCTAGGGACTTCAGGTTCCTTAAAGTTTTTGAAATTCCTTCCTTTGGGTGGTAATCCTGATGGATTCGAATTAGGGTTTCCTCGCTGTCCCTCCCTAATCGCTCTCCTTGGATTTTCCCCCCACCACGCTGCGTATAACTTTTCCTGATAAATGGTATTGTATTACTAGAAATATTATTAAAGTATTATTACTATAAGTAATAATATTAAGTGCTATTTAATTCTAGAAGGAAGCATTCTGCCTCCGGATGGGCTGCCCCTGCAGCTCCCTCCATGTGCCTCCTGCTCTCTTTGCTTTCCTTTCCAGGTCTGACTTCTAGTCCTCTTCCTATAATCAATTTCTTCAGGGGGAGCCGTTCCCTGTTCCTCATGGGGCGATGGGAGAGGTGGGGAAGATGGTAGTTGGGGTGGTGGAATAGAAGGAGGGGGACCAAGGGGGATTTCTTCCTTATCTCTATTTTTCTTCTTATGATTTCCCTTTTTTTGCACCTTCTAAAAGATATAGCCTTTCATTCCCGTTATTTCCCCCTGGCAGCCATAATCTTACATATTCACTTTCTTCAGGATTTCCTGACTCCTTAGAGTTCACCTAGAAATTTAAAGCTTGACAAACCTCGTCTTCAAAAGACCCATATATGGGCCGACGTACTGCCTGCTCCTTAACAGGCTGCCCTCCCCATACTACCATACAGTAATTAATCATTTTCTTTTTGTCTTTTCCTTGCCGAGACGGCCAGTCATTCCAATACTTGATCATTAGCCCTAACGGACTATCTTCAGGTATTGAGGGTACCCCGGGGACCCTTCCCCATAGCAGCAGAAGGCTTACTCTTCTTCTGTCCCATCTTCTGGGATTCTCCTGAAGGTCTCTCCGTGGACCCTCCTTCACGGGGTGCCTTCTTTCGCACAAAGACTCTCAATTTCCTCCGTTAGTGGCCGAGTCCCTCGCGGGAGATCGGAACCGCACCGTATAGGAGGTCCACACTCACTTCGTCAATAATCTGACGTCTCAGTCACTCACACACCCGTTGTCTCATCCCAGGATTTCCCACCCAAACCAAACGGATTGTCTTTATACTTACGCGTCCTGCGTCTTCGTCCGGACTATTTGCGCACAAATTTTACAGGGTGTTATTACCCGCTTTGTATCCAGAATTTAGGTTTGTCGGTCCAGGAGAGAGAATCCGCCGAGGCTGGGGCCACCAAAAAAAAGGTGGGGCGCCTCCCTGATACCCCCAATGGTCTCAATCGTTGGATCCGAGTCACGGCACCCAATTGTTATAGATGAGGCGAGCCAATTTTCTAATCTACATTTTATTAAAGTAAGCTGGATACAAAGGGTGACAGCGCTGGGGGGGCCTGAGAATGATTACCTCCAGGCCACCCCAGCGCTGTCACCCTTTGTATCCAGCTTACTTTAATAAAATGTAGATGAGAAAATTGGCTCGCCTCATCTATAACACTACCATTTAGTTCCAAATTCTGTCAGAAATAGATACAAGCTTTAAGTGGCTCTGTGAAAAACAGCTGCTGGTTGCCAATGCACTTACAGTTCATGCTAGCCTCCCTAGAAAGCATGAAGTGGAGCTGTTGGATATTTTTCAGTATGTTCATTTGTCTGGTTTGAGATGGGTACAAGACTACTCTGCTGAAACTTAACGGGTATGTATTCAAACTTTAGCTATTCTGGATGGTAAATCTTCAAAATCAGCACCACAGGAGACCTGTCATCTTACCAAAGTCATTAGGTAAGGGAAATGTCTCCATTTTCTCTGCCAGTCTTGGAGAGCTTTGGAAACAGCACTCAGTTCTAAGGAAAATAGTCAATGGGAAAAAGCAAAATAATAATCTTAAAATATTATCAACAAATTTTGTATTAATAGTCCTCTAAAAATATATTTTTTGAATTCTATAATTTTATTCCGATTCTATTAGATATCAAGAAGAACAAAGTAAGCTACCAAACTAGAAATACAGACTTCATATACAGAAGTCTTCCTTTAAACTAGTTCCTGAGACATAAAATATGGGGGTAAAAGTCCCTTAAGATTTCAGAAATTTACTCAGAACTGCTTATACACACCAGGATTTTTTTTTTTTTTTACTGCAAAATATTTGGAAGAATATGTGGAATCTTGTAAGCCTCTCAAGTAAATCAGTGGAGCCACAAAAAAAAAAATCCGTAAAACCACTCAGAATATTACACTCCAAATATATGTCATTCCTTTATACCATTCCTTCTGGCTATTTGCTAAAATAAATGTATTTGAAACAAGAAATAACAGGGAGCTTCGCTACCATATAAACAAGGAAAACAGGTGACACTGTTTTCATTACTGCAAATATTATTATAGGAAAGAGCAAAATTCCATGACTTTCCCTCAGTAGAAATGGTACCTATGTTAAAATTACTGAAGTTCCAAAGGAAAATGGTTTCTTTAAATAGAAGATGCTCACCCATCTCACTAAGCTTTACAGTAAAACAGATATCTATGTACTCTTAATGTATTCTGTTGTCTTAACAGAAAGCCAAAAATGTGATAACTTGCTAGGGCACATTTCTAAGCTGCTCATTCTATTATGATCAATAGGATTATGTAGTCTCTCAGTAACATTAATAGAAAAAGTCCCATTCACTGAAGCTAGGATTTTGCCAGTGTTGGCAGTGCTTGCCAAGAGACACTTCCTTTAATCAACTTAAGCAAGTGATGTTACCAACACTTACACCTCAGGGAAACGAGATATTGGAGCTTTTCTGGAGCACCAAGTAGGCTAGCAAGAATTTCATGTTCCTTTTACACAGACTCACCGTTCTCTGAGGTAGAGGCACTCAGCATCCCTTTGAATGTCACCTGTAAAACCTTGACAAAAATATGTCAAATGTATTATTTCAAAATAAAAAGCTGAACAATAATTTACCGAATTTAAAACAAAGTTAGAGGAATCTGAAATAACATGGTTTCCAGTAAGGAAAAAAAAAAGTTTTATTGGATAAATATAATAAAACTGTATTTTAAAAAGACCTTTTGTTTGCACAAGCTTTTCTCTAGATGTGAAGCAGGAAACATCAAAGCAGATACAGTACTTACCTTTGTCACTGCATAAAACAACGGAACATGCTGGGTATCTGCCTGGAGTTTTCCTCTTATTCTTGTAATTATTTCAAGAAACTGGGCCAAATTGCTACAAAAATGTTCCCTGCCGTTGTGTTACTTCAGACACAAAGACACAACACCAGACAACAGGACACCGGTCAGTCATTGGGACTAAGGGATCGAGGCACAGCTTCACAAAATGTCCTTAGGAAGCAATTCATTCTCCTTTCAAACTAAACAGCAAAAATGTTCCTGTTGCTCCTTTATCCAGCAATATTTATTGAATAGTATCAGGTTAGCAGATGTGCACTTAAGGAAACCTTCCTGACAAAGAACATCCTACCTTAGGGTTGCTAAAAAAAGGATCAAAAACCACAGTGGCCAAGTGATGCAAAGAGCTGAACCATTAAAGTTTACTGTGTTGGTTCAGATTGGTTTGGAAAATTATGACAGGTGAGCAGTAGATATCCAGCACGAAATGTTGCTATAACTGTCTAGCAGGAAAGCAGATGTTACCTAAGGCAAGCAGAGAGGTTAGTGATAATGCTTTAAGATAGGTTAGAGTCAGTGAAAACTCACACATTGCTTGAGTTGGCCTTGCCTGAGACCAACTCATGTGAACAAAGATTTCTTCCCTTGCTTCTCTGTTGTACGAATCCTGGTTGCATCCAACATCTTTTTCCACATAACACAAGGTGGGTGTATTCCTCCAATTACACACATTTCTCCAATACATTTCTCCTACCACAGGTAGGAAATGGCATTACATTATGGAAAAGTCCTCCAGGCTAATGCAATACTTCTAAAGTCTAACATTAAGAAACAATCACGCAAGAACCTTATTAACATTGCAGCCATCAGCTCACCCTGCAGCTTTACGCAAAAACCAAATGCAATCATATTTAATACTTAAGAATGAAACAGAATGGATGATGCAATACTTCTCTTCACCATCATAGCTATCTGTGAGATACTTTGTAATTTAAAACTACTTAGAACATATTAATGCAACATATAGTGCAACTCTTTTTTTTTTTTTTTTTTTGATCTTATTTAGATTTAGCCTTAAGGTTTCTGTTATTTGAGCACTACCCACCACTACATTCAGTGACATGCTCTGTCCCACTGATTCAAATAGCTCTGACCATTCAAAATATAAGTGGCTTCTTGATCTCTCCCGTCACAAATTTTGCTATACAGATATACCTCCTATACAGACATACCAACTTCTGAATTGTGTGTTTGAAAATTGTGTTTGTTGTGTTGTGTGGTGTTTGTGTTGTTGTGTGAAAATTCAATATCCAGGTCATGCAAGAAAACTTTGAAGCCACAAAATTCTCTCCATGGCTGATCACATGAAAACACATATTTTCCTAACTTTGGATATATATGTCCTGGATTTTTGTTCAAAACAGAGTAATATTTATTTGACTACTATTTTAGGTTATGTCTTTGACTGACTGTTGTCACATTTTGTTGATTTGACATTAAAGGATAAAACTACTGTCCAGTACAGCACGATGGGAGTGTTTCTTGCAAAGAGCAGGAAACAGCCTTTTGGACTGGTAAGAAACCTGGGAAGGACTCCAGGCTGCCCAGAGATCTTGCAATAGCTCTGCTCATTTAGGTTTGGGGGGGGTTCTGTGCGCCTGCTTTTGCCTCTGTGACCTCCTGCCAAAGTCTGCTTATTTCACATGCACTACCGCAATGTGCTAGACCTCCTTACCTAGAATATTCCCTCTTTATTGGGAGCTTTGCAAGGATCCTTTGGTCTCAGCTTTTGTTTTGCAAGCAGTTAAAGGATCACCCATTATGTCTCATCAGGCAAGCCTGGAAAAGGCTGTTGTGAAACAGGCCATGTGTCAGCACTTTTAGTTCTCTAGCTTTATTTTAAAGAAAAAAAAAGGACAGATGACTGAAATGCTATTAAAAATCCAGTTAATATGTTAACTAGTTTGGGGGTGAAAGTTTGATTGTCTGACTTTAAAATCCATTTGAACAACACCAATAGCACAACAACAATTAATTGTTTTATATAAATATTGCAATATTTCTTTATGCTTTATTGCTTTTTTTTTCTTTTCTGGTCATAGTTATTTTACAGAGGGCTTGGTCTCGAGCTTGCCTGTGCTGCTGTTCAAGACCTGTTTGGGGATTAAATAGCAGGGCTAGGGTTGTGCCCTGCACTCTTTTACAAGGGATTATACCAGAGAGGTGAACTGCAGCGTTTGTAGTCGTAGTCGCTGCTTGTTAACTGGGTCTGCAAGCGGCCCCTCCGAGGCAGCAGCTACTGGTGCCTGCTGACCAAAGACAGCCCAAAGACACGCACATACTGGGGCGGAAAAAATAAATATATAAAACCAAAACGTCAAGAACAGGCAGAGAGGCCGCCCCCCTCCCCGCCACGGGGCAGGGCCATGGGGCCTCCGAGGTGCCTCACGGCCCTGCCCCCGGAGCGGCCTCTCCTCGGCCCGCTCCGCCCCGGCCCGGCCCGGCTAGGCTCGGCCCGGCTCGGCTCGGCTCGGTGCGGGGACACGCCGGTGAGTGGCCGCGCGGCCGTTGGTCCCGTTCGCCCTTTCCCTCCCCTCACGCGCCCGCCATGGAGGCTGCGAGCTCCCTGGCGCGGCGCCGCCGCCGCTGAAATCACATAAACAAACGATCAAACGATCACACGAATGAAAGAGGGGCACAGCCTGCTCGCGGTGCCCCCGGCCGGAGGTCAGCGCAGTTGAGCACGGTGGGAGGGCGAGCTGTCATGTGGCCGTCATGTTTCTGTCATGTTTCTAGTTCCACCTGCAGGCGGACGGCGCAAAAGCCTTTGAAATACTTCAGTTTTGCCCTGCTTTGTTTTGTCTTGTTTTGCTTTGCTTTGCTTTCAGGGAGGGCTCAAAGTACCCCATGCCTGGGGATGCGAAATCCATAGTCTGTGTGTATATAAACTGTACTAAGGAAGATCTGCCCTGTGGTGTTCTTCACAGCAATCACTTTACATGGCTCCATACGCAGTAAGCAGGGTAGACCTTGGGGACCTGAATATTCACAAGCCCTGAATTCACAGGGCTGTGAGGGGAAATATAAATTATTAACTTTTCAAGACCTTGGCCTCTCAACAGATTGATAATTGAACAAGGCTAGTATGGGGTAGCTCTTTTGTGTACATGTTAGCACAGCTAGTATGCCAGGAAAAATAAAATAAGGTTTTCCTATCATATTAGCAAGACTGCATAAGAGTTAAAGATCCTTCAGAATAAAAGAAGATCAACACAGGAAGAGTTCTGTATGTCAGAGGGAATGCCTGGGCTTTAGCCAGCTCCATTGTAAAGTGGGGAAAAACAAAGTAATGGACCTGCTCAATTTTATCCTGTTTTGAGGATAAAGGATAATAGGAAAAGGATAAAGGACACTTAAGGAGATATGACTGTGTTTTCTTGTTGTTTTTGCAGGACATGGAGGAGCAGGAGCTGCCGTACGTGCTAATTGATTGTATAGAAGGGAAACATGGAGTATATATGGACCACCTTGAATACCTAAAGAAACGTTTTTGCCTTATCACCATGAAAGAATATCTTGAAAACAAGAAGATTCTTAGTGAAAAGATCAGAGCTATTTATATGTGGTATCACAAGCCTGTTATTGATGAAGAGCTGCTCCAGAGCCTGCCTAACTTGAAGATAGTTTCAAGCTCTGGGGTGGGAATAGATCACTTGGACCTGAAGCTCTTGTCCAGGTTTGGTGTGAAGTTGTCCAACACTCCCTTTGTTGTTTCCACGGACACTGCAGACTTGGGGATGGCTTTGATGCTGGCATCTGCCCGGAGACTTGTGGAAGGTAATATGTGAAGTGGCATTTAGCCTTCCTGTAGGGTCACAGAATGGCTGGGAGGCTGGGAGGGACCTTTGGAGATTATCTAGTTCTGACTCTTCAAAGTGTATTATTTAAAAAAAAAAAAAAAAAAAAAAAAAAAAAAAAAAAAAGGCATGCTGAAGTAAGTTAAAAGGAAAAAAAAGAAAAATACAGGGAAAGTTAAGGTAAATCTGTCTTGCTGACAGTGACTTAAACATAGTGCATATAGTTTGCACACAGACATAACAGTGATAGCTATGTTCCTTCTTCCAGACACATTTAATTCAGATCTCTTCAGCCTCAGCCCGTAACCTTTCCTCATGCTGCTTGTTCACTGCAGTCTTGCTTTTCATTTTCTGATGAAATGGAATATTTGCAGAAAGCCCTGAGAGATGTCTTTAAGCCACATATTAGAGACATTATGGCAAAACTCTCTAGAAATTTATCCATGGTTTTCTGCATTTCTTTTCCCAGCTGGCTTTGGCACATCTTCAGGATGGCTGGGAATCTTATTTTTTACTTACCAGAAGTCTTTCAGTGATGCTACAACCTTTATTTCATCAGCTACTCAGGGCAGTATCTCCAGACTGGGTGATACCTGAGGCCCTGCCAGTTTCCTTAGACCTATTGCCCAACCACCATGAGTCCCATGAGGCTCATGTCCCTTGGAGCTGAGGTACAGCTCATGTCCCATTAGGACATGAGGTCCCTAATGTCCCCCTAATGGGACAGGAATAGGTTCTGCTGGCAGAGAGAGGTGACAAGAAGGTTTGTGATGGGTGTCAAAGTGAGGTTGCAACTTTGTCCTACCTTCCTTGTTTTCCATAGGACAAGGGTATGTTTCTTATCCTAAGCAAGAAATCAGTTTAAGAAATTGTGTTGCCAGTGCAATGTTACTCACTTCTTGGCCAGAAAACAGTAGCACTAAGTTGTGGTTCTTTTGCTTCTGAGTTGTGTTGTCTTAGAAAAGTAACCAGATGCGAGGGATCGAGGGATCGTTCAATTCTTACATGATGTTTTTTATTTGTTTTCTTTCCCCCAGGCTATCAAATGGCAGTTGCCCCTGACACTGAGTATTTCCCTGCTAACTGGCTGGGAGTGGAAGTTTCTGGGGCGACTCTAGGGATTGTTGGAATGGGCACCATTGGCTACAAAATGGCTCAGAGGGCCAAAGCCTTTGAAATGAAGATACTGTACCACAACAGGAACCAGAGGTAAAAACAATACTGCTCCATGGAGAGTCTGTCATTGCTTTTAAAAATTACTCATGCCTTGGGCTGTCACACTGATCTTATGCTCCCTCTGTGTCAGGATAGGATGCTATCTGCAGCATTAATAGATATTGTAGGGTCAGGAAGCACTGAGGGCTGGCTGCTCGCCATGTGAAGGGGAGCCAAGTGCAGCAGCATGTCAGTCACCAGCCCAGGCCCTGCCCCACAGAACCCCACAGCACCTGAGCAGCACTGAGCCAGAGACAGTGTCTGGCTTCAACCAAGAGTCCAGATCACCAGGCAAGGTCATGGTGATGAAGCAGATGGGAGATCAAGCCAGAAAGTCAACCTGCCTATCAGGTCCTGTGAAGACCAGGTCAGGCGAGGCTGCGGTGAAATGGGTATAAAGTGCTGGCAGATCCTACACCCTGTGGTTTTCATGAATCAGCACTGATCCACACATCAAGGAGGCTTCTACTGACATGAATTTCTGATTCAACCATTGCCCTTTTGTGTCTGTCAGCAATTTTCATATGGGTTACTGTTCACAGGGAGAAGAGTTCATGTCAAACATAATAGTGTCTTGCATTTGGGTTGGAAAACAATCTTTGTCACAACCAGAAACTGTGACACAAATAAATCTACTATTTATTGAGTGCATTTATGTGGTACTCATTTCTTACTTTCCTACTGCACACTTTTGAACAGAGCACTTGATACCCTGGGGATCAAAGATTAACATTTCCTTTGCTGTGTTTCAGCCAAGTAGCTAGCTAGGTGCTTCTCACTGAAGGCATCCATTTCTTTTATGGTGATTTGAACTTTTTCTGTAACTTGTTGCTTGCTACTGGAGTTTGTTTGTTTGTTTATTTATTTTTCCCTCAGAAACAAGGAAGAAGAAAGTGCTGTTGGAGCTGTTTACTGTAAAAAGATAGATGACTTGCTCCAGCAGTCAGATTTTGTCATGCTGGCTGTGACTCTGACTCCCCAGACGCACAAACTGATTGGGAAGAGGGAACTGGAGCTGATGAAACCCACAGCTACTCTCATTAATATCAGCAGAGGTGGGGTGCAGAATTAATAGAGCTGCTTTATGATTGTTGATTATTAATTTGGGGGATATTCACTCCTGGGGAAAATCAACCCTAATATCAAGCCTGTTACCATGAAATTTTCAGATTGCTGGATTATTTAGAAGTCCATGGTTGTCCATGGTTGTATTTTGGTAAAACTTGCAAGCATTTCCGTAATTTTGAACAGTTCTAAAATGCTGGTGAGTGTAGAATATTCATCTTCTGTGTGTATTTGTACAATCTCCTACTCAAGCGTTTTATTTTCTTCCCTGTTTAGTGCGGTGCTCTTGCTAACACACATGGAGGTGGCATGGCCCACTCGGAAGACTGGCACTAAACTTTATTTTATGGTTTGTTGTAGTGCCTTTTAAAATCTCTGATTGTCCAGCTCTGATGTGAGTGCCTGGCTTTTCCTCATGCCTTTACCATCCTCTGCTGCCAGTTCTGCTTTGTGAACATCACTAGTCCTAGAATTTGACACTGTGCCAAAAAAGGTGGCGAGAGATCTGTAAGGAATATGAAAATAAGAATGTCTATTTTTTTTTTCCTAATATAATCCAGGTCTGGTTGTGGATCAGGATGCTTTGGTAGAAGCCCTTCAAAAGAAAGTTATTAAGGCAGGTGCTCTGGATGTGACATACCCTGAACCTTTGCCAAGGTAGAACACAAGTTTTAATTAAATCTAAAGGGGTTTGTGTGCTTCAAAGTAAGTTTGTGGGTATGAGCTTATGCAATTTTTATAATTATTAGTAGAAGGACGTAATGCAGATGCACGAGTCCTGCCGAGATGATGTCTGCAATCCTGCAGTCCTAGGCAAACCAGATTCACACTGACTCACTTGGAGGACGCACTGCCAGGAAACTGCAAGCTAGGCAGGTGGTGAACTCCACTGTGAATACGTGCGGATGATGCCATTAGTTTTTAATTGTAATTGTTATTTTAATACGTCCCTGTCTCCCTTCAGGTTCTGAAATAGCAGATAAATGCTCCGTGAGTGGCTGTTTCAGTATTTCTTTGCCTTTTTCAGGGATCATCCTTTGCTGAAGATGCAGAACGTTATAATCACTCCTCACATTGGCAGTGCCACCGAAGACACTCGCCGCGTTATGATGCGGGAGATGGCTGAGAGCATAGAGGCTGCTCTCGCAGGGCTTCCTGTCCCTAACGAGGTGCCCCTGTGAGGCGGCCTGCGTTTGGCAGTGCTCCTCGTGCTGGCAGGGCTGGTGCTGACGTGAGGAAACGGGAACTCCGTCGCCCTCCACGTAATTAGCCGCTGATCATGTAACTAGCCTCTGTGTCGCACAGGTGAAACACAGAGCTGCCGTGTGTGGATTTAATTTATTTAAATAATACAAGTGACTGTAGAAGCCTGGAGGGCTGATCCTGAGCTTAAACAAAACAAACAGAAATAAAACAAAACAAAGCAAAGCAAAGGCCGTTGTTTCGGTGTGATGTGTGTCTCTTGCTCCCTGCTCACGCGCGGCCGCTGCAGCGGCGCCGTGGCGGCCACTGGGCTCCTGCCGCAACCGCAGCCAGCACCGTCCCGGGACCTGCGGTGACGTTGGGGAAAGGACGGAAAAACCGGGAAGCGCCAGGAAAAGCAGCAGGGAAACAACCGCCCCGGCGGCGGCGGCGGCGGCGGCGGCGGCGGCGGCGGCGGCGGCGGCCCCGCCCCGGCCGCGGTTACGGCCGCCTCCTCCAGGGGCGCTGCGGCCTCCCCGCCGAGCCAGGCCGCGTCCAGCTAGGCCGGGCCGAGCCGCGTCCTGCCGGGCCGGGCCGAAGCGGGCCGGGAACATGTGGGGCCTGTCGGCGGTGTCGGCGGCGGCGCGGGCGGCGCGGGGCGCGCGGGCCCTGCGCACCTCGGCCGCGCTGCGCGGCTCCAGGAACCTGCTCAGGAAAATGCTCCGCAAAACCAAGTGGGTGGCGGGCCCCCGCGCGGGAGCGGGGCTGAGGCGGGCCGGGCAGCGTGGAGGGCCGCGGGGAGCGCGGAGCCGTCACAGCATGGCACCCCGTGCCGCTCCCTGAACACAAAACGCGTTGTTGTTGTTGTGATTTCCCTTCCATATGCGGCTTTTTTATCCGGGGGTGCGAGGCGTTGCGTCCCGCATACCCCACCTGATGCACCCCATGTAGATAGTACATGGAAACAGAACAGTTTTGGGGCCAAAACCCTGGTGTTGGTGGGTGGCCTGTCAGGGGATATTTTAGTTCTAGGTGCACGGGATGCCCTTTCCCTGAATTGGTAAAAATGTGGGCCATTCTCCTTTTATTTTTATTTTATTTTTCACTTTTTTTTTCCTCCAAAGGAAGAAGTTCTGGTATGACAGTCCAGCCGTGGAGTCCAAGACGGTAAGTGCAAGGTTTTCAGCCGTCATGTTGGCGTGTGGAGGAGGAACAAACACGTGCTTCAGCCACTGCACCTGCCATTCCCCAGATCCCTAATCCGGATCGCTTTCCCGGCGCGGCTCTCGGGGAGGATGGGCTCCGGATCACCACTCAGCGTCAGGAGGAATCCCCGCAAGGAGGCTGCGGCTTCCCTTCCGAGTGGCACCGCTGCCCTCCCTCAGCTAAAGCAGCCCTCAACGGAGGCACCTTGGGCAGAAGGTTGTTTGTAGATAAGGCAGCGCTGTGGTCTGCTTCTGTGTAATGCTCAGCTCCAGGCATCACAGAATGCAGACCAAATCTCCAAGGGCATTTGAAAGATGCTCCAGAGCCAATTACTGTAAACTCTTAATTATAGAATATATATATATATATATTTATCACAGAATCACAGAATGGTTGAGGTTGGAAGGAACCTCTAGAGATCATCCAGTCCAACCGCCTGCTCCAGCAGGGACACCCAGAGCACAGGGCACAGGGTGGCGTCCGGGTGAATCTGGAAGATCTCCAGAGAAGGAGACTCCACAACCTCCCTGGGCAGCCTGTGCCAGGGCTGTGTCTAAAATGTCTAATTGTCAGGATTTTTTTCGTTCTTTTTCTTTTTTTCTACAATAGTATGGGGCACAATGTTCCACCTTTTGGTATTCCCTATGTGCTTTTACTTCTTTTTCTGCAGTTGTGGCCATCATGGATGTGGTTCATAGCTTTGACATTTTTGCTCCCTTACCGTGGTTTTCCATAATTTTTGAGGCTTTTAGCTTATGTAGATGCTGTGTGGGGAAGTAGTCTGGCAATATATAGTATATAGCAGCACGTGGAGAACGTGTTTTATGGATCCCTTTGGAAGAAACATTCCTAACATGGTTGCTTGTGATGGCAAGAAGTGCTAGGCTGGGTGACTCTAGAGAGCCTTTTCAGACCAGTTTTCCTTTACTGAAAAGGATGGTGCTCATGGTACAAGCATCTCTGACATATCCGCAGTTGCTTTGAGTTCTTACTAGTAGGTAAATTCTGATCATCAGCCTGCAAAGAGCAGCCCCAGTCACAGAATGGCAAGACCTGGAGTTTTTAATTACTTGATCTCTGGGATATTTCCACTCTTACTTCTAGTTGCAAATTATATGGTGCTCAATGCTGTCTTTCTGGGCAATCCATGCTGCAAAAATAAGTATATGAGACTTACCTGGAAAAGTTTTTACTTTTTTTTTTCCCCCCTGTTAATACCTGCTGTTTTAGAAAACTGACCCACTGAGCTGTAATAATAGCTACAAAGTGTTAGAATAAGAAGCCGTGTCTGTTGGATATGAAGATAAAGTTTTGTGAGGAGAAATACTCCTTGTGAGAAGAAATTCTTTAAACATTTGAGCTATAAGACCTATGTAAGATCACTACAGCTGCAATGATGTCATTCTAAGATCTTGTTTGGTAAAACTACATGCTATTGCCTAGTATAAGTTTGTAGCTACTAACTAATTCTATTTTATTTTATTTGAAGATGTATAAACCAACCATGCTGGCCTCTGGAATGAAAGTTGACCAGATAAAATTCAGGAAAGAAGATACCATACGCTGCAGAGTCTTGAATAATCTCATTTATAAAGCTGTGACAGAGATGATGAGTACCTGTGAAATTAATCAAGAACTTTATGACCTCAAGCTAGAAATCTGCAAGGCAAGTGTGAAAAATACTTTGTGCTGAGCTGCTCTCATTAGACCTTTTGCCACGGGCAAAAGGAGCGCGTAAAAAAAAAGAGTTGTACCTCATAGATGCATCCCTGGCATGGGATTTGTCAGTTGTGATAGAAACAGATCTTTCTCTTGGCTGAATTCATTTCGCCTTCAGGCTAGTGATTCAAAATACATAAGTAAGGGCACCTTTTGGATATGTGTGTGCAGTGGCCCCTCTTACATTATTCCTCTCTGTAGGGCTCCGGGGATTGCCTCTGTAACCCTGGTGGCAGGTCTGCACTCAGCTACTGGCTGGTGTAGGCTGGTGTAGGCAAGCTGCAGGACTTAGAGGAGACATTGCTGCAGCAAATTTGGCTTATGAAATACAGGAGGGAAAGAAACAGCCTTCTTAAAAACACCATGCAAGTATTTTTATAATTGCATATTACATGTTGTCCCTGCTGCTCTGGGACATGACAGAGACTTAGTCCTGTTTTATTCTTAAGCTAATCATGATCTGATGTCGTTATTTCCATTATCAAAATAAAGCTCTTAGAAGTCTTTTGGCAATTCATCAGAATTTGCTTTCTAATATTTAAAGTTGCACAAGTAACAGATTTAGAGTAATACAGATAAGCTTCATGCTTCAGTTTTGATGCTTCAGACTTTTATCCACACTGTTACATTGCTCGTAATTCACATGATGATCAAGAAGTGGCTTGTGTTGGACTGGGCTTTGCTGAATATACTTTGCTGAATTAGTGAGAAGTGTTTTTAAGACATTGCTATTAGACATGAATGACAGTATGGAAATCTATGAGAATTTGATTTATGTTTAAAAAGTGTATTCCTCAAGAAGGCAATCTGTCCTTCTACAAAAGTGTATGTGTTTTCAAAAGTATGTGCAGGAGAACTGCATGCATGCCAAGCTATTTCTGTGAATATCAAATCCAAACTCTAGGTGAGAGCAGACCAGATATTGTCACAGTTCTTTAGCAGAAGCATGTACTTTTCAGCAACTATATTCCAACATAGTGCATGGTAAATAGTAATTCTGAACTATTTGATTTGGTAGTAGCTTGACATTCAATAAAAATAGCACTGTCAATAACGTACAAGTGCTGAAGGATGACTTCTTCAGTTAATTAAGGGGGTGATTAGGCAGTGATTTTCCTAAATTAACAGTGCCTTCAAATGCAGATTGTGAATCTTACTCAGTGTTTAACCATACTGCTGCAAGGGCACTCTAGCATTTTGATTCTTAAGAGAAGAGTGGTTCTCCTCTCTTTCTCCTCCTTAGGAGAAAAGGTTCTCCTAAGCATTTGTTGCATTGCTGCATGTTTATTTATGAAGTGGATGCTTTGGTGCATATGAAGTATATATGTGTAAGTTTGAAAGTCTTTGCTCTTGGCAGGTGTCCATGGCGCCAAGGTTCTCAGCGTGTCGCATTTACTGGAACCCTTTGTCCACCACGGAAAAAGAGAGCTATGTTGAAGGCGTCCTGCAGAAGAGTGCTCCGCGGATACGGTACTGCTAACCAGAAACTGTTACAATCCCTCGTAAATGCACAGCAATACACAGCAAGAACATTCCTAACAATCTAAATTGGACTTTGGGCTCTTAGGTAGTTGGGGTCAGGGTATCTCTGTGAGAGTTAGTGGTGGTGTTTGGGGCATGCGGAGGGCTGTTTTTCTTGCCATACTCTGAGGGCTGTAGCCTGCAGCTGCTCTTGCTCCTGCAGTGGGGTGAACAAGCCAGACGGAGTGGGGAGAACCTTGGGCCAGTCTGTGTGTACACGGAATGGTCAAGATCGGAAGGGACCCTTGGAGATCCTCAGTCCTTCCACTTGCACAAGCAGGGTCACCTAGAGCACATTACTCAGGATCATGTCCAGGCAGGTTTTGAATATCTCCAGACAAGGAGACTCCGCAGCCTCTCTGGGAAACCTGAGACAACAAGGGACAAAAGGGATACCCGCTAGGATCTGCAGCTCATTTGGTAATGTTCTTTTATAATGTTACACATTCCAAGATGAGGTTCTGCAGTGACATACTGCGGAGCTGTAACCTGAGTGAATGCCTTCAGATACCCTCTTACCTTGTAGAGGTAAGACCTTAGCCTTACACTTTCACTGCTGCTCTAGTATAACTTAGTTACAGATATCTTACCTGTTCTAGAGATGTTGTACTATTAAACAAACTTGTGAATGTTGTGTTTTTGCCAGGTATCTTCTGATGAGTCAGCAGATTGTAGGAAACGTGCCCCCAATAGTATTTATAAAAGACAAAGAAGCAGCAGCTTTAAAAAAGGTAATTGTAATACTTGACTTGTAGAAACATTGCTATAGGCATAAGTATGATCATTTAGTATATCATATTGCCTAGGAACAGAGAGAGAGGTGATAATTCAATTACAGTAGCAATCTACTTTAGAAACTAGTCTTTATGGTTTCCTTTCCTCTTCACGTTCCAAAGCATTTCACAAAGAATCCTTAGTGTAAAAGAATCTTTGTGGCTACACCCTCAAGAATCTGGCTGTGTTAGAAATTCTTAAATAAAATATTTAGAGAAGCTTGTGACAGATAATTAAGTGAATTAAACAAACCAAATGCCCTAAAATGCAATGAAACTCGCAGAGTAGCCAGTTACCTCCTGTCTTGCACACATTATTGTAGGAATTAGGTCTGAGCAACTGTGTTCTATGTTTTAAACATTATATATTCTTAAAATGCCATTGAGTCTTAGTAGTGATTTTATTGTTGTTTGCCTCAATCTTTTTCCATTTGTGGATTGTTAAAACATTTCTGGAGAATGCATAGCTTTGCATGGAGGATTAAGCTTACTGAAACTGTTTTTTAAATTAATTTTTAAGTCCACAGTGTTCCACATTGCTCAAAGCATTGACTGTTTTAGTTAGCAGACGTATTTCTAGAGTATTGGTAGTTTCCAGGAATTTGCTGTTACTAGGAGTGTAAAAGGAGGCCTTTTCTAAAGGGTGAGCTTTCCAGAAAAAAAGATGACACTGATGAATGAAATTTCATGAAATATGACTCCTCAAGCTATTTGGGTGAATTAGGGCACAGAAATGTGCATATGCTCATTTCAGTCAATGTTCTTTAAAGTGCATTGTTCTTAGATGTATTATTATTACTACTAGCATATGCAGTTACTATTAAATGGGCTTATACATTGCATATTAGCAGCCTGGGCAGAGATATTAAGAACTTCTTTACTCGCTAGAAATGCAGTGAAATTCTTTCCTTGGGGTGAAAAATTCTGGAAGAGCTTCATGCCAATATAATGATCCACAGTCTAAATCTTCCTCATCCTCATTAGCCTCCACGAGAGCCACCGGAACAAAGATGAACTAAACACTTCCAAAAGCAGTTTGTTTTCATCCTTATGCACCCCTCAGCTCAATACCAGAATCACACAGGTAGCACACAATATACCTGTGGTTCTGAAGCCATCCTTACTGTTATTAACATGTCTAGATGGAGCCACAACACTTTTTCCAGGTCTTGCTTTTCAAGTCTGTTATGGCGTTATGTTCTGTTAATCACTGTATCCCAACATTCTTAAAATGACCTCCTGTACTTCCTGAAGAAGAGGAAGACCCTCTGGACTGCTTTGCCTCGGTGTTTCAGTGCATGGCGCCTTTCTTGGTGCTAAGCTAAGCTAGCCAAAAAAGATAAGTGAAAAATCCTCCTTATGCAGTTGCTGTCAGTGAATGGCATTAGGAAACAGGCAGATGAGTCATCTTCTCATGTTTGCAGGCTGTGTGATTTGAGTAATCCACAAGTTTGAATAACAGGGCTTAAAATAATGTACCTGAAACTGATTTTTAAGCGTTGCCGAACAGGGCAAGACTGTCTGATTCAGCTCCCAGAAGAAGAATAGGACTCTGAATTAGAAGGGATGTGAAGAAAAGCAGGAATAAAAATTTCAAATTATATAAAATTTTCTCAATTAAGTATAGTCTGCAAGCATGAAATTTACTAGATTTGCAGCACTTTCCCGTCAGGTATGATGTTAAAAGGGAGCTGGGAAAACTGTTCAGTGTTTACATGGATTAGAGGCAAAAACTTGGAGAAAGAGGGCAGAAGATATGCAGAAATCTCAGCATAAAGATGTTGTTAAAAAGAATTTGCAAGACTGAAGTAAAAGCAAATAAAAAAATGTTCATAATATGCATAAGATAAAAAACTTTGCAGGATGAATAATCTATGGATTGATCATGCCATTTGATATAAAATTCCCTGTCAAGAAAAATAGATCTATCTTTTCACCCTCATAGCCTGAAAAGGCGGTGAGATCTGTTGAGTGATCCTGCTCACCTCATGGCCAGTGAAAGATGGTACCACAGCATACATTTCACAGAAGCTATTTAAATGAAAATGGAGGGACAGACTATATTGAAATGGTTCTGCTAAATATTCCATACACGTAGAAAGAATTTGATATTTGATATTTGTCTATTTCTTGTGTAGGTGTAGAAAAAGGAAATTTAGTCAAGGGCCTTTATTGTGTATTGCCTCCATGTCTTCACAGGTTGATGAATTATTGTCAATTGCTGATTTTGGACCGCCTGAAGAAGAAGAAAGCCTGCCTCTAAATGATTCCAGGTGGGCCTTTTAAATCAAATTTGGACAAGTGTTTGGACAACATACTATATTTTCATTTGTGTTTGCCAGCTTAAATTGACCATTATTTGATGTGTCAAAAAGTGTATTTTAATTAGATGTGTTGTTGTTGTTATATTAGAGTTCAGTAAAGTGGTCTGCAGAGAAAATACAAACTAGAAGAGAGAATTTACAGAAGACTTTACCACAGCAAGGTCTTGTTTTTGGGGTCTTTTGTAACAGTGAAAAGCTACAAAATAACTGAGGACAAAATTAATTATGTAATCATTCCAGATTGTCCATAAGACAAAATCTTATGTAATTATTCCAGAAATTACTGCAGAGGATGGCATTTTATTTGGTGTTTTGGCCTTCTTTACAAATGGTGCACACATATTTCAAAAGAAGGAGAAAATATTCCTTACTGTGTGTGCTCTGATTTACTCTAATACTTTAGTGCTGAGGTGTCTTTGTGGTGCTGTTTTGTCTTTGCTTCTTCTGCAGCAGTACCTTGCTGCAAACCTTTGCATATACATAATACAAATTTGCAAATACAAAACCAAATACAAATACAAAACCTTTGCAAATACAGAAAGGAAAATCTACATTTATCATCCCTTATAACAGCACAGTGTATGGGCTTTTAAAAACAATCTATAACATGATAAAAAAAACATAGTCTCAGAAATCAGCAGTATTTCAGAGATGTGACCTTTTTTTCTTGAAATGAAAGTATGTTACATAGTAGTATTACAGCCTCACAAGTTTCTAAGGTTTTAGCTTTCCATGATGTTTGTTCATGTTCTGGGTGACTTGCCCTTCTGCAAATTCCACTCTCTAAAGCATCTGGAAATGAACGGTTTCACGTGGAATGTAACTGCTCTGTTGGCTTCTCCTCATAAATCCATTGATGAAGCCTATTCACAGCCCATCCTTGGACACTTAGCCCAGCCCCCTTAACGTGGGGAGCACAAACACAGTGAATTAATGAACTCCCACAGAGAAGTCCAGGTTATTTATGGGTTAGCCAAATTGTCACAATTAGCAGAAGGAAAACCAACCAACCGACTAACTACACAAATCTTTTCCTTTTCACAGTAAACCAGGCTCTTCAACAACAGAATCTGCAGATTCACTCGTCCGGTCCAATCTGTTTGGTATTGATCATGAACTGCTGAATAAGCAGATAATGGAGTACAAAAGGCTGAAAGTGTCCAGAGAACCAGAAGGCCTTGCCTGGATGGAGCAGCAGGAGCAGCAGCTGTCTGTGATTCAGAGGAAAATGAGAAAGAAGAAGGCAAGGAAACCCTCTGATGATGACATTACCCCACAGAGGTACTTACTGGACAAATATGAAGCTGAGGACTTGGAGGAGAGCACGGAGTCCGTCTCTGACTATGAGCTGGAGTGTGAGCTGCAGGAGGAACTGAGCAAACTGGAGGCCAACGATGGCGAAACTGAAAGTCAACCTACGGTTAAACTGAAGTGAAAAGGCTGTTCCTGTTAAAATGGAGACCACCAATGGCAAAAAAAGAGACCAAAGCCAAAAAATGTGTGTCGTAGATATGGAAAGATGTGTTGGAAACTAACAGGCTTGCTGTACCTGCTGAGGTTTGACAGCAGAAGTTACGTAAGAAGAATGACTGATGTTGGCGATGCTCTGCTAAAAATCTTTCAAGTTGCTGCATATGCAGGAATTTCAGCCAGAGAACAGTTTCCTAACAACAAAATATACATTGGGCAGCACTGTGAGTTAAAATTTCTTGCAATTTTGTTGGTTATTTCCAATAAAATTATTCTTGGTCTTGTGTAATTAAAAGAAAAAATCCTTGGGGGTGATTTGCATAAAAATAATTATGGAATGGTAGGGCCTGCTTTTGTAAGGACAGGAAGGAAGAAGGAAAGCAGAGTAATGACAGTGAGTTCAGAAACTGGCCTCAGGACACGGAGACCTGGACAGTGTGTTCTCCAGAAAAACTAGTGTAATGGGACTCTTTCCAGAACAGGATGGAAATCTCTGAGATTGTGGCAAATAGAGTTACAATCCTGAAAGAAAATCAATTAATTTGTATCTGTTGTGAAAGGGCAACGGCAGGGGAAGGGAACTAGAAAAGGATGGGGAGCTTTTCATTTATTTGATAAAATAAGGCAAAGCGATGACCATTACTGAAAAGAGTGTATGAGAAACTAAAGTGGAAAAAAGGCAGCAAAAATACTATGCAAGAGCAATTGCACTACAACATGTTGCTTTAGCCTTTCAAAAAGATTTAAAGACTGTGTGTAGGCTCCAGAGCACAGAAAAAAAAATAGTCTGAAGGAATTTTTGGATAGATGAGATAAATTTGGATTAGTAAAGTATCCTGAAATTCACTGTAGTGTATTTAATAATCCACTTGAAGCATAGTGTGAAGATGAAGGGTCGCTTTTAAGAACTTGGAGCACATGTGAGAAGGTAGGATATTCCTTAGGTTACTTTGAGATTCTGATGAATGGAGAGGTCCCATAGATGTGTGCATCACTTTTTATTAGGGTACCTGCTGATGCCAGAGCTCACAGGAGTGCCCCCTAACTTGGAGCACGTGAATAATCCCACTGAATTCCAGCGTGCCTTGTTCTAGATTTCCTAGAATTCTTCCTATATTCCCTAGGAGGGACACGTTTTGAAGTGGATGCTTTTAGTTTGTTTCCCACTGAGTGAAATACCAGAAATTGCTTGTGTATGATATCACTGTCTACCAATGCAGACCGTGCATTAGTTGAAACTTGGCCATGAAGCTGTTACTGTTTTTAATGAACGACAGGAGCCTGCTATGTGGTACTTGCTAAACTAATCCACCAAATACTAATGCCTCCATCTCCAGGTTCTGCTATAAGAAATGTGGGACTTCCTCTGTTCTGCTTAAAGCTTAAAAGAAGAAAAAATTATTAAGAAGCTCTTGGAAGGGCCAAGAGCGCAGAGGTGGTTACGCCTGGGTGTTGCCTTGGGTGGTTTGGGTGTCTGTAAAGTAGATAAATTTATAAATTAGAGTGTTCCTCATAAATTTTAAAGGACATGTAAATTATACATTAGAGTTTATGAATCAGAATGTCCCTCATGTGCATCAACAGCAGCCCTCACGCTCAGCCCCTGGTGCCGGACTCCCTGTGCGAGGGAGGGCCGCGCTGCTCCTTCCCTGCGCGGTGTCACTGGTGCCGTGGGGACGGGCTGGAGCAAACGGGGTCGAGCAGGGGCCCAGCAAGGGCAGAACCTTTCTGAACCCGTGGTAGGGACAGCAGTGCAAAAGCAGCCGGCCTCGAGGCAGAGGGAAGCCTTAAGGCAGAGCAGAGAGCGCTGTGGGGCAGAGCACAAGGGCCTGAGGAGGGGAGGTCAGGAGAGCAGCGTCCACGTAGGCGTCTGCCACACAAACAGGTTTGAAGGAGTGTAGTGGCCAGTGCCGGCTTGCAAGCGTGTTCTCCGTGGCGCTCTGTGAGCACTAAACCTCCCCAAACACACTGGGATCCTACAAGTGTCTCTGTGAGATCCAGGTTTAATATCGAAGGTCACAGAGCACCTCAGTTCTTTCAAACTGGTTGTGATTCTCACGTGACTCAGAGTCACCAGTGGCAAAAATGGCATCACAATAGGGAAATTAGAAAGCCAAGAGACACGTCTGATTTTCTTCCAGAGACCTGATTTTCTATCCGAGGAATTGTTTATCTGGAAGCCAATCTAACTGTAAGCCTTGCTAGCATATAGAAAGCCAAGAATTGGAGTAAAAGCTCAACAAAGTGAAGTAAATATACCAATGGTTTGCTGTTCTGTCCTATGTATCACTATTACCCAGCTCTGCAAGAAGGTAAGTGAAGACAAAAAGCTTTACTTAGTTTAAAGATCTTTGAATTTTGTAGAGTCTGTAGCCAATCAAAGCAAAAGAGAATCCTCTAGCTGCAAAATTGAGTTAAATGCATGTTTTTCTTGCTTTCAGTAAGTGCTGACAGCACATAGTTGCACTACCTGCATTTGTTCTTATAAAATTTAATAAAAATTATTGTGGTGAAAGTTCACTCATAAACACCTATAAAAAACCAAATGACATCTCAGTAAGGGAGTTAAATGTGGCAATATTTATCCATTGTGGTAATTGCTTTTCATATTATTTTGCCTAGTATATTTTGTGTGCTTCTCAGGTAGTTTGCTTTACTTAGCAGGCTTTGCTCACACTTAACAGAAGATAAGGTCGAGCGTAGAAAGGCTGTAGGTAATTTTTGCTATTTGCTCTCTGTCTGGCTCCAAGGAACAGGCACTGTGTCGGAATCGCCTTGGAAGGAAAGCAAGAAAGAGAAGACAAATTGCAGGCTGCGTGGCATCATGAAACGCCGCAGCCAAAGTGTTGAGCTGCGGAGCGTCCCGGAGAGCGCCCAAGTTCTGGACCCTCAGGGGCTTGGGAAGCCTGGGACAACACGGCACCGTTTTATGTGACATTATTTTATTCCAGCTGCAGGTTCACCTAACCATTGTAGCCTTTCTATGTATTTAATTGAACTGTCTGCAGTCATAAGATCTACAAAGTTTTTATAATTGGTGTTGGGTCTAAAGACAGCAGTGTCTATATGAATATATATGTTTTGTGGCTCCCCCACTAAATCCACAGTGATCTTTTTACTCCCTTTGACATGAAAGTTTCAAAGATGTTAGATGCATTCTTTGGGGTACGCAAGCAGGATGGGCTAGTATCCCCATAGAGGTGTAGGAAAAAAGCTTCAATGTTTCTAACAGTTACTTTTTTAGGGAAAAACTTTGGGCGGGAATTTTGCAGCAGGGTGCTAAGTCCACAGCTGCTGTTCACCTTATTTCTTAATATTATGTTAAGGTATAATAACATAATAATAAGGATATAATAATATTATAATAATATCTATATATAATATATAATAATATATAATAAATGTAATAATATTATTAATAATAACATAATAATAACATAATATTATTATGTTGGACCTTCTTCCAATTGCTAACTTGTAACTGAAAATCCTCACCTGATTCTGAGGTTTATTTGCTTCAAACAAAGGGCAAGGAAGGAATTCAGGCAGCACCTGCCCTCCTTGTGCATCTTCCTTGGTTGCCATTGGATCAGAGGTGGCTCCCGACAAAATAAAAAGCCAGTACCACAGAAATGGGGATCAGCTCCCATCCATCTGATGACAAACTGCTCAAGCAGTGGCCCACACTAGCCTTGGCCTTGGCTTAGTCGCTCAATCCCGGACTCCACAGAATGTCTGGACAGATGGCAGAAATCCCCCAAATCTATAAACTAGTGGCTAGAAAATATTTGAAACTAAAGAAATAAAATAACTAGCCAGTGTAAATCCCAAACAAGCTCAGTTTGGAGCCGTCTTTTCAAGATCAGATGAAATAAATGACGCTGTGACTGCGTTTACAAAACTGCTCTTGATGAATGAGAGAAGATGATGTTCTTGAATCTGCAGAGGGCTGTACACCAGCTTGAGGTCAACAGTGTAGCCCAGACCTGCCAGATCTTGCTAATACAGGGCTTATTGCAAAGCTGAAACCTAAACTTGGCAGTTTAATTTGTTTATAAACTATCTTAGTTATAGGACATAGGACTTCCTGTCAACAGGGGACAGGAAGTAGCAAGACTGGGCGTATTTGGTCAATGGAAAATCATTTTCAGTGATTTTCTTCTTATTTGCTAGAAACTGGTAACATTCTCTTTCACTCTTTCCTCTTGCAAAGCTGCTTTTGTTTGCAAAGTTTCCACTCTGACTGAGACTTAATTTTTGAAAAAACACCTGCCTCCTTGGTGCTTTGTAGCAAAGCATGGCTGAAAGAAACTACATGGGAGCAGGTTGCAACCAGCTTTGTGCCTCTGTATGACAGGCATTTTAATGTTAACAGAATACAGCAAAGTGCTCTCTGGGTAGGTATCACTTTGATTTGGATGCCTGAACTTCAACTTCCTCACTGGTGCTTCTCAATGCTTCATTTAAGAGCTTGATGCTCTGTTTCTATTTCTGTCACAACGGCAGCAGTTGTTGAGAGCCTCTACTTCTGTCAGCCCCAGATCCTCAGACTGCCATTTAAACTTTGATACATGTTTCCTGTCAGCTTTTCCCTCCCCCATCAAGATCTGTGGGGTGAAACTCTTTAAAAGTCATTCGGAGTGCATTGCAGAGTGACTTCTTGCTTTTTATTTATGCTGATTGACCGTTTGACCATGGTGGAGAATCCTGAGCACAACAATGGAGAGAAATACTTTAATGTGCTTAATTTTTTTTGTCTTCAAAACAGAGACTTCAATTTCAGAAAAAAAAAAAAGGAAATCAATATAGCTTAACTTCCCAAGGACACCTGCCTGCTTCTGACAGTTGCATTCTGAGTATGGTAGTTGATCTGCACGTGGTGAGAACTGTGATAATCTGCAGGATTTGCATGTTGTTTTACTCTTCAAGATTCCTTATTTTTGTTACTTTCAACAGTTATCTTTTTTTTCCTTTTTTTTACTTAAAGCGTAAGTTCTGTCTGATGAGCTCCAGATAACGCTGCTAGTGCTCTCGCTTGGCCTCAGTTCAATAGCTTTGAAGTAGAGCCGTGAATGTGTAACGGAGAAATTCCAAACCAGCATGCCTGGCCGATTCAGAGGAATGCACACAACTTACGTTCAGCAGACTCAGGGACTTGCTCACACTGTTCTTAACTCTTTTTGGCTATTTTTTTTTTTCTTTTTTAAGATAAAGATCTAGAAGTGCAATTTCACCAGCTGTTCAACTGGACGGATAGCAAAAATGTTTGCTCTCAGAGATACAGAGCACAACTAGACCTGTACCAATGATGTATTGAGACTGTCTCTAAAGAGTTTTCTTCTAACTATTTTTGTTCTGAAATGGATGTCCCTACAGTCATTCTTAAATCTCTCATACATAAATAAAAACCAGGAATGAGCAGGTCAAGGGAGAGGAGGTCAAGGGAGCCAACCCCTCTACTCAGCTCTGGTGAGGCTGCACCTGGAGTACTGGGAGCAGTTCTGGGCTCCCCAGTACAAGAGGGACGTGGAGCTTCTAGAGAGGGTGCAACATGGAGCGACAAAGATGCTTAAAGGACTGGAATATCTGTCATACGAGGAAAAACTAACCAAGCGGGGCCTGTTTAGCCTGGAGAAGAGAAGACTGAGAGGGATCTGATCATTACATACAAATACCTGAGGGGTGAATATAGGGAGGAAGGAGCCAAGCTCTTCTCAGTGGTGGCTGGTGATAGGACAAGGGGCAATGGGTACAAGTTGAAACATGGAGAGTTCTGTCTGCATGTGAGGAAAAACAACATCCCTGTGAGGGTGACAGAGCCCTGGCACAGGCTGCCCAGGGAGGCTGTGGAGTCTCCTTCTCTGGAGGTCTTCCAAACCCGCCTGGATGCCGCCCTGTGCCCCGTGCTCTGGGTGTCCCTGCTGGAGCAGGGCATTGGACTAGATGATCTCTAGAGGTCCCTTCCAACCTCTACTGTTCTGTAATTCTGTGTAAATTCCATAGTGCCTTGCACTGTTTTGTCATTAATACACACTTGTGCCCACTTGTGCTGAAACGCAAGATATGAATTGGAAAGAGTGATAGCTCTTCACAGAAAATCAATACACAAACTACATGATTTTTTCCTCTAGCATATGCTCTAGGTCTACCTTTGGATCTTAATACCAGATATAATAGTCAAAATATTTCTGTAGTTTCATAACAATGACTAATTGCCTCAGGAATTTCGCTATGGCAACATAGCCATGGCATGAGAGCTGTGAACGGGACTCGCAAGGCCACTGAGAGGCAACCCAACAAACCTCAGCAAAATCCTTGGCAGCTTTTAGGATACTTACGAGTGGTTGCTGACTGCCAGAAAAGCCTGCACAGTTGTATGCTGTAGATGTAGAAAGCTCTGTTTGTAAGACAGCAAACTGAATTGCATAGCAAGGGGTTGTATAAAACTGACCTGTCTTTGCTTTTCTTTTTCCCTTTCTACTGCTACTTGCACCCTGTCCGTTCCTGCCTAGTTGTACTTGACATGATTGAACTAGGAACAGATCACAGAATTAAAAGAAAGCAAATACAAAGCCTCCAGATTCCTTGCTGTTTAAATGGGAAGAAAAGAAAAAGATTCAAAATATAGGTGTTCTATAGGGTAAGAGATGAGTAACAAGAGTTACACAATGAACTGGCCAGCCATGGCTCTGCCTAGTCAAGTCTTGGAAACCTCCAGGGATGGTGTTTCCACAGCATCCCTGGTCCAGTGTTGTGCTACTTTTATATTAGAGGCATTTTTTTTTCCTAAAACCAATCTGAATATCCCAATTTGTGGCTGGCGTCCTTTGTTTTTCCACTTGTCACTCCTGAGAAGTGAACTGGCCAGCCATGGCTCTGCCTAGTCAAGTCTTGAAAACCTCCAGGGATGGTGTTTCCATGGCATCCCTGGTCCAGTGTTGTGCTACTTTTATATTAGAGGCATTTTTTTTTCCTAAAACCAATCTGAATATCCCAATTTGTGGCTGGCGTCCTTTGTTTTTCCACTTGCCACTCCTGAGAAGCGTTTGGCTCCGTCATTTCCTAATTTACCTTTAAGCAGCCCCTTGGCTACTATGATATTGTCCCTTTGGCTCCTCTTCACCAGACCGGGCAGCCTCTCTCCCTCAGTGTCTCGGTGCCCCCCTTCCAGCACCACCGACCTGTCCACATCCACCTTCTCTTAGTGGTGGCTATTTTGCCCTCCCTGTCCTTCCCAAACTGGGCTGGTGTGCACAGAGGTCTGAGAGAAAGCTTCACCAATGCAGAGTGAGGTTAAAAGACACTGAGTGCCTCAGTCTTTTCCATGCTGCCCATCACTAAGTTATCTTCCCCATTCACCAAAGGGCTGCATTTTCTCTTAATGTTGTTGCTCTTAATATAGTTGTAGATTCCCTTCTTGTTGACCTCTATGCCCAAAGCAAGTTTCAGCTCCAGCTGGGCTTTGGGGTTCCTGATTTCACACAGACTACTCTTACACTTTCCCTTTGTTATCTGCCTTTGTTCCCTCCTCCATTCATTGTTCTCTTCTTGCCTTTCAGCTCAAAGGCAAGCTCTGCTTCCCAGATGCATCTACTATCCTCATTCTTTTCTATCCTGGATATAGTCCATTTGCCTAAACTCCTAGTCCTAACTCTGCTAGTGACCTTCCTTGCTTTTCTCCAGATCCTGAACTCAATCATTAGATGGTCTCAAAAACCCAGATTGTTGCCTACAGCCACGTTTACCAGCAGCTCTTCCATGTTTGTGAGAAGCAGCTCAAGAGGGGATCATCTGGTCAGCCTGTCTAGCATTTTCATTCCGAAATTGTCATGACTGTCATCTCAGATCCTCATGTTTGCCTGCCCTGGAAGACGTCTGGATGACTGAAACTACCTGTGATGACAAGGGTTTGCAACTGAGGGGCTTCTAGTCATTTGTGGCTTGCAACTGAGGGACTTCTGCTAGTCCTTTGTAGCCCATGTGTTTCACCATCTTAGCCAGGCAGCCTATAACAAACTCTACCACAACATCTCCATGTTCCTTTCCCTTCTGTTGTGGAACCAGAGAACTCCTAGCATGTTTCCAGTGACATGCTGGAGCTCTCCATGAATTCTAGCATGGAAAAAGGTTGTCAGTCAATGGTCTGTCAGGATTCATTGGGATCTTCCTTTAGGAAAAGATGTTGGGAAGAGAGACAGGTATGTATGGAGAATGCTTACAAAGATGAAAAGAAAACCCATTCTCTATTTATTTAAAAAAATCTCTGGAATCTTCTAAGCACATCTTCTAAGCAATGAAAAAATGTTTTAAAAACAAGTTCTCAATCCTGATACACAATATTTGCATGCTTTTACCTTTTACACTTTTATGAGCAAGATCAGACTTCAATGAAGTCAGGATAAACACTTAGCTGAAGTATAAAGGTTAATGTTAACCAAGAAAAGGGATAGCTGGCTAGAATACTGTTACTGTATTATCACTGGATAATGCTGGCAGAACTATTTTATTATCTTCAGGCTTACATGTTGATTAGATCAGCCAAATGTGTGTCTGATTGGACCCATGCTGGCATCAAGCTGATGTCTGAATTGGCTCATGGTATGGTGGGGCCAAATAAAATAAAATAAAATAAAATAAAATAAAATAAAATAAAAATAATTAAAAAAAACAGTTCATAGCCATAGAAAACCTGTTAGCTTCACAAGACTTCAGGTTCATAATGGCATTGTGTATATCAAGCTAATTGTAGTAGAAGTGCAACCATATATCTTCCATCTTCTCTATCCTTGTTTGGCATCCTTCATTTTGAAGAACTGATACTTAGTCTAGGGATATAGCTCTGTAACTAGTAACAAGGGGTCCCTCAGAATTTCCTCATTTTCTGTAATGGACTGCTGCAGCCAGGAAACACCTAGAAAATACTTCTTCCACGGAGAACACTTCATTTCCAGCTCCTTGGCTCCCTTTTACTGAGGCATCAGTATTTACACAGTATTTATCACAGTTACATGGACTGAAACTATAAGGATATCACAGAACAGCCGAGTACTGAAACTCCTGCTACTTCCTTGAAAGCACCCATCCTATGAAAGGTTAAGGTGAATGTGAAGCGTGCAGTTTCCTTTCAAACTGAAAATACAAACACAGGAGGAAAGCTGCAAGATTTACAGAAATGGTTAAGCAGAAATCAAAGCAGAGCAAAGTCATTCCTGGAGCTGGAGTCTTCCTCCAGCTTAGATCTTCCTTCCTTCCCCCTGGAAGCTGACAGGCTGCTTGCAGCTTCCAGCTTCCAGATGGATCAGCAATTCTGCATCCTTAGGCTGCCTCCACCGGAGATAATCTGGAATTAGGGACTGCCACTTTTTGTCCTTCCTAGTTATCGTTGGGGTTTATTTAAATTCATACCATTGGCAGTCTTCTGGGGAATTTTTAAATTAGTGCTTCCATTATATAAGAACAAGTCTTGAGCTTTCTCCCTCATAGACTGCCTTGTCCCACCATGGAAGCACTTACATCCCACAAACCTGGGTTTGCCAATATCTACCCAGATAATGTGTGGGTCCCTCCTAAGCAGTTTGTTAGCCCACTGCAGGACAAAATTCCCTGAGAAATATTCAGCTCCCCAGACAAAGCTGCTTTATGTGTAGCACATGTGAAGCTCATGCTGAAAACCAGACACAAGGTGATGATGGGAGTGTGGGTGGCTCTGAGAAATACCTTGTTATTTATAAGTGCATAGAAGACATCATCCCAATATCCCAATGCCAAGACTCTGCCTTTGTATAGAGCAGCTTTCTATAAACCAAAGCAAGGGCTATCATACAGCTGTATAATCTCCCACTTACAGATCATTTCTGGATCCCATTTTAAGAAATTTATTTCTCCCTGTGGTTTGTATTGGACACACAAGGTTTGGACTCCAGAGAGATGTGTCTCTTTTTTTCAGAAGTACAAGGACAGAACTGGCTGACTAAAATAAACCATAGGTGAGTGATAACAAAAGGCAGGATCAGGAATCAGCCTTCCCAGGATCCCTGGACCCTCATCTCCAGCATTTACAGCATTCAGCAGGCCAGCACTCAGTGAGGAGCAGAACAGCACCCACGCAGGAACGCAGATGCTGCTCGAGCTGGGTATGGGGGAAGAGGTTGCAGAGCAGACACTGCCGGCCCAGAGCCAGTTCAGTATCTGCATGTACCTGTGTTTGCTTTTGTGTAATGGAACACAGCAGTGGTCCAACACACAAGGCAGAACTGAGGCGAGCAGAAAGGATTAGGAGCCACTGGTCCAGGTCAAACCCTTTTCTACTCATCCTGCCTTCCATAGTACCGCTCCAAGACTAGGACTTTAAGGCAGCACTCCCTGGCTTGTAATTGTTTAAAGTATATATTAATCGAAACATATGTTTATGCCATATACAAGGTTCAGGTGTAAGCAAACTCCACTCCGGGAACTTCTTTGGTTCTACGATGAGCAAAAGGACATTGTCTTCTCAGTGGTTTAGTGATTTGCTTGTAGTTTAACTAAGTGCTGGAGAAACTGCTGACTGCCAACGTGTACTCTCCAGACAGTCATTAACTACTTTCAACCATGCCAAAGGGATGTGAACATTTCCCAGAGGCGAAGGACAGCAATAACACAAGGAAAACATATTAAAAGTATTAAAATGACCTACCAGGTGTTACTATATCTCAATAATCTCTGGGTGGAAGAAGCAAACGTGAGTGGACCCTCTGGGTCTAGAAAGAGCTGCACTGCCAACAGAGGATGTGAAAGACAAGAGGACTGACTCACTAACCATGTGGATTAGGTGAGAATCTGAGATCTGTCTTGTCTGCTGCCTAGAAGGAGAGAAAGATCTGCCGGATTAGTTTTGAATAGAGGTAGATAAAAGCAGCTACTGTCCTTACAAAAATTATGGTTGTGTTGCCCTTCTTAGGTTTTGTAAATAATTTTTTATTTAACTGACTGGAGATAAGGGTGATTTAAAGAAGGTAACTTCAGAGCCCTCTCCTCTTTCCTCCAGGGGTTGGCAAACCTTCTACTGCGAGTCTGCACCCTGATGCAGAGCACAGGGCCCAAAAGGTCAATGTGTGTATCTCTACAGTGAGTGTGGGAGTTGATATCCAGAGAAAAAGTAATCTTCAAGTGACTTCCACGATTTGGGAAAGCTATCTGTCATGCTGAGGTAGGGAGAAACACTCCCTGAATACCAAGTTCTCAGAGAATTTTGTGATGTGTCCAGACAGCATTTGCAGAACGTACCAATTTTCCTTTATTGCCAAAGGCACTGGCAGTTAAGAGAAAGAGGAGCTGCCCAACTGCTGGTAGGGCTCTTTGCTTGGTCTTAAGCTCTGCTACAAAAGAAGGCTGCAGTTAAGAATGAGACTCCTAATCTCAGCGGCTACAAATTTTGTGTGAGAAAGAGAACTTAGTTCACATATTTCATCCTGCCATGTACTCCGTCAAGAAGCACTTTTTCACAGGTGAGCCGTCCGGCAATAGATATTGATAGATATCTAGTCAAGTCCATAGTGTGTCTTTTCATGGATGCTAATGTCATCATCAGGGATTTCCCTCCAGATATGCAAGTGCCTCCCAAGAGATAATGGGTTTGCTTCAATAACCATGTGAACTATGAACATGTAAGGTCACAAAAGGAAGAAGAGCTACAGCCTTCACCAAGGTCTATGGGACCACAAGTTTGAACTCAGCAACCATCCAATCCACTATACGATTCTCTCTTATAAACTTCTGGGGAAGGAATGTTACCTATCTCCACGATTTACAAAGAAGAAATCGCTCACTCATGCAGCTGATGGAGTAAGGTAAAGACCCTGGGCCAACTGTCACGGCTAATGGTGAAGGTCAAATTCTCCCAGCTTCTATATGTCTTGTTCTCAACCAGGCTACTTATCCCCCAGGATGCTGTTGACTCTTCTTCCAAGGGGAACCAGGAAGAATGGTCCATTATCCTTGACACCCTCAGCATCAACTTCCCTAACTCTAGTTATGTTGTTGATGGCTGTTCTGGCAACTGTAGCAGCCACTTTAGGACTGGCAGCTTTGGTGTCTGCTTGTAAACAGGACTTTCATAGGTGGATTAGCTTGCAAATAGCTCCACAACCTCCTAGCCTGGGCAAGAGGATGTGAAACATCGCTCTTCCAAGGAAAAGTCAGGTAGGATAAGAATGCCAGAGACCCAAGGAGTGTCCAGCACAAATGATGTGTCTTGAAGGCATTCCTACCAGCTGCTCCAAACACAACCCTAGTATTGAAAACATGATCAGCTCACCTTTCTGTGCTACACTTTGAAGAAACACACATTTTTGAACTATCATCAGACTCCTCCCTTTGCTGGCACTGAATCCAATTGAGTCTGTCTGGTCAGCTACTAAACCTGACTTCATAAAAATTTAGCTCTTCCTGGATCTTTCTCAAACATTTTTTTTTCCATTGAACTTGAACCTATACCTGTCTTTGAGCTCTACCATTTCCCCGACTTTCTTGGAGCCTTCATTTGTACCTCTCCCTCTATGCTCTCATCTCTGAAGGTGACCTTTGCTTTAGCCACCAAAGCACTTGAACTTCAGGGTCCTCTAGCCACAACACGGTAAATGGCATAATACAAGGTTAAGGTGACATGAGGACTTCTATCTTGTTAAGGTGCTCTTGGAGTAACATCAAAATCTGCCACTTTACCAGCCTTCTTTTCAAGCCATACTTGGGATTTGAAGACAAGAAGTTGCATGCATATAACTTATTCAGAATTTTCGTTTTAATTGATATAACCAATCCATTCATTTTTTTTCCCACCTTGATATTTCTCTTCATGACCAACCATCAAAAAAGCATAGCCATCTCCCTTCTTATTGCCAGCCGATCTGTGTTTCTCTCTGACTCAACATTAACTTAATCTTCCACAAAATGTAAGGTATAACTTTCTGTCTGCTTTAAGAATATCTCAAAAATGTGAATCTGAAAGGTGACAATATGGGATAAACACTTAATTTTTTAAAAAGTGGCTTGGATTCATTTGTTAACTTTGGAAGAGGGAGCAGCCCCATAAATATCCTTACTGATGCAGCTGAAATATCTCACTTCCAAGAACATGTTTGCCAGCCATTAGTGCTGGGCTTTTCTCTGGCCAAGATGTGTAGAGGGACCTCTGAGATTCCACCCTAAGCGACCTTCCTTTCTGATTTTCTCCCAGCATTACCTCATTACTTTTGGAGTGCAAAGAGTATCCAAAGAGCAGGGACAGGTTTGGGTGTTATATAGCTAACATGCAGTAATCGTAAATGTAAATGCTTGTTATCCTGTGGAGAAAGCAGGTTTAGCCTTAGGAACATATGAATGAGATTATTGTGTTGTTAAAGTGAAGGAGCTTTGAACTGTGTAAGACTGGCCATGAAGACTTAACTCTCATAATTAATACAATTGTTTTGAATGTAGAGCTATTCTCTTTCAAATGAATGGGAAATTATATGTGAGTAGAACAGGATCAAATCTTTAAATAATCAGTGTTTTAAAGTAGATATCTAGCATGTTAATTAGAAAAATATGGCTATCTACCTAGCTTCCTGGAATTCACTGGAATACATGCATTTTACAGCTGATCAAGGTCATGGCATGTTATCTTTTTGGTTATGTACTTTGAAAAACACCACTTGATGTTAAATATTGTGACAATGAGCTGCTATGTTTGGGTGAAATTATCTTGAGAGTAGCCTGGAGCTTTGTTAAACATCAGATATTCTATTCTTCATTTCATCTTATCTCCCACCTGAAGCGCAGCTGAGCTGACACAGGGCACAGATGCTGAGATGTGGCCTTATGTTAAGTGCTACACCTTCTCCAGGTCTGGTCACTAGTGTGGCTACAGAAATAATATAATAATATATTAAAAGGATGTTAAAAGAATTTTATAAACCTTATTTCTGAACAAAGAACAATACCTAAAAACTTGACATGCATAGTACGTAGTTAATTAGGAAGAAGCAATATGAAAATTTGTATTTTTTTCCAAAAATTAACTTGTTTGATGGAAATTGTCTTCAGTGGAACACAGCAGAAATATTAGGTAGATTAATAAGTATCTGCAAACATAAATATTTACTTATCACACAAATTACATGATACATACACATATGTGGGATAAGATCAAACACTGTAGGAAACATAGAACTTAAAACAAGGAGAAAACAAGGAGAAAAATATAGATCATTATTCATTCTTTGAAGATATTCTGCAGTTCAATGAGTTCAAAATAAGGTGTTATTAGCCTTCTTAGCTGTATGAATATGTGCTTCTGACAAAAATGTTATTCATCTACCTTGGATGTTCATAAAAACACTTCCATGCACTTCCAGAAAACGCAGGGAAAACTGGATCAGACTTGAAGCCAGTGGGATAGTTAATATTAAAAAGGTCAATGGCTGGCAAGACCTAACACATCATTACAATTGTTTTTTATTTCCTCTGCTAAGAAGACGGGACATCTAAAGATTAAAACATCAGTATTGTGTGCTGAGTATTGGCAAATGCAGACTGCAAGATGTGATTGCTTTTTTAAATATTAAATCATTATTTCTAGATCTCTGAAGTGATGTAAGGTAGACTGAATGTATGTCCCAATGGAATTTGCAAAGGAATTTTTGAAGCTATTTGGAAGTAATTTGAGGAATTGCTGTGCACATTTTATGATTAATTTCTTTTGAGACAATGTATTTCATCTCCTAGACATACTTTTTCCAAATATAGGGATGGTGCTTTTAATTTTAAGGATACTGAAAATTTGCTGGTGATATTTGAAAATCAGAAATATCAGTTAATCTGTAAAATTGTACAAAATTGTAAAATTGATTAAAAAACCATAAGCTGTAACTAGTTTAAGTGTGAATTAATACTTGAGATAGTATATAATGGGAAGATTTTGAAAACTTGTGCATTCTCTTCTGATTATATTTACTTCTTATTGTGTCTGAAATATTAATTCTTTTGCACATCATGGTCTGGATTTTTATTATCTACCTTTCTTTCCACCAAACTTGTGCATAGTATATTTTAAATGTATTTTTGTATTATTTTCTCAAGTAAATAAGATGATCTTCCATCAGCTGACAACGAACAATTATTTATTCCCTCTGCAAACCTTTACAGCATGCTTCTATGAAAAAATATTCATATAGAACATGAATATTCATATAGAATGTTTATATACTCTATATATAGAGAGGAAGTATTCTATTTTCTCATGCTATTGGTAATCATAAAATATAAATAAAATGAAGCAGACATTGAATGGAAAAAGGTATGAAGTAAAATGCTGTTCTTTATCTAAAACATACAGGAAGAAGAAATATGGGTAAATACATTATGTAATACAACTGATTTAGTCATAAATATCAGGGCAAGCTAATATGGCCTAGACATTTTGTTCTAAAATAAGATTAGGTAGCCGAAATATTAGCTGTGTTACTATTGCCTAAGGGATACTGAGGCTACAGATTGGAAAATGAGTATTGCGTCATTACTAACACATCTAATTTCAGCTTAGCAGCGCAGGCCGGTGGCAAACTTCCTAAATAAGAGTCTGGGATTCAACGCGCTCTTATGTATGTTAAAATGTTAAACACATGGAGGGAGAACTTGGGGCTTTCTGAAAAGAGATTTTGTGGAAGAGTTTGTAAAGTAATTTCCATGGATCTTTAAAGCTCTTGAATAGGTCAATGTAAATATTTATCAGGCAGCTTTGAGACTGAACCCTGGAACAGTGTGTGCTGCAGAGGCTGCTGTTTCTAAAGGCAAGGAGAATTTTGCTACCATTATGTAATATAGTTTGCCATAGCATTCAATAAGGTTTAAGGATAGATTTTTTCCTGTGTCCAGGCACGACCCCTCTCTGTAGTTCCCCCATTATTAAGGTGCTTCAGCACCAGACTTGTCCTGTGAATAAATGCAAAGCAGTGTACAAGAGTCTAAACCCACGGCAGCTGGAAATGTAAGAGAAAACACACGAGTGAAAATGCCTGTAAAAAGAGCAGAACTTCTCTCTGTCCTCTTCCACCTCTCCTTCAAAGAGGCATGAAGGAGAAGAACAGAAGAGTCCTGGTTTAGGACCTTACTCGGGGAAGGTAGCTATCGAAATGGTTTCTCAAGACTTTATTTCAGATGTGGAGAATTCCCATCTGCCAGCGCAGCTGTTGGTTCTGCACCTGCAGACACTACTTCCTCCCCTTATTCTGCTTGGACAAAGCTAGCAGGAAAGAGCTTGAGTTGCCAACGTAGACCACTCGGAAAGGAAGATGTGCTCAAGGCGCTTCCAAGACAGTGGAAGCAGCCAAGAACTTGCTTGATGTTGGTGCTGGTTACTCCAGATAAACTTTCTGATACTATCAATGAAAATATTCCTGGAAGTATTGCCTTTATACATGTTAGTTTAGTGGTGAAATTAAAATAAGCAAATATTTAACGCAAGTGTACTCCAAAGTTACATGTGATTAAAACACCATCTCCCAAGTTGCTGACGGACAAGGAAAGCACCTTGCAGAATTAGCTGATGTGAAACTTGTTTCCAGTGTGCAGGTATGACCCCACTGGATGTAGATAAGCAAGACTATTACTGTTAAGTACGGGAAACTAGCACACTGGGTTTTTTTTGCATCTTTTCCTCTTCTCTACATTGCATGTTTCTGACTTTTCTTTCTTTGCCTCAGTCTACGTTGCCACGAAAACAGCTTATTTTTCTATTTTGGCATTTCTGTTGACTTATGGGAAAAAATGATGGCATTGATCTCTCCTCCCTTTTGTCCTTATCCATTTTTATTCATCCTTGTCCTCCATATTATATGTTGCTATCCTGTTTGTTTTCTATGGTCAGAAGGATTTGAAGTCTTGTCTTTGGTCTCCTTTTGGAAAGTGTTAAATGGGTGTTGGAGGCTAATGGACCCGCTTCCAAGCTGCAAAATTAAATTCTGAGCCTGAAATGTGAAAATGTAATCTTTTTTTTTTTTTTTTCCTGAGTGAATCAGCACTAACTCCAACTAACGTAAACTGAAATTGAATTTGATGAACATGCTGCAGGATTTGACAGCTGGAGCTAAGCAGATCATAAAGACATACATCTAAGTTATTATATTGGCAGTTTAAATTACACGCTTTTATGAAGTAGCTCCCATTTTTACTGTAGTGCTTGAAAATACTGGCAGGAAGCTGTGACATTCCGGAGTTTTACTGTAATATTCAGCTGGGAAAGACTCCTTCCACAACTGTCCTTTTTATTGGACTTAATCTTGTTAACATACTTGCTATTTTAAACATTCCTTAATTATTCATTCATGTTTTCTGACATTAAAATGTTAATGTTACCGATTATGTGGAAGCCATTGGTCCTTTCCATTCTGGAAATAATTCTAAGGCAGTACCATATTCCATCATTTTACTTCATGTATTGCTAGCTAGTAGCTAGTAAATGATAATAAATGTTAGACTATAATCAACTGGGATTGATTTCTGGCAATTTCTGGCACTGAGTAATACCAAAGTCTTCATACTGTGGTCATATATATCTATCATGAATAAATCAATCTTCATAGATGTCTGTTTTCTACACTGATTTTTTGAGTCTTTACTTATCTACACCATTACTGAATACATAGATACAGAAAGCACTTGACTAATCAAATTGCACTGCATCAATTTTTAGTACCAAGTATTGTACTAAAAAAAATTGCAATTGGTTAAGTTCTGATGTGTTTACTGGAAAGCAGAATACAAAGAATTGTGGTCATTATGTTAAAAAATATATTTTTCTGTACATTTGAATTTTTGTTTTATTCTTCAACAAGACGCCTGTTAGTCTCTGGCTGTGATGACCTCCATGGCTCTTGGTAGGAGTTGGCCAATGAGTTGACTGCAGATGACCTACAGAGAGACAAACAGTGAAGCCTCAAGGCCACCAATGCCAACGGTGCCATTGGCCTCCACGGGATGGACACTTGGTGGAGCTGGTCCGTGTTTAATGGACCCCAGTTGATGCCATTCGCCCTTGGAGGGCGAATGGTGGAGGCCAGACAGGAGCGCAGGAGGAGCAGAGGTTGTTGCATCCTTGCGGGCCCAGGACAGGGTGCTGGGTGTCCGGGCGGAGGTGCCCATGGTGCTACCGCCTCCCGCCCGTGCCTGGCCACCAACCCGCAACATGGCCACCAAGCCCCGACATGGCCTCCCGTGCGGGAGGTGTGAGCCATGTGCAAGGGAGGAGGGAGGAGCCTGGCAGGTGTCCTCCAATGCGGCGTGGGGCTCCCACACGCGGCCTCTCCTCATTGGACGTTACAGGTGGGCGGAGCCTCCAGCAGGGAGCTCATGCAAATGAGGCTCTACCCAACCTCCCAGGAAGAGCCGGATTGGGCCGCCGGGTGCTCACGTGATACCCTCGCTCTGTGGGTGGGATGGCACGGCGCCCCGCCCCTCCCGGGTGATGTCACAGCACGAGGTCTCGCGAGAGCCACTCCCCGGAGGGGGCGGGAGCAGGGGGCGGTGCGAGGCGGCGGCAGGTGAAGTCTGGCCGCGAGGGGGCGCCACGTGCCGGCCGCGCCCTCCGCCCACACGCGCCCGCGCAGCCAATGGGAGCCTCGGCCGCGGTCTCTCCCCATTGGCCGGCCGCCTGGCATGCAAATGAGCCGCGACGTCACTTCCTGGGATAAATCGAGCGCCATTTTCTCTTTCTGGCCCTGGATGAGGAGCGG
>NW_020454661.1:572257-588594 GCF_003342845.1 Nothoprocta perdicaria | reverse complement strand
CGGGGCCGGGGCCGCTCGGGGGCCGCCGGTGCCCGCAGCCCTTTCCCCGCACGTCCCCAGCCAGGGAGGGCGCGAGGAGGCGCCTCGCGCAGCGCTGCCCGCGGCCCCGAGCTAGGGCTGCGCTCCCGAGCGGCGCCTCGGCCGTGCCCGTGGCCGGGAGCTCCGTGCCCCAAAGGTGCCGCGTCCGTGCGGCTCGAGCTGGGAGCGTAGCCGTGAGCGGGGCCAGAATCGTGTCTGACATTCATGTGTGTGATAAAAGGTGTGATAAAACAGAAACTCTCACCGCTGCAGGGAACTAAAACTTGTGAAATGCAGTTTGGCAAGACTACGTATGGGTATGTTGCCTGGTAGAGCAAGTAGTGGGACTTGTTTAATTTTTGCTTCCAGTCTGTGCATGGAGTGAGACCTGCTTGACCCTGGCTGCAACAGTCCGTTTATGATGTGAAAATTAGCATTTATCATTAGTTGGAATGGAGATCTAGAGAAGTCAAGTTTGGTTCTGAGCTGTGAGCAATATTGAGGGGAATTGGGTAGTTTCTGTAAGTTGTATGTCATATAGGTTTGAACGCTTAAAAGTTTGGGGAGTTAATAAAAGAATTTGAAAGAATAGCTCCAGGCACCCAATACCACCCAGCCCATATTTTTGAAATATTAGTACTCTTTTGATTTGATTTTTGACCAAGAAAGGAGAATATGCTTGAAGCACCACTTGAACAAATGATGTGTAGTAAATACATCTAACTTCTATTTGTGACTGTGTTTATATGATAGCAGCGATCCCATGGCTTGCTTCCTGAAGCTTTAGTTTCAGAAACAGCGAAGAGAGCACAAACATTTTTATCAGGGTGTCCATTTTACCATTGTCAAGCCCTTGATTTGGGTTAGGTCTCGTTGAAGGCTGCTCTGGTTGGCTAGTGCATGAACCTTCACCACAGTTGTCTTCCTCGCTGGCTTTCACCTGCTTGGATGACTTGGATTGGGGACACTGCTGCAGAAGGCGTCTGTGCTGCAGGTCATGGAGTCACACTGGGTGGCTAGTACGGGGCTAGTCCCAGGTCAGTGGGGGTCTCCGTGGGTCTGTCCTTGCCTCCGTGCCATAGCTGAGCCCTGCTGAGCTCGAGTGGCCTTCAGACCAAAGCTTAACCGTGTGCGGGGCTCAGCTTCCCGCTGCTGCAGGCTGAGGGGAGTGGAGCTCAACCACCTTGCGCTCGATGGGAAATGGTCTCCTCTTCTAACCGCTCTTGGGTCACGGAGGTTCCGTGGTGTGCCAGGGTTCACCAGTGTGCAAAAATCACTCAGCCCAAAGAAGTGATCCTTTGATTATTTTTTTTTACACTTAACTTTGATTTGATTTTATAGCTAAGACAAATCAGTGAACTATGCTTTTAATTATGTTCTCACATACCTTAACGCTTTTTACGTTGAAATACTGAGTGGTGTCCCCTTTGTATTGGATTGTATGACTGTTTTAACAGGGGTGTGATTTGTATCCAAGAAAGGATAAAGTTACTGTCACCAAAAGATATCTGCTTTCATATCCCTAAACAACTTAAGATTTTTTTAACACCTAAATAATGTTGATTTACTTAAAATTTCCGTCTTAAGATTCCACATGTCTAGAAGTTAGAATTTAAGATAAAGTAGCATTATTTTGTTGACTAGAACTCCTTGTATTAAACTTACAGAAGGCCCAGGTGGTAGGGCAGGGGCAGGACAGTCCATGCAGATATCCAGATAAGGCCTCTTTAAGGGCTTGTATCCCATTCAGAATGGGGCAGGGCCAAAACAAAACTGGTCGGAGTAAAACATAGGTAAGCTGAGCTCATTCCTCTGGCCAGTCCATAAGCACGTCTCTCCTAGGCTCTGTCTTTGCCACATAGTGTTTGCGTTCTTTATTTTTTGGGGGATTGTAGGTTGCACTTCATTCATTCATTTCATTTTGAAGATTGAAACTGTTCTTGTTTTGTCAGTTACAACTGACATATCAACTAAAATGCCTACCCTCACAAGACATTCGTCCAGCTCCTTTGTTAGTAATGGCTACTGTAGTCACGGAAATAGAAGCTGGTAATGAAACCTTTTAAAATACTTCCTATTCAAGTAGGTTTTGTTAATCTTTCATTTTATAAATAGTTCTGTGAGCAACAAACTAGTGAAGGTCACCTTTCTAGGAAGACATCTTGAAGTCCAGCTTCTGCATAGTTTATGTGATGCCTAGAAAGGGTCGCAGTGCCTAGGTGAGGTGTTTAGTAGGGTTGTTGTGCTGCTGTCTGTTTCATGAATCTCCTAGGAGTCCCTGAGGGTCTCTAGCCATGTGTGAGATGCTGTTGGATGTGTTTGCATGCACGTGAAAGGCGTGTTTGTGCACCTGCCATGCCTTCTCTCCATACCAGCTTAGTGTGTATTTTGAGTGAATAGGCCGAGTTTTCTCGGGGATATAGACTAAACCAGAGTATTTCTGACTTTTTGTGAGGCAGAAGTCTTCATTGTGAGGACATCCAGCTCCAGAACAGGTGGCTGAGAGAACTTACCACATCTCTGTCCATGGAGATCTTCAAGAGCTGACTGGACGAGTAACCTGGTTGCAGTACAGTCGTTGGTGTCCTTGCTTTAAATAGCAGGTTGGACTTGGTGACCTCCTGAGGTCCCCTCTGATAAGAATGAGTTTTCCTTAGGCAATAAGGCTGAAAAGATGGCAGGAGTGAGGTTTCCTTGCCCCTGTGACTTTACTTTTCCAGTTCCAAGAAGTGAAATGTTTTTACAAGTAGAGAATTCATGATCCAGTAGAGTTTTACTTGGGTAATTAACAGTGCTTGTCTTGGACATAGAAGATACTGTCCCTCGTTTTGATGTTGCTGCATAGTATTAAAATACTGTAGCATTGTAGGATGAGGAAGAGTTGTGTTGGTGGTGGTGCTGAACGTAGTTCCATGTTACATATGCTGCAGAAATGAAACGAGCGTTTGGTGTTATATGAAGATGCAGTTGGTTATATTATTAAAGAGAGACACTATTTAAATCAATGGTAGGTGTAGGAATAGATTGATGGATGAAATGCCACTGGTGTGTTGCTCACCTAAACTATATTTGACTTGTGACGTCAGCTACTACAATAACTGTTGTCTTTGGCTAAAGAGCTGCTTTGGTTCTGTGTAAAAGGTACTGCTTCTGAAAATTCGATGAGTTAGCAAGGTTTCTTTGCAGAAGAAATATTTGAAGTTTTAGAAAGTAGATAGAAAATTATCCTCTAGATGGAAAAGATAAGAGGATTGAGATTAATGAGATTAATGATCTAGGGTAGGTAACGGGCTTTATTTTGATGCCATGCTCTTGTGTTGAATGTGCTTACTATAAATGTGATGTATATCATATACCAGTGATACAGGTATCATCAGAGGTTGACCAGAGTTGTGCACAGAAACAAAGTGCAAGCTAAGGCTTGAAGAATATCCAAAATGCAAGAGAAACAAAACAGTTTATTAAAAAAAAAAAAAGATAATGAGCTATTAATTGAGTATGAAACTGAAGGCTTGAGGAAGTGAGCTTAGAAGGCTGAAAATTCTTGACCCTTTTCATAAGGCCTTGCTGGTCTAAGGAATACAGAGTACATTAGATGAGTAACGTCGGGTATCTTTGTGCTGTGCACCCAAGCAGTTTGTTTGAAGATGGGTTGAATAACCTCATATGTGATACAGAGACCTGCATCTCTTTGCATTGAGGACAAGCTACTTTAAAACTGGAAAATAAGTCATTTTATTCAAGATCCTTGCTTTTGTTCCATGCATGTCTTGTTCTCTTTTCTGGACTTTATTTCAGAGAGGTTGCTGACTAAGAAGACACTGAAAGATGGGTGTGATACCTGGGCATGGTGGTATCTTCTCTATCTTCTTCGGGTCATGGGGTTGGTGCATGTAATCTCCTATCATCCAAGGCTGATGGTAAACATTGCCACAAAGATGATACAAATTCCCAGTTGACTTCAGTTTAAAAAGAGGATTTGACTTCTCTATTTTTCTGCTTGGATTTGGTAGTACAATGCCAGAAGAGTTACTGTGATTTATTGTGTTCCATCTAGGTTTCTCTTCTACAGCCATCCCAATGATGTCAGAATGTCCTCCAGACTTAGTACCAATAAAAAAGAGTAGAAAACAAGACTAGCAACTGTCAAATGGGGCTCCCTCTCCATACCTGCCTACAAACCTTTCCTTTGGGGGGAGAAGAAGAGGAGAATAGCATGTGAGTTCTTTGACTTTAATGTTTTGTGCATAAATTAACATGCTTTCTTGTGTGTGTGTGTGCATGTGTGCTGAGTTATGGCATGTAGAGCAGAAAACTCTCTGGTTTTTGCAAGGCTTGGCTTGTAGTATATTCCAGCTTCTGTGGAAGGATATTATAAACTTGGACTGTCTATGAGAAAGTCTTGATTTGAGGGGTGAGTTTTCATTTTGACAATGAACATCTCTCTTGTTTGAAAAGTTAAAGCTTTTCAAGACATTCAGACCCGTCGGGGCTGAAGCACTGTTTTATCTTAAGCCTTATCCTGGGTGGATGAATTGCTCAGAAATGAGGACCGAGGTCTTTTAGATTATATCAGGTCCTCAGTGAACTATTTTGGTGTTGGAAACACTAAGCTCTTCAGGAGAGTGTGTTCTGGTGGACCATAAGACTGAAAAACAAACCCCTCAAATAAGTGACCCAGAGCAGAAAGAAAATCCAACTGCTGGAGCTACACACATTCGCCAGGTCAGGAAATCTGAAGATGTGGAAGAGTGTTTTAGAAATTTGTCCTACTTCAGCATGTCTTAATTATCACTGCTATGCAATTTGATTTTCTAGTGACTTTTTTTTTGTTTGTCTGTTTGAATGGCATTAATCTTCCTGCACTTTTTTTTTTTCTCTTTTTGTGCCAGAGTCAGGAGCTGCTCACAGCAGCAGAAACACAGGAATAAAACACAAGAAATAAAAATTTTGCTATTGATCATGTTTAAAGTATGTTTTTGCAAGAAGTCAAATTGAGAGGCTTCTCATGCTGCACTGCAGGTTCAAAATGAAAGGTTGATATTCATCCTTGCTAAATGAAGTGATAGTTATATTTTGAATAGAACTTCATTTTCTTTTTACTTACTTGCTAAAAACACAGAAAACAGCATAGATTCTGTATAGTCATGAAGAGCTCTGAAACAAGTTTAATTTTTTTATTTCAACAAGACAGAAGAAATTAAATTTTTTTTTTTTTTTTTTTTTGCACCCTCCTCAAATCAGCTTCAGGTTTCCTTGAAGAGTGAGGAAACGGTCAAATTAAGAGTAAGGAATTGATTTAATTAGAAATACTGAAGAGATGGGCTCTTTGTTTTAAGATTTTTGCTTTTCCTTGTTTTAAGATTTCATGAATTTTATATATATATATTTTTGTTTTAGGGCTGTTAAACGCAAGTGCCTGTGTTCAAATACTCCATCACATTATTTTTATTTTATTTTTTTTTCTAGGAAAAGTGCAAAATGTTTCAAATTCCTGTTCAAAATCTTGATAATATCAGGAAGGCTCGAAAAAAGGTGAAGGGCATTCTTGTGGATATTGGGCTTGACAGCTGCAAGGAATTGTTGAAGGTAAAGCATTCGAGGCATGTGAAAAAAATTGGAAGTTTGCATTTCCAACCTTTGAAAAAAACTTTCACTGTTTGTGTAATATTCCTTTACCGTAGATATTTATGATGAGGTAAAGGAAAGAAAACTGTTTTGAAGAATTGCTCAAGTCTGACAATATTTATATACTAGGGGTGGAACTTCGAGTTTCCGGCAACGTTATGTGCTAAAACACTATTTCTCCACAAGATGTGTTATAGATGGTGCTGCATACTCTGCTAGTAATATTTCAGCAAAAGGAAACACTACAGATTCAGGTAAAACACTATTAATAAAATATTACATGTCCACAAATACTTCTCTCCCCTTTTCAACTCAAAAGCAAATGAAGACTTGAATCTTCACAGAATCATTATGGTTGGGAAGGACCTTTAAGATCAAGTCCAAATCTACTTGGAGATTAAATGTTCTTCCTGCGCTTGTCAAAGGGAAATCTCTGAAGGATGTACAATTTGTCAGCACTTGCACATAGCAGAAATGAGATCCAATAATCTGTTTCAGGCTTTTAAAACTGCTTTCAGGAAGAATACCCAGTTTGGCTCATTGAGCTGTAGTCCAGATCAACAACATCTCAAAGCCTATGCAAGTGAACCGAGATGATGAAGGTGAACCTGGGACCATCGTGGTCACTTTGGGTGAAACGAGCAGGAAGAATTTCCTCCAGCGGACTGGACAACCTAACACTCGAGAAGTGCAAGTGTAGTGAGCTGCTTTGGGAGACTAAGCAGTAGCCTTTAAGCCAGCTCTTGCAGAGACTCTTCAGCCTGCTCGACATAGTCATGAGCTCGTGTAAAGGTTTGGGTCAGTTCTGTGGTACTGAAAGGAAAAGGATAAAGAGAGGGGGGCAGGAAACAAGGATTGGTGGTGTCCCTTATGGTACCACTCCTCATTATATCGTGTTGAACTTACTGCTCTTAAGCAGGAAGCTTTTCTCACTAAACCCTTGAAATTAAAAATACTTTACCAATGCTAGTTTTCTTGCCGTAAAATTAGTGGAAGCAGCCAAGTCCAGGTTTTTGTTGGAACTAATGAAGATTAATAGTGAATAAGGCTGTCTTTAAACAGAGACAAAACAAAAACCAGCGAACGTTCCTTATGAAATAAACTATGGGAAGTATGGACCAAAAAAGCAGTGTTTTGGGGGAAAAAAAGTGGTTTTGATGCAGAAGAGCAAGAGATGTCAGTTTAGAAGTCCTGTTTTTGTGTTTCAGAAATGTCCACAGTGCATCATGATTAGTAAGGCTTCTCAAAGGTTTTGTTCTGTTTTTCTTCCGTCCCCAAAATAAGAAATCTGGGAAGAGTATAACCAATTTAGCAAATCAAAGCTTTCTTCTGGGTTTTCAGTGTTTGTTTTTGCAAAGGGGAGCAGTTTGAAATGGGCCACTGGTAGCACTTACCCCATGATAATGTCACTCTTTTCTGGTTTTAAGTGTTTTTTTTTCCTGTACGAAACAGGTGTTTTGGGGAGGGGAAAAAAAAAGTTTAGACTTATCATGAGCATCCATTGCCTATTGGGTTTTGGAAACTAGAGATCTGGTCTAATTCCTAAGGGTTTCTCTGTGGTGGAGAGATCCAGGAAAAATGTGTGGTTGTCCTGTGATGTGGTGGTGGTTTGTGTTGTTAATGGACTGTGCAGTTCGCTTGAGGGAGCTTGCCTGGAAGTTGTCAGTCTTACAGTAAGTCTTGAGGCTTTTCTCTTGATAGAGCCTTTAAGGCTCTAGGGTTAGTTCTGTTTAAGGTCATGTATTTCTAGGAACACTTAGTTTGAGGACAAGCGATAACTTCTCTCCCCAACCCCAAGTATCTAGATCTTAATTCCAATGGGAGAAGTTTGTTTATGTTAGCCCAGAGCTCTTCAAGTTCTCCCCCGGGGAAACCTCCCAGTTGAAGAAGCTAGAAAGCCTGTTAAAAACTTAGCTACATTTTTTTTTCTAATCTGTTAATAAACCCTAAAACGTATTTCAGAATAAAATCGTAACTCTCTGTGCCATTGTAGCCTATTGCTTGGATTCCAGCCGTGTCCAGGTTCCTGCTACATAGACAAAAGCTGAATGTAAAAAGAGCCTGCATGTAACGGGCATCGTGTATTTGTTTGACTGTTGCAAAACTTGTTGCCTTTCAGTGTTTGTTGTTGCTGCACTGTACCCTAGGCTGCTTGTCAGCTCCACAGAGTGAGCTGTATATATATATATATATATTTTTTTTTTTTTTAAACTGCATACTATTAGATTTATTTTTGGGGGGGAAGGGAGCAAAAATTAACTCATCTTCAGGAAATGTAGATTTCTAATTTTTAATACTTTCATTACTTATTTCAACTGAAAACATCTCGCTTTCAAAGCATCATGTGGAGTAGTTCAGAAAGGAGGACTGAAGCATGGGTCTCAGAAAATGGTATATGACTTGGAGGCTTAAACTGCTCTTAGGTGAAATTGGTTAAGGGATGTTAAGGGCCGTACTGGTCACTGCATATGCCATTGTGTTACTGTTCATAAGTGTTTCTTGGGAACTTTCTCTGGAAAGCTTCTGGAAATGCCTTTACAGGCAAAAGCGCAGTGATAGCATGCACTACTGCTAGAACATGTTGCAAAATAACCTGTAGTGCAAGTTAAGAAATGGAAGTAAATGCAGACATGCTATAGATTTAGGAGGAAGAAGGAGAAAGGATCTTCAGTGTTCTTTGAACTCAACTAGGAGATGAAATAATGTAGAATGGAAAATACACTATTCTGTGTAAAAGAAGTGTTGAGAATTTCAGCCATGTAGCATGAGCTGGTGTTTGAGGAAAACTGAATAAGGGACAAAGAACCAATTTCTCTCAACTGGGTTTTGAGACTCCCTGGTATGTTTGAGACTGGTGAGACCCTTCATATGTTTTGTGGGTCCCCCTGACCCTGCTCTGTAGTTAGACTATGTTCTTGTAATCTGAATGGACCTACAAAGCAGACAGACTTGATGTCTTGTGTTCTGGTTTTCTTTCAGAATCTTAAAAGTTTTGACCCAGGTGAAAAGTATTTTTCCAACACTTCATGGAGTGATGTCTCTCTGTGGGAGTCCGTGGGCAAAAGAAAGGTATGTATGATGTTTGTGCTAGAGGATGTGAGCAGACCTGCATGTGCAGTTGTTACTATTTAACCATTTTCAGAAGTCCTGATGACTATAAAACACTTCTGGTAGTTAAAAATAAAAAAGTAGCTTTAAGATTATTTATTTTCTTCTAAATACTGCGTGCAAGAAAATGCTGCTTGCATTGTCTCAGTCGTCTTTGCTTTCGCAGAGCTGGTCCTAAGGGCTGTTTTATGCTGTTGGGAGTCCCTAAAGATATGGCCTTGCGCACTGGTGGTGTCCAGGTGTCACAGGAATCTTCCGCCTTTTTGGCGACCAGTAATGTGTGGCCCTAGCGTTTTGTGTAGCTGGGCTGTTGGAAGCAGGAATCGGGCGGGGGGTGGAAAAGTCTCTGTTAGGAACTCACTGGAATACACAGTTATTAAGGCTCTAACTAAAGGACAGGAGAACATCCAGGAGAAAGGGCTTCTGAATCTTGCTGCTTCCTGAGAGCTTCCATGTGGAGGGACTGTCTGCGTCCCATGGCCCCATCTTTTCATTTGAGGAAGTGTCTGTTTTAGGACAGCCCGGTGTTTGGTCAGTTTTTTGCCCAAGTCTGACTTTAGCAGCGTGTCCCCTCCCCACTGCATCTCTGCCTGCCCCGTGTCCTGTTCCTTTCCTCCCCCGGCCTCAGGGCCCGTTGTTCATGTGTGCTTGGGGGCGAAAGGCTCGAACACAACATGTTTTCCTCTGGCTCTGGAAGTCTCTACCTAACTCCTTATCGCCACCTCAGATAAGGCCTACGCTTACCTGCAGCCAGGCTGCTTTCATTTGGGTAATGGCTTCAGCCCTGTCAGCGGGGACGACAGGGCTCCGGGCAGTATTATCTGCACTATATCCCTGCATTTTTTCCAGTTTCCTCTTCCTTCTTACTAAAGAAAATCACCCTTGAAAGATCTTCTGTATTTGGTGAACAAGGGAAGCTTCTCCCCTATCCCTCTAAGACATGTACAGGGAAGAAGAGGGTGAAGATGGAGCAAACGTTTTCCTGTCTAAGACCTAGGCTGTGTGTCTGTTTTGTCCTCTCCTGCCCTCTTTCAAGCCAGCACTGGAATGTGATCTGATAAACCTCACTGCAGAGTGCTAATTTGCCAAGGATGCTTTTCAGTACAAAGCTTCTTCCTGCCCGCTTGTTTAAACCAGCCTTATTTCCTTCATTATGGATTGTTCACTTAGCTTGTCTTGGTGCTACCTAGATTTGGGAGAAGGGAAGTTGCTTCTTCACTATATTCTGTTCTAAACTTGTTGCAGTAAGGAAAAAGTCAACTGAGCTGCTGTCACGGAACAAGTGGTGGCGGGGGTGAGTGACAAATGCACTTCACTCGTATGAAAGAAATAATAACAGGATTTATTGATATGGACAATGATTTCCCGAGATTCTATGGCAAGGTCACTCATTATTCACTGCATGGAGGCTCAAGATAATACACAATTATCTTGGGATACCCTCCCGTTGGGTCACGAGGTTCAGATTGGACCCCCTTGCTTTCCAGGCTCCTTCTGAGAGGAGGCTGCGTGCAGCTGGATCCAGTCCTAGTCCCAGACCTGGCCAACGGTTTATGACTAAGGGTTCTTGTGCACAGTTACAAAGTAAAGTTAAAGAGAGCGCGCTATGTTCATTACCACAAATCTGTCGTGGGAAGGGGGGTCTCTCAGCCTCGAGGAGTAACCTTGAGAGGTGTCCCTGCTCCAGGGGAGATCCTGCTGTGCAGGCCGCAGCCGTGTCAGGAGAGCTCAAGGGGCTCTCGGGCTGTCCGCATATTTATAGGATAAGATGATTGACTTATAGTCATTCTTTCATTTCAGAGGCCCATTGGCTAGTGCACTAGCCTTACCTCCCCGTTGGGATGCAGCCTTCAGGAAGGTTATGTTGAGTCTAAGTGGCAGAAGAAACCAGGACGGTGGCGCCTACCAGGATTAGATAAATGGCTGGTGGTCAGCAACTGAACAGGGCTGCATGTAAGGTACAGGCCAGGYTGAGCTGGGAAAGGAGCGTATCCATCACACTCCACCCCGTGACTATAGTCAATCCATCTTATCCTATAAATACGTGGACAGCCCGAGAGCCCTTTGAGCTCTCCTGGCACGGCTGCGGCCTGCACAGCAGGATCTCCCCTGGAGCAGGGACACCTCTCAGGGATACTCCTCGAGGCTGAGAGACCCCCCTTCCCACGACAGATTTGTGGTAAGTGAACATAGCGCATTCTCTTTCTTTAACTTTACTCTGTAACTGTGCACAAGAACCCTTAGTCATAAACTGTTGACCAGGTCTGGGACTAGGACTGGACTCAGCCGCACCCAGACTCCTCTCAGAAGGAGCCTGGAAAGCAAGGGGGTCCAATCTGAACCTCGTGACCCAACGGGAGGGTATCCCAAGATAATTGTGTATTATCTTGAGCCTCCATGCAGTGAATAATGAGTGACCTTGCCATAGAATCTTGGGAAATCATTGTCCATATCAATAAATCCTGTTATTATTTCTTTCATACGAGTGAAGTGCATTTGTCACTCACCCCTGCCACCACTCGTTCCGTGACAGCTGCATCAGAAACCAATAGGCTGGAGAGCATTTCTGTTCAGATTAGTCTGTGGTTTCTATCATCACTACTGTTTTTATGAAGGCTTCCGTAATTCTGGAAGAACTAGGATTTTTAGAGGTTGCTGTGTCTTTCTGCTAGTCTCTTTAAGTTGCAGGGAATGAGAGACTGCAGAGTAGAAAGTGTCACTGTATCCTGGGATGTGGTCTGTCAGTGGGATTAACTTGCTTTTTCTTCCCTAAATATTTGCTCTGGAGCGTGTGTTTGGGTGTCATTCCTGCAGTTTAGCGTTGTGCTGGTCCAACGGTGCTAGTTGGCTGAGATGCCATGGACAGACAGCAGAACAGCAGCACTTGCACACATGAGTAGCAGCCTAGACGTGTGTGCGGGCAGAACCCGCTCGCCACGTAGTTAAGGTGCCTCTGTGGAAGAGCCCTATTTCATGAATGGTTAAAGTAATACATTTCTGCCGTGCTTCTGTCATCCAAAACACTTTTTTTTCCTATTCCTGAGGCTTCATGTTGCTCAGATCTCCGTCAAAAAGTAAACAAATCTTCTAAGAAGACATAAAGAGATATTTCTGCTTGTCTTACCGGTATGCACTTAATGGGGTCGTTTTTTTGATGTCATTTACTGCGATGTTTGTAGAAGAAGTAAAACCACTTTTTTTACTTCAGAATAGTATATCAGTTTAGCACTTGAATCACTTGTAACATAACAGTACTTTTTTCCAGCATGCTGCTCAGTAGCCAAGCCAGACAGTGGCATTATCAGATCAAAATCTAACTTCCAGATTCATAGGCTCTAATCTGGACCTGCTTTAGTGCAGCTAGCAGAGGATCTTCCTGGCCGCGTGAAGTGACCGACTGAATCGCTGCCAGTTTCTGCTTCAGTTCGTCCCCTTGTGCCTGTGCGCCCGCGCGTGGGTGGTGCAGCCACCCCGGGTGCTGTGGTGCAGGAGCAGCTCGCGGGGCTTTTCGGGTGGTGGTTTTCCAAGTGCTGACTGTCAGTGCGGCGTAACTCGCGTTGGAAGGAGCAGGCAGGGGCCACTAGATGCCTGAGGGCGCACGTGTGGCGCTTGCGGGTGGGTTGCTGTAGTTTCTGGCAGAAATCAGAGCTAACTTGCTAGCAAGTTGGTAAGAAAAGTAAGTTTTTCTTAGAGCGCTACTGTTTGTTTGTGTGTATGGATAGGAATATGAAAAGTCATGCTTGAAAATGATTTTTTAACATAATAAAAATATTTCTCCTAAATTCTGAGTGGAATCCACACAGTTATGAGTGTGCAAGTTAATTTCTTAAAGAAATTACAGTAATGGGATATGTAGTATAGTGAGATACTTGGAGGAGGTCATTATTACTTCAGCTTCTGCTTTTAAGAAGCAGAGGTGTTTCTTAAAAGCTTTCAGTAAAGGACAAGATATTGAAATATTCAAAGAACCTTTTTTTTCTTTAGTAAATAGGAGATGGCTCTGTTACCTCTTCACTAAAATGTGAAAAGCTCCTTTTTAAAAGGGCTCCTACTGCTCATTGCTAAGGATCCACTTCCATGTGCTGTGGCATGGAAATTCCTCGTTACTTGTTTGGTGTTCGACTCCCCTTTCATAAAACCGGCTTCCGAATTTCCTGGCCCAGCTTAGAACAGAACCCCCATACGGCTTCCTTATCAAGAAACAAAAAGGGCATAAATGTTTCTCCCTTTTTAAGTATGCCCTCTTAAAGTCTGCTTTCCGGAAACAGGTCTCCATGAACCTGAGAAGGTGTGTGCTGTACAGCCAGTGAAGGCATTTGGGACAGGTGATAGCGCAGACGTATTTTCTCACGGACCACAGGGCTGTAGAGAGGTGGCCTTTCCTGAGCGAGTGTTTCTGTTCCGTTTGCAGAGATACCGAACCAAGCCCTACTGCTGCAGCTTGTGCAAGTTCTCTTCCAAATTGCTTACTTCCTTCAAGAACCACTTGCACCGTTACCATGAAGATGAAATGGACCAAGAGCTGGTGGTTCCTTGCCCGAAATGTGCATTCGCTTCTGATCCCAAAATAGTGGGAAAGCATATCCGGATGTTTCACTCGGCGAATAAGAGAATACAGAACTATACAGTCAGCATTTTGGATGGCATGAAACAGTTCAGGAGTGACATCATAAACTTTACGTGTCTAAAATGTCACTTTACAGACACCTTATATTACAATATGAAGAAACATGTGCTGATGAACCATTTTCAGAACCTGATTGGTGTCTATTTTGGCCAGAGATTCGCAGAAAGTGAAGCGTTCGCGTTGGAGCACTACTGCAAGAAATGCAACACCGCTGCAAACAGCCAGGATTCTTTAATGTATCACATCTTGACCTCTGAAACGCACAGGGACCTGGAGAACAAGCTGCGCTCCGTGATTTCGGAGCACATTAAGAAGCCGGGGCTCGTGAAGCAGGTGTACATCGCTCCGAAGCTGCCCGCCGCCGTGGCTGTGGCCGGCCCCGCTTGCGTCCAGCTCAGCTTTCCGCCGAGCGGCCAGGGCCCGGCCGTGGTGCAGGCGAAAGCAGCAGTTGCCAACGCGGTCGGCTCGCAGGCCGTTCCAAGTGCCTCCGGTAGCCTTCCCCCTGCGGCTCCTGCTCCCGTGGTGCCTGCGTCGCACGTCACGCTGGTGTCCGGCAGCCTTCCCGTGGGCCAGAACACCGTGAACCTCCAGCCGCCGCCATCGCAGCCGATCATCGTTTCCCACGGGCTCCCTCTTAACCACTCTGTCGGGACCCTGAACAGAGGCGTGGCCCCCGCCGTCCTCCCGCTCAACGCACCCGTCAGGCCTGGGCTTTTCCCCCTTAACCAGCCCATTGGCACTATAAACGCTCCCGTTGCAGCGGGGGCTCTGCCCGTGGCGCAGCCCATTAGCCCCGTGAACCAGCCGGTCGCGCCGGGCGTTCTGGCCGTGGGCCCCTCGCTGGGCACCGTGAGCCGGCCCCTGGCTCCCCAGGTGCTGCCCGTGGCGCAGCCGGTTGCCTCGGGCGTCCTGCAGCTCAACCAGCCCGTCGCGCCCGGAGCGGTTCCCGTGAGGCCGCCCGTGAAGCCGGGCTTCCTGCAGCTCAACCAGCCCGTGGCGCCCGGAGTGATCCCCGTGAACCAGCCGGCGCAACCGGCCGTTTCCCAGAGCGCCACTTTCCTGGCGGCAGGCCCCATCCTGAGGCAGCTCATTCCCACGGGCAAGCAGGTGAACGGCATCCCCACGTACACGCTGGCCCCGGTGTCGGTGACGCTGCCCGTGCCGGCCGGCGGCGCCGTGGCCACGGTGGCGGTGCCGCCGCAGGTGCCGCTGCAGCTGGTGCCGCCGGGCGCCGTGGCGCAGCTGGCGCAGCCGCCGGCCGGCGCGCCCTCGCCGCCCGCGCTCGCGGCGCCGCAGGCCCCGCCGCCCGACGGCGGCCCCGCCGTCAAGCAGGCCAAGCAGTGGAAGACGTGCCCCGTGTGCAACGAGCTCTTCCCATCCAACGTCTACCAGGTGCACATGGAGGTCGCTCACAAGCACGGTGAGATCAAGGTCGAGGAGAACCTGGAGCCGGATAAGCTCGCGGCCTGCGCCCCGTTTCTGCGGTGGATGACGGAAAAGACCGTGCGCTGCTTCTCATGTAAGTGTTTCCTGTGCGAGGAGGAGCTCATGAAACACCTCCTGATGCATGGTTTAGCTTGCTTGTTTTGCACACTGACTTTCCATGACTTAAAAAGCCTTGTGGAGCACAATAAGGCTACCCACAACGGGAAGAAGAGGGTACACGCGGATTACAGCAACAGAGGGTTTCAGCTGGACAACGATGCCCAGGGCGACCTCGTGTTTCCACATTTCGATTTCAGCACGGTGTTACCAAAAGAAGACGTCGGGGAGAACGAGGTGCACCTGGCGGTGCTGGCGGGAGTCAATTCGAGGACGCTTGTCCCCGTCTACATCAAAGTGACGCCTCAGACGGTGGAAGTCAAAACGAGGCGCAGCAGAGCGTTAACGTGTCCCTTCTGCTTTGGCAAGTTCGGCAAAGAGGCCTACGAGATGCACTTGAAGGAGAGGCATCACGTCATGCCCACTGTCCACACCATCCTGAAGTCGCCCGCGTTCAAGTGCATCCACTGCTGCGGCGTGTACACCGGGAACATGACGCTCACGGCCATCGCCGTGCACTTGCTGCGCTGCAGGAGCGCCCCCAAGGACAGCAACTCCAGCGTGAAGCTGCAGCTGGAGCGCAGCGAGAAGAAGGAGCTGCTCTTCCTCAACGGCGACAAGCACGAGGCCGCCGCGCTCAAGAGGAAGCAGCCCGAAAGCTGCTGCTTGGCCGACGAGCAGAGGGGCAGGGAGCAGCAGCCGCCCGCGCTGAGCTCTGGCCTGTCCCCAGACCTGGAGGGGAGCTCGGGGCTGGCGCCGTGGAAGCGGCACAAGGGCCACGCGCGGACCGAGCCGAGGAGGCTCTATTCCAGCGAGGAGCTGCGCGCGCTCGCCCTCGACCCCCAGCAGTACGAGCACGGCTCGCACGAGGCGCAGAAGCGGCTCCTCACGGATTACTTCCACAGGAGGCCCTACCCCGCCAAGAAAGAGGTGGAGTTGCTCTCCTCGCTGCTCTGCGCCTCCAAGGTGGACGTGGCCACCTTCTTTGGGAAAAGGAGGAGCATGTGCTTGAAGGCCATAAGAAGGCACAGACCCTCCGTGCTGCTGGGGTTCAGTGTTTCCGAACTAAAAAATGTTAAGCACAGTTTGAGTATCAAGGATGAGCCATTGGATGTGTGAGGGGGTGGGAAGCGGCTCCAGGCCGATCCGCGCCTGCCTGCTTCCCGTTGGGCCATCCGTCCTGCTCGGGTTCTTTGTGTCAGCTTGCAGACTGGCCTGCTGAAGGGCTGCAGGAGCGTAAGGGTCTCCAGCAGTTGGGACTGTTCTTGTGAAAGGCACGCGTCGTCGTGTATTGGCAAAAGCTGAAACCTTCGGATTTACACTTCTGGAATTTATTTTAGCTTTTTATATTTTCTGGAGTAGAAATATTTTTATTTTGTGTTCTGTGTTGGTGCTTTTTTTTTTTTTTTCCAGT